>NC_081405.1:209218936-209558936 GCF_030272615.1 Cryptomeria japonica | reverse complement strand
ATTAATTCTTTTTTGGTGCCAATTATGGCTAGAGAAACCTTAGAATCTAGCCAAGTGCTTGCCTTTATACTTAATGTTCCACTACGGGAGTTTGAAATCATAAATCCTCATTCCAATTAAAAGATAAGTAATACTAAATATTACCTCTACACAACTCCCATGCCCTCCAAATGCTTCTAAACACATCGGATCCTAGAGGTGAAAAGTCATGCCAATGTAAATTATTTTATTTTTTGCTTTCCTCATAGTAGACTTGCAAATTTTGTTCTTGACTAGTACTTTTCATGGTTTAGGCTCTTCTAAGGCTTTAATAACCCATTTGGTGGCTAGAGTAATGCCTTGTTTCTTCAGGTCTTTTAGGCCAAAGCCACCTGATTTTTTTCTAAAAGAACATCATTCTTAAAAAAAGCCTTCATAGCTAAAATTGGTTGAAATCTCATAGAGGGTATTAAGTATTGGACTCTTTTTTGTAAAGTTGAATATTTGAATAATAAAAATCATTGTTTTTATTTATCCTCCTTTGATATCCTTCAAGGATCAATTGATTGTAGTAATCTATTTAAGTTATAAATATTATTAAGAAAGGTATTTTTGGAGAGTGGAATATGGGAAAATGGTTATTTTTTTGAATGATCCCTCAAAAGAAGGTCCTCTTCTTTCTTCTCTTAAAAATTGTAATCAAATAAAAGAGTCTTTTGTAATAAAAAATGGAGATAATCTACATGGATATATTGATTCAAATAGTGAGCAAGACAGCAAGGCATCGGTAATAAATATAGTTTTACTAATATCCAAAAACAAAAAGAGTTCATACATATCATAAAAAATGCTCCCCAAATATCTGATTATGCCAAAAAAAAAAAAAACGATCCTTCCACTACAACATAATATTTTATAAAAATGCCTATTACAGATGTCAAAAAAGAAACCACCTGATTACATCACAAGCCTTCGAACCATCATAGTCTATATAGATAGATAACCAAAAAGACATGACCACCACAAAAAAAAAAATCTTCAATTCACTGGACTTTCCTCCGATGCTTACCCATCACTACCCCTGTATCCCAATTCTTCGTTATCTTCGGCCTTCTTGGGCGCAACACCAGTCTTGGTTCTCCTTGGGCTTTTGCCTTAGCCTGTGCAATGACCACATCTAACTCTTTAATTTCGACCACCAACTTCAACGTGTCCCAGCCACGCCTTGCTTCCTCTCTGCAGTGAAATTTGCACATGCCCCTCGCCCACCGAAGAAAGGGATACAGACCTATGTTTCTACCACTCGCACCTGCCTCCAAGCTGCTCCCACGCATCAAAATTCATGCCTGGCTAGACCCATTCTAAGAAGCAACTCATCCCCACAAGAAAATATTCATGAACTATCATCTGTATTACCCTTCTCACTGTCGTTGTGGATTCTCCCAGCTCCAAACCCCAAGTCATTATGAGAGAAAAAAACATCCATCTTCGTTATATACCTAAATTTGATCAAGTTGAAGGCACCTCCCACCACTACTGCAGCACTCTGGGCCAATAATTCGTCCGAGAATCTGAACATCCTTGAGAATTGCCTAATGGTAAATTCCTCGTAGAAAGGATAAAGTTGCTTCCTACTTCGCAACATAAAATTTGCTTCCATTATCACCAATCTCTCCACTTCACCACCTCCCAATTCTATTTTAATGATCTTCTAAGAAACCCTGCACTGTTTTTGGCTTCCTTCACAATGAAGCCTCGAGAGCAATATGGAAAGTGTTAAATGCAAAAACATTCTACTTGAAAATTCATCATGTAAAATAAATGATGTATTGTCAATATGATCCTCTAATAAATCATTATTGTAAATACATGAATAATTATGTGTGATAACAGAAATAAAAAATTGATGCATCATAGGGGTAATTATCATTATAAAAAATGTTCCAAGCAACATATTAAAGTGTTCCATAATCCAATGTAAATTTAGCCTCGCAATGTGGGAAAACTAGGTTTTATAACATGTAACTCTAAACCCTAAACTTGAAATTAAAGACAATGAAGATTAAGATCTCTAACAAATATCAAAAAGTAAAATTTATATTAGATCTAAAAAAAACTTAAAACTATAAGAACTAGATAAAGTAAAGGATTCACCACAAAGATAGGAAATTAATTCAATCTGAAACCATAGAAAAATATATATCAATGAATTTACAAAGAATCATGACAAATAAAATCTTGAAAATAAAAAAATTAAAATTAAAATATTGATGTAAAAATTAATCAAGGTTGTAAGGTTGGATAATTTATTTTTTTAATCAAAATAATAAGAACAAATATAGTTTATTAGGATAATTAAGTAGATAAACACAAGTATAAATGATCTTAAGTATAGAAATGTGTGGATTTCAAATAGACAAAATATAGTGGATCAAACAATATCAAACTATAAGTATAAACATGATATATGTAGTAACAAATAAAGGGGTAGGTTTTTTAGCTTTGTAACTAAAGAAAATGGTTGCTATTTATTGAGAATAATGAAACTTGTCTTCCACAAATATATAAATACCATAGATAGTCTTATATGTGGATGTGAATCATAATAATTGTTATTACTCTATGTCAAATAATACATGTGAATCTAATTAATAATTGTTACCTCACTCTATAGCCAACAACTTAACCTCTACTAATGTTTGGGTTCTATTGGGATCTTCAGGTTTTTATATCAAGTTAGTAGTATTTAAAAATATCTTGATATGCAACAGTGTGATTAGATATGATAACCTTATTGAATGTTAGGTGATTCATTTGTGTTAGAAAGAGTGTGATTAGATATGATAACCTTCACAGTGATAGTTCTTGTAATAATTAATGATTCTCTATATGTAAATATGTTCATGTTGAACTGTTATATATGGGTATAAAATCATATTACAAAGATTTTTGAAAACATGTCTTGAAACCAACCTATAAGATGATGCCAATTACTTACATTTTTAAATTTTAATGTTGTTCTATAAAGAATCAAGATTGTAGTTTTAAGGATCAGCTTACAAATTATGGACATAGATTGTATAAAATAGATAAGTTGAATCCCTATCTAATATGATTGAATTAATGTTTATTTAGCTAAACATTTAAGTTATTTGAACTAATATGTATATCCATTTAAACGTAATGATAAGCAACAAGCATATGACTAAATAGAAACAAAAGTAGATATGTGAGTGGAACTATGAAAAACAAAACCTCCCTTTGTAATACATTAAAAAAAAAACTTAGAACCACACAAAACTAAATAAAAAGACGCAAGGAGGACTTTTTTAATCCATTCTAACTACTCCTAATAGAAATCACATATTATATCATTGAATTGTATTCTCCCGTCACAATAGAAACTCATAACCTCGTATTCGTAGTATCCCTAACCTAAGGTAACAGGGATCATAACAGAAACAAGCCAATCGCTTTGAACTCCAATCGCAAATTCCAAACTCCTTATGATCTTGAAGAACACACGTATCGTTGCAGTCATCATCGTAGAAGCATGGCCCCAGCTTTGACAATACCCAGGGTAGTCACGCTCAATCATCAACACATTACAAATCAGTAAGCATCTCAGAATTTTCTTGAAAAATTCAAGAAATAAAACCCAGAACACTGATAAAAGAGAAGAAGAATAGATATTACCAGAAGCAGAAGCAAAAGACGACATGACCAAACAAAAGGCAAGACATACATACACGCCCTTCGCCATGTTGTCAATTACGCAATGTATTCGATGCGAAAAAAAGGATTTAGTGCGGGTACTAGTTATAGCCATGGCAACGCATCTCCAAATTATCTGTAAGGCGATATCCTTCTTTTATCATACCGGCTAAAATGAGTGTTATATGTAAGGCGATATATACTTTTGGAGTAATTGATATTTTTCGTATCAACACAGCCTTGAGGTAGAATATAGTTGGCATTTAACCATGGAGAATATACAGCAGAATGTCATCTAATTTAAGGTTGGAACATGGAAATTATCAATAATAATAATAATAAAATTGCGTTTCCTGTTGCCACGTTCAGAGCATATTGCAGGCAAGATGGTCTCCTAGTTGTAAACTCGAGGTTTCCTTTATAAAGAAGCCAAATGCAAACTAGGTTAATATTAGTTGGCCCCTCTAGATTGTAGTTGATAGTTGATCAGTATTTATTTTATGTTATAAATATGTTATTTATAGTCCTCTTACAAAGGATCGTATTTGGGTTAGTGTTAGTTGGCCTTTTTAGATTGCAGTTCATAGTTGATCAGTTTTAAAACAAATGGTTCATTCTTTTTTTTTTTTAGGGTGTTAAGTGTTGTAAGGTCTAGGATTGGGTCATTAATGGGTGGCAGGCTCCCTCATTTTACTTACTATTAGGTGGTCAATAGTGATATCATAAAAAAATGTGCTAGAAGTCTAAAAATATTTTTATAAGAAAATGATCTTATTAAATGTTTTGTTAGGGTTACCGCATGTCACAATTATATGATCTATATAAGAAGGGTAAAAAACTTTGTGCTCTTAATGTTATGTCACTTGTCTCATTAAAAGATAATATGTTGGTTTATGAAGTCTTACAAAGTAATTGTTATTATAGCAATGTTTCTTATTTACTATAAGAAAGTCATTTATCAATGGTGAGTCTTAGGTCTTCAAATAGCAGTTGTGTGCTTATTTATTTTTAAGGTTTTCTAGATGTTGCATAACCTATATAATTATTTGGCTAGTTGAAGCATTTAACAAATCATATAAGTTCACAAGAATGTTTCACCATTTGTTAGAGTAGAAATGTATAAAATGTTTGATTATAAAAGGATCAACAATAATAATTTGAGCTTCATGTAAGGATATTTTAAAGGATCATTCATGGTAGTGGTTGTTATGGTATGTGTAAGAGACCATTATGCATATATTTTAGCCACTAGTGTTTAAATTTAAAAAAATTCTCTAAGATATATGAAATTGTTGGCAATTGACACTCATTCGAGCTTATGGTGTTGTCATTGATGGCAACACAAATCATTTTGGGTTGGATACTTATCCGGTATCCTCCAGTATTCAAGGTTTAACATCTGACATTCAAGGGAAATGACAAGCAAGGGAAACCGGTATTTGGAGGCCAACATAGAAGATTGATTCGACAAAGGTTTTAGTGGCAACAGTCACAAATATTAATGTTTATATTTTTGTCTAAGATGACATGTAAAGGGTATATAAGTCAGTCAGGCTAGGTCATTTTGAGATATAGATGTGATGGGTTATGTGATATTATGCGAGAAAGATCTTGATCGACAGAATTGATCTGTTGTCGGTCTTGGTTATTTGTGGAAAGGATTGGAAAGTGAACACAGTTACAGATAAGGAAGGAGATAGTGATAACCGGTATAGTCTATACTTAAACTGAGACTCATCCAGCATATTTGATGGACACTCAAAGTCCAAAATTTGGTTTGTAATTCAATACTTAATAGCTGTAGTCAATGAGTCTCCTTTGTGTTGAGCAGTGGGCTCTAGGCAATGTGCCTTCTTGCATGTGCAGGCCCCTATCTTATGTAATATTTATGCAACTAGCCAATGGATAGATATTGTGGGTCACAAATCCCACCGTGGTTTTTCTTCTTTGAGGTTTTCCACGTATAAATCTATGGTGTTATGGTGTTGATCTTTGTGGTCACTTTGTTCTTCATTATATTTTCTTTATATGCATACCAGCTGTTAATTGGTAAAGTATCTAAAGGAATTAAATTTTACTTAACCAGTAGAACACTGATTCACACCCCACCCCCCCCCCCCCCCCCCCCGCTGCCCTCTCTCAGTGTTCTTGCATTTCAACAAAGCTTGCATTGAAGATGTAGTTAAGCATGCATCCATTATTGTCAAGCATTCACAAGATGACTAAAAGAGGAAGAACCTCAAATGCAAAAAATTGTGTGGATATTGTCAACACACATGATTGCACCCATGAGACATTCATACATGATCAAAGCACCTATTAATATTTTTTTTTATTAGATATTTTATGATAATAAGATTCAAGATATTATGAAACAATTAATATGCTTACTCTATTATAAGATTTATTACTATAATTTCTTTGTATTTTATTTTTATCCAATAATATTCTAAGACTTATAATCTATAGCTTTATAATTCATTATAAATTAAATAAAGTTGTGTCAATTTATACTCTCAATTCTTATTACTTATCTAAATGATCTCTTATATCTTCAAATTATATAGGTTGTAAATTTACTAGTTAAGAAGTATTGTGCAATCTTTGAGTAGGAGAAATAAATTATAAATCCAACTAATGAAAATATTATTCATCTATTCACTTAGATTAGGTTTAATTTTTCTTTTCTTTTTAGTTCCTTTTTCTCTTTGTCTTTGTGATTCAAATCATAAGAGTTAATTAAAAACAATACAAGGATACAAGCACTCTATTTTTGAGGTTATCTTGTGTTGTTGATTGTGCACTCGTATGATGAGGGTTAAGGTTTTAAATTAAGATTGAGGGTTTACGGTTTAGAATTTGAAAACTTATCTTGGTTTATTTATTCATTCACCATTTCTATATTCTCCTCTTCCATGTTCATAATTTCTACATTCACCTCTTTTATATTCATTTCTTTAATATTCTTCATTTTAATTATTTATTCTTTCACAATAACCACCAAATTGGATACATCAACATTATTCATATTTTTAATCCTTTATCTCCTCTCTTTCCTAGGTTGCCTCCTTTCAATGTTTTTCTATTTTTTAGCTATCAATACCTATCATTTACCTTGTTGACATTCATTCAATCTTATGTTTATCAATTAATCTTGACAAAATTCAGCAATTGAATTTCTGTTTTGTAAAATAGTGCAGAAAATATTGTAAATTAGTACAGAAGAAAGTTTGTAAATTAGTGCAAAAGAATCTATTTAGTAGATATGATTCTTTTGTTATTTCTTGGCTAACTATTAGCCTAAATATAAATATAAAGTTGGTTAATAGAGAACTCATACAAATTAACAAAAGAACAAATTACACTAATTACACCGGTAAACTCCTATAATGCTATAGGATACAGGTATTTGTCATGAAAAAAATCTATGATGCCAAATTGGTAAATAGTCCTAATATAACCTTGATAGGTATATAAAGTTCTTTTTGGTATCCCAAACACTCATTTATCCAATCTCCAATGAATTCAGAGAAGAAGTAATGACAATCATTTAGCTTGTGCATCCATATGTGCATAGTAGTCTCAAAAATTCCTATTGTTTGCTGACACCAATGATAACTTTACCAATTTTATTGTCAATGTCCAATGCATTCATTTAGCAGATAACAACAGAATTGTTTTAAAATGAAATAAAAAATGATTTGTTTGAAGGAACACAAATAGACCACTGAGAGGGGGAGTGAATCAGTGAATATAAAAATATGTACTTTCTAATCAATCAAATAGTGACAACTGAAATGAAAAGAGATAAAAACACAATCACACAGAAAGGAAATACATAACACCAAATGTATGAGGAAAACCCAATGGTGGGGAAAAACCTCAGTGAGAAATGCTACTAGAGTCTACTTCTCTATTCCAACCTCACAATGGAAACAATTTGGTTACAACTTTTATGGGCACCAGCCCTTGATCTAAGCACTCACTCAAATTATTTACAATGAATTTCAATTACAATGAAGTGCCTTGTTACAAATGATGTTTTGTAACTGAGATATATTTTGGACCTTCTGCCTCTACTACTCTCTCTGCCAGCAACTCTTCCTTTTTTTCTCTAATAATCATCTTAATCTCTTCTTTGTTATATTTTATTATGGATCGCTATCCTTTTCTTCCCTCTCTTCTCCCTGTTGCTTTACTCTATGTGCTCTCCTCTTTTGTTATCCACAAACACACTTCTTATCCTGCACCTTCTCTCAGATATTTGTCCAACACTTTGTGCAATCTTTACCTCCATCCTTCTTGTTGGAAAATTGGAGGAATTGATTATGTGTTGCATTGATGTTTTGTCATTGATGGCAACACCAGTTGTTTTTGTTGTTTACCGGTTTTCAGTAGGTTCTATTGATTGGATTATGTTGTTTTGGTCTTAGAACAACTTGGTTGATCATTGGATTGTGGTTTTATGTTATGAATTTATTGTATTATCTTTTAGGTGGCCGACCTAATTGTTTAGGTCCCGGGCTGGTATAAATATGATGTAAGATATCTTTGTAGATCATGGGCATATTTGTGGGTATTTGGGATATAGGATTATATGTGTGTGAATAAGGTTGTAATCATATGCAGAGGTTTTGGTCAATCATAGGTGATCGAATTGGGTTGGTGAAAGAGGTTTAAGACCTCTGGTACTGAGCTTAACCGGAAGTGTATTCAGGCATAGGAGATGTTATTCTTGCAGTTCACTCTTCTTTCTGGATTGTAGTCTGGCTTTATTTTGTAGTCAGTGGGGCCCCTTTTGTCATGAGTAGTGTGCTCTATGTTTTTGGCCTTCTTGCATGTATAGGCCCCTCTTTATGTAATCACATACTTACTAGAGAAGTATTATATGACTATGGGTAGGCTTCCCACCATGGTTTTTCCCTTTATCGGGTTTTCCACGTACAAATATTTGTGTTATCTTTTGTGGATGGTTGGTAAATATTATGTGGTTTATATTTGTGCTTAACTATTATATTTGTTGTTCTGGTAATAAGGTTGTAATGCTTAAAGTTCTATAATCTATTAACAATTGATTCACACCCCCCCCCTCCCTCTTAGTTGTTCACTAGTTATCTGAGTTGTCTAACAATTGGTATCAGATCCTGGTCATTTTTGTAGAAGCTTAACCACTTGAGGAAGATCCTATGGCATCTAATAGTTCAAGTTCATTAAGTTTATCTATAGCTATTTTCTGGAGAGAAATTTTGAGGCTTGATGGAACAAATTACAGAGTATGGAAGATTCTTATGGAGACTCATCTGAGATGTCTTGGTAAGGAGATTTGGGAGATCACCAAGAAAGGATATATACCTCATAGTCTGACATCTGGCAATCCTCCTCCAGCGGGCTTGGATAAGGACATTGAAAATGATTTTAGAGCTAGAGAAGCCCTTTTTTGAGCAGTTTTTTGATCAGCAAATTATGGGACTAACCGACAAATCAACTGCAAAGGCTATATGGAATAAATTGGAGAGATGAAGGTGAATCTACTATTAAAAATTATAAACTTGATGGTTACTAGGTGAGATATGAGAACTTGAAGACGAAAGAAGATGAAAGGATTACTACTTTTATGGAGAGAGTTAATGAAATTATTCTGGGAATTCAGTGTTGTGGTGGATCTATGAGAGAAGATGAAATAGCTTCTAAAGTATTGAGAGATTTGCCACCAAATTATAAGATGAAGGATACTACAATTAATGAGTTGAGAACAATTTCAAATACTTTTGTTAATAGGGATACCTTGGTTGAGAAGTTATCTTCTTTTGAGCTTGAGGAATTTGGTCCTTCTAGAGTTTCAAAATCTGAACCTTCTTTTCATGCATCTACATCATCTACCGATAAGAGTGATTGGAAAGCCTTATATGCTAAGGAACTAGAGGAAATGAAGAAAGAAGATGAAGAGTTTGAGCGACTTGAAGCCCTTTTTTCTAGAAGAGTACCTAAAGGTCCGATAGGTGGTAAGTATGAAGGAAAATCGCCTTTTAAATGTTTCACATGTAATAAGATAAGTCATTTTCCATATACATGTCCTTAAATGAATTCAATATTTGAGGAAAGAGATAAAATATCTTTTAGGCCTAACCATGGTTATCAGAATAAGCATAAGTAGAAGAGGAACAAAGAAAAATTATGCTACTATGCGGATGAGGAAGGTGTGACTGATTCTGATAATGAACTGCCACAAGATTCAGCTAGTGGATCCAGCAATGGAAATGAATGGGTATTCTTGGATATCAAGGAAGATGATCTGGTACCTAAAGAAAAGGTCCTTGCTGATAAAGTTGAAGACAAAGATGAATAGGTGATAGACAGTGGATGTACACATCATATGACTAAAGATAAAAGGAAGTTTCTATCTTTGCAAGAATTTGATGGCAGTCTGGTTTGATTTGGAGATGGCAAAGCATGCATGATCAAGGGAAGAGGAACTATATCATTGGATGGTAAGCATGATACTGATAATGTTTACTATGTTGAAGGTTTAAGGCATAATATTTTGAGTGTAGGGAAGTTGGTGGATAAGGGATTACAGTTATAGTCCAAGGATGGAAAATGCAATATTATCAACAAATCTGGATTGGAGAATGCAACTTGCACTCAAACTAAAGGTAACATGTTTCATTTGAACTCCGGTGAGAAGACATGTTTGATTGCACAAATTGATGAGAGTTGGCTATGTCATAAGAGGTTGTGTCATGTGAATTTTGATTGCATTGTAATGATCAGTTCTACTAAGGCAGTTAGAGATATACCTAAGATTTTGAAGCCCTATAATTTGGTATGTAAGGAATGTCAAATGGGAAAGCAAGTCAAAACTTGTTTTAAGAGTATACACGACAAATCTAATGATTTTATTGATCTTATTCATATTGATTTATGTGGTCCTGCTAGAATCAAAAGTTTTCAGGGTGATAGATATTTTATGCTAATCATTGATGACTATTCTAGAATGACATGGGTTACTTTTCTAAGGGAGAAATCTGAAGAATTTTAAAATTTTAAAATCTTTAAAGCTAAAGTTGAGACAGAGATAGGATTGAAGATTAAATATTTAAGGTCAGATCAGGGTGGAGAATTCACATCCAGTGAATTTAATATTCTGAAACGAATGGGATAAGGAGACAATTATCTGCACCCCAGATACCTCAGCAGAATGGAGTTGTGGAAAGGAAGAACATAACTATAGTAGATGCGACTAGAACTATAATGATGGAAGCTAATCTACCCCATATCTATTGGAGAGAAGTTGTGAGCATGATAGTATAAACATTCAATAGAGTTCATATCAAAATAGACACCGATAAGATACCTTATGAGTTATGGTTTGGTCATACCCTACAGTTAATTATCTCATAATCTTTGGTAGCAAATGCTATATAAAAAGAGATGATTACATTGGAAAGTTTGATCCTAGCTATGATGAAGGGATATTTCTTGGTTATTCTAATGAAAGCAAACCATATAGATGTTATAACAAAAGATTGCAGAGAATTATGGAGAGCACTAATGTTAAGGTGGATGAGTTGAACGGAAGTCAAATGAGAACTTATGAAAGAGAACCAGTAGTGGAAATGATCATAACTAAACTGGTAACACCTACATTGGAACAAAATGTTGAACCATTTACTCTGGAAGTATCAAAAAATTCAACAATAACTGAAGATCAGAGCCGAGGAACAAAAAATCAGAAGACTCCTAAGTATGTTAGGTTAAATCATTCAAAAGATCAGATTATTGGAGACAAGAATAAAGGCGTGATGATAATAAGAAGGTTGGTAGCTGATTAGGTATGTTTAATTTCTGAAATTGAACTGGCATCAGTAATTGAAGCATGTAAAGATGAATATTGGATGAAAGTTATGGAAGAGGAATTACATCAAATAGAAAAGAATAATACATGGACTTTAGTTTCCTAGCCTAAAAATAAGAATGTTATTGGGACTAATTGGGTTTTTAGGAATAATTTGAATGAAGATGTAAAAGTTGTGAGGAATAAGGCTAGATTAGTTTGTAAAGGGTATTCTCATAAGGAAGGAATTGATTATGAGGAGACTTTTTCTCTGGTAGCTAGGATTGAAGCTGTGAGATTATTTCTTGCTTATGTTGCCCATAAGAACTACAAGGTTTATCTGATGGATGTTAAGTGTGCATTTCTAAATGGAGATCTTGAGGAGGAAGATTACATTAAGCAACTTGATGGATTTTCACTTTCAGATGACAAAAACATGGTTTGCAGGTTAAGGAAATCTTTATATGGATTGAAAGAAGCCCCTAGAGCTTGGTATGCAAAATTGGATAAATATATTTTGAAGCTTGGTTTCACTAAAGGTAATTTTGATAGTAATTTATATTATAAGATCACTGATGATGACATATTGATTGTTGAAGTCTTTATTGATGATATCATTTTTGGAGGTGAGGATAAGTTACGTATGGAATTTTGTGATAATATGAAGAATGAATTTGAGATGTCTATGATTGGGGAGATAAAAAATTTATTAGGTTTTCATATTACTCAGAGTGATAAAGGTATTTTCATCTGTCAAACTAAGTATGCTAGGGAGTTGTTGAAGAAATTTTGTATGGAAAATTCTAAACCGGTTGGTACTCCTATGGTTACAAGTGAGAAATTGACTTAGAAGATAGATCCATCAGCAATGGTAAATCCTACAAGGTACAAGTCTATGATTGGAGGTTTGTTATATTTGGCTCAAACTAAATATGGTTTGTGGTATCCTAAAGATGATGGTTTTACACTATGTGGTATACCCTTATTGATTTGAAAAAATGGTTTCTAAAAGTCTAAACATTCTTTCATATGGATGAATTTCTTGCTTATGTGGTATAGCCTTATGTAAACCATGCTAGAATTTGAAAATCAATACTTAAATATTGGACTATAGAAATGATCTATCTCATTCATTTTTCTTTGTAACTTGACATGACAAGAAATGGAGCAACATGTGTCAAATATAAAAATGGTTTTCTAAAATGATTTATTTTAACATTTGATTTTTTTCTTTTACTAACTACATTCATGAGGTTAAAATTGAATGGGAAGAGCGAAATTTGTCTCTCAAAGTCATATTCCTATAAACCTAATAATGAATAATAAAAATTATTTACATTGTATATGGTATTATATAGTAAGAAAAAAATCTAAAATAAATAAAAGTAATAATAAATAACATTTTAGCCTTCGTATATAGTTACTTATTAGTTAATAAATAATCAAATAAAAGTATTATTTTTAGTTTATTAAAACTTGAATATAAATGTGACTTCTTAGAAAAACTACATTCCTTTTATAGGTTAGAAGAAGAAAAATAAAATATAAGAAATGGTTTAGAAAAATACATTCATAATATTACATAAGTATGGAATAGTTTATAAAGTGTTATAATAAATAAATAATTAAAATAAAGTTTAATTAAATTATAAACAATGACGATATTGATAATAATATTACATATATAATAATGAAATTAATTATAATATAAAAATATTATTAATAAATATAAGATATCATATATTATAATTATTATATATATTAAATAAAGTATTTACATATATTATATTTGATTACAATATAAGTTTAATTCCATCTATATTATTTAATTATATAATCGTTGTCGCGAAGATTGCACCATGTTGCTAAGCCAACAATCTTGTGAAACATGGAAAAACCTTCGAGCCTATGGGTTGCTCAAATTGAAGGTGAATCTCTAGAGAGAGTTGGTTCTCCTTGATGAACCTCCTAAAAACTAGCTTTCATGGGAAAAATGATTTAAGGATAACTAGAATTTAAACCTATCCTAGGAGCTGATGCACCAAATGTTCTAATTGAGATCTGCAACCTAAAAAACTCATAATTTAACTCAAGATAAAGAAAAGACACAATTTAACTTTAGAAATCTTCATACATCAGCAATTCATAAGGAGGCTTGAGCTTTCAAGTTTTTTGAAGAAGAACCAAATGTTCTTACAACTTCAAACTGATACAAGAAATAAACACAACTTACAACCTACATACATCAATTGTAGTCCATCTCAAGGTGCTTAAATCATTACCTTTGTTATGCTGCATTGTCCTTGATGACAAAAAGGTTTTGGTGACTATATAGCTTTATCTCTATGAATAGTGGACAGGTGTAAGCAGATTAATTTTTGGTATTCATTGAAAGTGAAACTTTTTGTGGAAGAGAAGAAGGTAGGTTCAGTGACCGGTGGTTCTTCAAATTCGCATTGTGGTATTTTTTGATTTAATAATCTACAGGTATGAATGCTTCAGATGGTAATATTTTATGGCTAATTTTGTGGGGATTTCTCGCAATTGTTTTAGCATCAAATTGTCAAATTGTTATTTTTGCAGTATGTTTTATGAAACCGTGAGGGGTAAAAAGTAAAAAAGGAAGTGAAAGAAAAAAAGAAAGAAAGATAAAAGTGTTTTCTCTTGTCAAACCATGAAGGGTAAAAAGTAAAATGGAAGTGAAAGAAGAAAAAAATAGAAAGATAAAAGTGTTTACTCTTCTATTTTTTTAAAAAATGAAAAAGATGGTCCCGAGTATTTTTCCAGTTATCAAAAATGCAAAGATTAAAAATATCTTTCTTGCTACTATATTCTTCCAAAGAAATAATCACAAGTAATTTTTTTTGAAACAAAAATTGGGAAAAGGAAAGAAGTATTTCTAAAGAGATCCTATGCAGTACATTTATTTTGGTGATAAATTTTTATTAACTCCAACCTAAGTTAGGGTTTGGTAACCCTACTCAAGGATGAACACACAAAACAGTTTTATTCCGGTTGTGATTCAGTTCTATAAAACCCGTATTACAGTTTGGGAACCTGATTTTGGAGCGTGGTCAAGGAAGAAGTTTTGTTAGTTGGTTTTGCTTGATGAAGGATAGATCTCTTGAATATAATAGGGTGTAACAAAAAAAAAAAATTGAGATGGCGGTGATAGACCATCTTTTGTATTAATCTTGTTCAGTGATTGACAAGTTGAGAGTTGCATAATATGATGCACTTCTGAATTTACCAGTGCTCGTAATTGGAGATATTTTCTTGATATCATTTGTGACATAGGGGTCGGTGCTCCTTGAAGTTTGAGACTTCTAAATACAGTGTAAGGAGTGGGTGCTTCTTGAGATAATAAAATATTCTTTTATCGAGTGGTTTTTCTACCCCAAGAGGGTTTTCCACTCATGAAAATCTGTGTTGTGTGCTAATCCACTTTATGTGTTCCATTAGATGAATGCTCTGATACATTTATTTATGCTTCATTGTTGTTCTACAAAATTTTAATTCTTTATGCTGGTCACTTTGTTTTTTAATTAATTCTACCAGTCATAATTTGATGCTTTGACAAGTTCAATAAGAAGCATATCAAGATTACTCAATTATATATATTGTTTAATCAGAAATGCATGCTTCGATACAAGTTAGGGTGTCATATGTGTGTTAAAAGAGTTTTCCAAAGTAAGGAAAATTTAAAGAGAGTTAAATTGATTATTGACTCTGATTCACCCCCCCCCCTCTCAGAGTCAACCCACTTCCAACAAGTGGTATCAGAGCATAGGGTTCCATCTTTTAGGTCTATCCTAGGGATTGTTCCTGGTCTTTTGGAAGTCTTGTCATGGCTTATTCACAAGAAGGTGCCTCTCTTTCAAGAGCTCCCCTCTTTGATGGCACAGATTATGTGTTTTGGAAGATCAGAATGGAAACGTACTTGATCTCTGTTGATGTAAATGTGTGGAACATTGTTATCACAAAATATGTTGTTCCTAATGCTATTCCTTTAGATCCTGATGCTAAATCTCAGTATGAGTTAAATGCTAGAGCAAAACATGCTCTCTTGTGTGGTCTTACCAAGGATGTGTTTGTTAAAGTTATGCATTGTGCATCTGCTCATGAAATATGGAGCAAGCTTGAAACTATTTATCAAGGTGATGCAAAGGTCAAAGAATCTAAAATTCTCGCACTCAAGAATCAGTTTGAGTCATTGAGAATGAAAGAAGATGAGACTATTGCAAATTATTTTCTTAGAATTGATGAAGTTGTGAATTCAAGAAGGGGTCTTGGTGAAAATGTTGATGAAAAAGATGTTGTCAGAAAGGTTATTAGAACTTTACTTCCTAAATTTGAAACTAAGGTGTCAACTTTAGAAGAAAAGAAAAGCTTTTCAACTATGTCTCTTGACAGCCTACAAAGCATACTCACAGCCTATGAAATGAGGATAGGTAGTAATCCTTCTAGTTCTAAAGAAACTGCATTTAAAGTAGAAAAGAAGGAGGAACTAGATAGTGAGTCTGAACTTTCAGATGCTATAGAAGCTTTGCTAGTTAGAAAGTTAAAAAAGAAGTATAAGGGAAAATTACCCTTCAAATGTTTTAATTGCGGCAAAGCTGGGCACTTTGCTGCTCAATGTCCCCTGAGTGATCAAAATAATGAAGAAGAAAAACCAGAAAAAGTATTCAAAATGAAAAAATGGAACTCTAAAAAGAAATTCAATCCTTTTCAGAAAAAGAAGAGTCTTTTTATTAAAGAAGATTCTGAAAATGATTCAGATGACTCACCTTGTGAAGGTGATGAAACCTTGTTTATGGCTGCAATAGAAACTTCCTCAAAGAAAGATTTAAATAACATATCAGTAGATCAATCTGATGATTTAGATCAAGGTGAAATTGATCTTGAAGGAGAGTTACTATGTGCTCTCAAAGAAATCAAAAGGTTTAAGAAACTTGTAGCTTCTCATGAAAGTGAAAAATAGATTTTACAAATTGAATTAAAAGATTCAAAGCAAACAGTTGAGGATCTGAAAGTCTTACTTGCTGATAGTGAATTGAAAGTTAACATTTTGGAACAACAAAGTAGTTCTTTACATAAGCAGATTGAGCAGTATGAAAGTAGCTTGCATTTGAATGAAATCTTAAGCAAACAAAAACAATGCAAGAATTTGACAGGTATAGGTTTTGATAGTGCTGAATCATCAAAACAAATTACTAAACTTGCAAACAAAAAACAATTTCAGGCCTACAACAGAATGACTCCTTTTAGGTTTGGGTTCTTTCATGGTTACTATTTTTACTGCAACAAGTTTGGCCATAAGGTTAACACTTGCAGATTTTTGCAACATAGAACTTCTATGTTTGGACATAATCAAGCCTCTGGTTTTCCAAATACTGTGAAGTGCATTAAGTGTAACTTCTTTGGACATACTTCTTCTCAGTGCAAGTCAAAAGAAAAAATTCATAAGGTGTGGAAACCAAAGTTTGTCCCTAGTTCTAAACAGTCTATGATAGTGCAAACTGCATTTCTTTCAAGTAAAAAGTCATTGTGGGTGTTGGACAGTGGCTGTTCACACCATATGACAGGAGACAGAAATAAATTCCTTCATTTTGAAAACTTTGATGGAGGTTTTGTAAGATTTGGTGATAATTCAGGAGCCTTTGTCAGAGGTAAAGGCACATTACTGCTAAATGATGACACTCCTATTCATGATGTTTATTTTGTTGAAGGATTAAAACACAATTTGTTGAGTGTCAGTCAAATTTGTGACAGTGGTTATAATGTATCTTTTAGTTCTCAAGGTTGTGCTATCAAAAATAAATCTGGTAAAATTGTTGCTACTGGTTTGAGGACTATTGGGAATGTTTACAATTTACTTGACTCCATAGATTATGAAAATAATGTAGGTATGTGTCTTATGGGTCAAGTAGAAGAAAACTGGTTATGGCACAAGCACTTGGGACATGTAAACTTTGATAATCTAGTTCGAATCAGCAAGAACCAGAATGTCAGAGGTTTACCCATCTTGAGAAAACCATTAAATATTGTGTGCAAAGAGTGTTTGAAAGGTAAACAGACAAAAGTATCTTTTAAATCTAAAGAACACTCTTCTACTAGTCCTTTACAACTTGTTCATACAGATTTATGTGGTCCAACAAGGACACAATTCATCAATGGTGAAAAATACTTCATGCTCTTTGTGGATGATTATACAAGAATGGTATGGGTCACTTTTCTCAAACATAAATCTGAAGCATTTGATAGATTTAAAATTTTTAGGAAAATGGTTGAATGTGAAACTGATTTAAAACTTAAATGTTTAAGATCAGACAAGGGTGGTGAATTTACATCATAGGAATTTGTTGATTATTGTGAAAAACATGGCATTAAAAGACAGTATGCTGCTGCTCGAACACCTCAACAAAATGGGGTGGTTGAGAGGAAAAACAGAACAGTCAAAGAGATGGCTCGCACAATGCTTAATGAGGCAAATCTGCCAGACAGATATTGGAAAGAAGTTGTTCACACAGCTGTTTATATTCTGAATCGTGTGCAAATTAGGGTAAAATCTACTTTTACTCCTTATGAACTCTGGTATGGTAAAGCTGCTTCAATTAAGTATTTCAAGATTTTTGGGTGCAAGTGTTATATAAAAAGAGATGAAGAGAATCTAGGAAGCTTTGATGCTAAGACTGATGAGGGTATATTTCTTGGATATTCTACTCATAGCAAAGCTTATAGGTGTTTCAATAATAGATTGAACAAAATTGTTGAAACTGTTAATGTAAGATTTGATGAGCAATTCTTTCTAAGTGATGGTATGCAGGATGTTGAAGAGGATATACCAATAAGACTGGAACAAGTTTCTAAATCTGCTGAAGCAGAAATTACAAATGAGAAGAGTCCTCCATCAAGTCCTAAAGCAGAAAATCTTTTACATACACCCTCTAGAATCATTACTAAAAGACATCCTCAAAGTCAAATTATTGGTGAAATAGATGCAGGAATCTTGACTAGGAGAAGAGCAAGAATTGGTGAACAAGCTCAAATGGCTGAGCATTACTATCTGGTAACTGATTTGAAACCTAAGTCTGTTTCTGAAGCTCTTATTAATGATTGTTGGCTGAATGCAATGCAAGATGAAATCAATCAAATAGAAAAGAATAAAACTTGGGAACTAGTGCCTAGACCAGATGATAAAAATGTTATAGGGGGTAAATGGATTTTCAGAAATAAACTTGATGAATCTGGTAAAGTTGGTAGGAATAAAGCACGCTTTGTGTGTAAAGGCTATGCACAGCAAGAAGGTGTAGATTTTGGTGAAACATTTGCACCCGTTGCTAGGCTAGAGTCAATACGAATATTTCTGGCATACTCCTGTTATAAAAAATTTAAAATTTATCAAATGGATGTTAAAACAGCATTCCTAAATGGTTATCTTAATGAAGAGGTATATATGGAACAGCCAGAAGGGTTTGTCTCTGCAGATAAACCTGATTATGTATACAGGTTGAAAAAGGCTCTATATGGTCTTAAACAAGCTTCAAGAGCTTGGTACTCCAGGTTAGATGCTCACCTTATAGCAAATGGATTTACTAGAGGTGGAGTTGACAGTAACTTATATGTCAAAGTTGAAGGTAATGATATTTTACTTGTTGAGGTCTATGTGGATGATATCATTTTTGGCTGCAATAATGATTCTTTATCCAAAAAAATTTCAAAACTCATGGAATCTGAATTTGAAATGTCCATGTTGGGTGAATTAACCTTCTTTCTTGGTCTTCAAGTAATGCAGCTTGAACAAGGCATTTTTTTATCACAAACCAAATATGCAAAAGAAATGCTAAAGAAGTTTAATATGATAGATTGCAAACCTGTTAGCACTCCAATGGAGACTAGCTGTAAATTAACCAAGGCAGATGACTCACCTGAAGTCAATCAATCTGAGTACAGATCAATGATAGGCAGCTTACTTTATTTAACTGCATCTAGGCCTGATTTAATGCATGCAGTCTGTTTGGTTTCACGATTTCAATCTGCCCCTAAACAATCTCATTTGATAGTTGTGAAAATAATTTTAAAGTACATTCAAGGTACTTTAGACTATGGTTTATGGTATCCACGAAATAATGATTTTACTCTTGTTGGTTTTACGGATGCTGACTGGGCTGGCTGTGTAGATGATAGAAAAAGCACCAGTGGTGCAGCTTTCTTCCTAGGAGATCGTCTTGTTGCCTGGCATAGCAAAAAGCAAGAATGTGTCACTTTATCAACTGCAGAATCTGAGTATATTGCCGCAACAGCTTGTTGTACCCAATTAATCTGGATGTCTTATCAACTTGCTGATATGGGTATTATAGTAAACAAGCCAATCTCTATTTTTTGTGATAACACTAGTGCCATAAATCTTTCTAAAAATCCTATTATGCACTCACGCACTAAACATGTTGCAATAAAGTTACATTTTCTACATGAACAGGTGTTAGCTAATGAATTTCAACTTTTATATGTGCCTTCCCAGGCACAAGTGGCTGACATTTTCACAAAGGCTCTATCTAAAGAAGTATTTGAACATTTCAGAGATAGGTTGGGAGTTATCTCTCAATCTATTCTTGCTTAATATCTTGCATTCTATGAGGGGGAGCATCACTCTCCCCAAGTTTTTCCCTTTGTCCTTGAGACAAAAAGGGAGAGAAGACAGTTGTTCTTACAGGTTATTCTAAAGTTTCACAGTTGGAATTACAGGTTTCACTGATAGTTGGAATTACAGGTTGTTCTAAGGTTTCACAAATTAATTGGCAGTTTACTCAGGTGGTATTTATGGTATCATGATGTTGTTTCTAGCAGTTAATGATGGTTCAGTTTTTGCCATCAAGGACAAAGGGGGAGTTTGTTACCTTTGTTATGCTGCATTGTCCTTGATGACAAAAAGGTTTTGGTGACTATATAGCTTTATCTCTATGAATAGTGGACAGGTGTAAGCAGATTAATTTTTGGTATTCATTGATAGTGAAACTTTTTGTGGAAGAGAAGAAGGTAGGTTCAGTGACCAGTGGTTCTTCAAATTCGCATTGTGGTATTTTTTGATTTAATAATCTACAGGTATGAATGCTTCAGATGGTAATATTTTATGGCTAATTTTGTGGGGATTTCTCGCAATTGTTTTAGCATCAAATTGTCAAATTGTTATTTTTACAGTATGTTTTGTGAAACCGTGAGGGGTAAAAAGTAAAAAAGGAAGTGAAAGAAAAAAAGAAAGAAAGATAAAAGTGTTTTCTCTTGTCAAACCATGAAGGGTAAAAAGTAAAATGGAAGTGAAAGAAGAAAAAAATAGAAAGATAAAAGTGTTTACTCTTCTATTTTTTTAAAAAATGAAAAAGATGGTCCCGAGTATTTTTCCAGTTATCAAAAATGCAAAGATTAAAAATATCTTTCTTGCTACTATATTCTTCCAAAGAAATAATCACAAGTAATTTTTTTTGAAACAAAAATTGGGAAAAGGAAAGAAGTATTTCTAAAGAGATCCTATGCAGTACATTTATTTTGGTGATAAATTTTTATTAACTCCAACCTAAGTTAGGGTTTGGTAACCCTACTCAAGGATGAACACACAAAACAGTTTTATTCCGGTTGTGATTCAGTTCTATAAAACCCGTATTACAGTTTGGGAACCTGATTTTGGAGCGTGGTCAAGGAAGAAGTTTTGTTAGTTGGTTTTGCTTGATGAAGGATAGATCTCTTGAATATAATAGGGTGTAACAAAAAAAAAAAATTGAGATGGCGGTGATAGACCATCTTTTGTATTAATCTTGTTCAGTGATTGACAAGTTGAGAGTTGCATAATATGATGCACTTCTGAATTTACCAGTGCTCGTAATTGGAGATATTTTCTTGATATCATTTGTGACATAGGGGTCGGTGCTCCTTGAAGTTTGAGACTTCTAAATACAGTGTAAGGAGTGGGTGCTTCTTGAGATAATAAAATATTCTTTTATCGAGTGGTTTTTCTACCCCAAGAGGGTTTTCCACTCATGAAAATCTGTGTTGTGTGCTAATCCACTTTATGTGTTCCATTAGATGAATGCTCTGATACATTTATTTATGCTTCATTGTTGTTCTACAAAATTTTAATTCTTTATGCTGGTCACTTTGTTTTTTAATTAATTCTACCAGTCATAATTTGATGCTTTGACAAGTTCAATAAGAAGCATATCAAGATTACTCAATTATATATATTGTTTAATCAGAAATGCATGCTTCGATACAAGTTAGGGTGTCATATGTGTGTTAAAAGAGTTTTCCAAAGTAAGGAAAAATTAAAGAGAGTTAAATTGATTATTGACTCTGATTCACCCCCCCCCTCTCAGAGTCAATCCACTTCCAACATAAATGAGATATGAAAGATGGAGTTTTCATAATAACTCACAAGGATCACATCAATCATCCATATAACACACAAAATAATAGAGTAGAATAGGTCCAAATTGCTATTCTATTGAAATAAAGGATCTATTTGTTGTTACAAAACTTAGAAAAATGAGTTATAGTGTTGTCCCTGAACTTGAAAGAGCTTTGAAAGATACAATACAAGTTGTAAGAAAGAAAGAAATAGAGAAAAGAAACATGGGAATAAGACTTTATAGAAAATGAGACCCCTTTTTTAACTAAATGAAGGAACTGAGTGTTGATGTCAGTTTTGAGTTCACTCAACAAGCTTAAACTATCACCTCACGATGAAATTTATTTACTTGAAAGATGGATAAAATATCAATCCCAAGGCTCAAGACGTCTTTATTGGACCTTGTTGTTGGTATTGTGTTGTCATTGATGTCAACCGGTACAGAAGGACTACTGGTATGAGAGATGTATGTGCAACACTGTTAGGGAGGAGTACAGGTTGAGATATATTTGATATCATTGTGTGTTGCAGGACACCGGTAAGGTAAGGAAGAGAATGTCATTCAGATGGGTGACCACTGGAGTCACCAGTACACAAGTTAGTGGCTAACTTGTATGGATGAGATGGATAAGTTACCGGTATAGTGTATCACCAGTAAGGAAAGGATGTCAACTGGTAAGTGATGTGTTGACATGGAGAAGACAAATCAACCAAGTAAGTGGTTGTCAACCAGCAAAGATTATGACCCTTGAACAAGAAGGATGAGCAAGGTTCTTGAGTTGTT
The DNA here is from genome assembly GCF_030272615.1 of Cryptomeria japonica. Lineage (NCBI taxonomy): Eukaryota > Viridiplantae > Streptophyta > Pinopsida > Cupressales > Cupressaceae > Cryptomeria > Cryptomeria japonica. Next base: position 209,536,226 of record NC_081405.1, on the reverse strand, counting down.
GTTTGTGATGAAGAAACAGAATATTATCTAAATCACATCAACATAAGAGGGGAAGGATTAATAGGTCACCAGTATGTTGTGACGTTGCAATACAACAGGACTCCCACCGGATGAAGATGCAGTCACCAAGTGAAGAGATGGCTAACAAGTGAATGTGCCCAAACTAGATCACATATGACTATTTGAAGATATGTTGTATAAATAGGGAAGTCACATGAGTGCATTGCAGGATGGAGATGACAAGGTATCACTCCATCGGTAACTAGAGCTTGTCTCCTATTATGCATATTGTGCATCATAGTCATGTGGGATAAGGAAGATGAGGCAAAGGTAGGTGTTTTGAAGGATCACACTAGATCTACCGGTGAATCAAAGGAATGCCTCGAGTGCATGAAATCGGGGATATGCACTAGACTAATTAAGAAGGCATATTGAGATGTTGGTACAGACGAAGAGTGATGAGTTTGTCACTTTGACAAATCAGTTGTGATATGGTCCGAGTTGATTAGGGAGAAGGCAAGGTTGAGCAGATGCATATAGAGGAATAATCTGATTGAAGATAGAGTTTGTTGAGGGTTGACGACATGGCGTCATCATGAGGTTTTGCCGATATGAATGTTCATTGATAATATGGACAAGGTGCAGATGAAGAAGACTCCCCATCTGATGAAGTTGTTCTTAAGGCAGGTTAGCAAGAGTGTTGACCAGTTGAGTAGTTCACTGTAAGAGAAGCAAAATGCAAGGTTGATGACAGACTGGTTTGAGGGTTTAACCGGCAGGGTCAATAAACCTGTAGAAGAGAAGAACCAGTTGAGTGTTTGGTCTATGATTCTTGAACTGACACATCAATCCAAATTGGCAGTTGGTCGACATGGATGTCACTTGGAAGTCAAGATGGTGGACTTACATGCAGCGGTAGAGGGAATGTGCACCGACGAGGTAGGTGCAGAGTTGGTCAACATTAATGGTGGATCTCATAAATCATGGGATGTGTTGCAGAGCCATTGTAGTGGTTTGAGGCTCGGGGTTTGGAGGACAACTGAGAGCCAACTCAGAATTATTGAGGAGATTGAGATAGTAGAAGGCAACTGCAAGATCAATCTTGGTGTTTGACCAAGAAATCAGACGACAGGGTAAAAAGAAGATTTCCAAAGATAGAAGGCGTGATCAAGAAGGCATGAAAATGGTGGTGATGAGGAAATAGTTGTCTGGGTGATTAGATCGGACAAGATCTAATTGGATTTGGCTTGCCTCAAGGTTGATGAGGAAACCCTAACCGCCCATATTTTTTAATTGTCTTTTGGCGGGAAAACTAGGTTATAAGTAGGCAAGCCAAAATCATTTAAGGGTGTTGCAAAATAAAAGAAGATAGTGCCTTTGCGAAGTGATTGACTGATACTTCTACATGTAAGAGAAAAATTAATCAAGTGCTCAAAAAGTATCTGAGAAGAGACTGAGAGTGAGGGAGAACCAGGTTGAGGTGTTCAACCAGTAGCAGTGCAGAACTAGTAGTGTCCATACTAGCAGGGAAGAAGTGAAGGAAGTTGCAGAGAAGGCAGACATAGAACTAGCAGAGTATAGTACCGGTAAAGAGCAGAGTAGTGAGGAGGAGATCCTATAGAGAGTAATAGAGGAGAGGTGAACCCGTAGAGTTTACCAGCAAGCAAGTAGCAAATCAGAGTAGCAAAAGAGTGAGTTGATGTAGCAGAGAAGGTGTCTCATCAACAAAGTGAGGTATATGAAATGGTTGCAAGATTCACTTGTAACAGAATGATTAATTTTGCATGTGAAGATATATTTGTGATCATTGAGTTGTATCTTGATGCAGGGGTTGTAGCTCCTTTGGGTTGTAGCCCATAAATCAGTTAGTGGTCGGTGCTCTAAATCAAGGGTTGGTGCTCCTTGGGATGGTGCCCTAAACATTGTAATAGAGATTCATTGTGAGGCTGGATTGGAATGGTAGACTCCAGTAGCATTGCTCACCGAGGTTTTTCCCATCTCGTATATACTGGTGTTATGTGATATCCCTTTGTGAGAATGCATTTGTGATTAGTCTCCTCACTAACCGGTAAGTCTACATTTTGTTAGATCCTATAACTGGTATACTCACATAAGTCAGTTAAAGGGAAAAAGTCCCCATCTCAGTGGTGCATTGTTTCTAACACTTGTGGAATTCACTCAATAATCATGCATCAACTATTTTATGAGGGGATTCCAAATTGTTAACTAGAATTTACATATGATTTATAAAGTCAAGAGTATTTCTTCCAATTTATCTCCCTTCGAACAATTAAAAATAAAAGAAAAGAACATTAAATGAAACAAATTGTTATCTAAGGGTTAGTTTCACAGTTAAATGCTCTTTTGAAATGAATGAAATGATAAAGAACAAATTTTATGAACAATCAGAATATTTTCTCAATCGTTCACAAAACTATTTGATATTTAAAAAAGTATTGCTAGTGACAAAGAAAGGGATATAACACACCTAAAACTCTACGTAGAGATATATATTCCTTAATCAAAACAATGTCATACAATTAGATGTGCACCATGAATTGACTCTAAGCTTTACCAGATCAATAATTTGCAAAGAAAGAACACAATTGAGATAACTATGATTGTAAGAGAATCAAGAAATGGAGTCTCTAAAATAGCAGAGCTCTTTCAAGTCTACAACCCTCAAAACATCCCCCTTTAAAAAATTAGATAATTTTAGTCTATTTATAGAACATAGCACTCAGAATATTCATTACAAAATATAATCAAAGGTCCATATTCAATCAATATAAATCAACGGTGTTAGTTGAAATTTGGCACATGGGTGACATTAGCATCTTTGACAACTAGCACGGGGAATACTCTAGAACATTCCTTCTTCAGCAACCTCTACAAAATAAACCAACATTTAGATATTAGATTGGTTGTAAATATTTAATTCCCTTCAAAAGCAATAATAAGAACATTGTTAAATCTCTTAATCTTTGTAAACTAAATAAATAGATGATTAATTTGTAACTTCATATTTAGACTGCAAACACATTCATTTTTTAATTGCTCAATTGTTTTATGCTTATGAAATTCAAATTTCATAGTAAAATGGTAATTATTCCCATTTTAAATAATCATGAACAACTTTTTTCAATTTAACAAATTGCTTCAAATAATTAATTGGATATTATTCCCCTTGTTATCACCTTTCCGAATCATTTTAAATTTTTTAATTTGGTTTAGAAATGAGAAAGTTATGGCCATTTTACTGATTTATGTATGTGCACTCAAAATTTCTCATTAAAATATTTTTTTATTCACGTTTTAAACATTTATGAACTACTATTTCACTTTAAAAAAATTCTTCAATTTATTTATTAATTCTTATTCCTCTCATTTCTTATTCCTCTCATCTCTACTTTCCAAAATAATTTGAAGTTTTAAATTTCGTTGAGAAATAAGAAAGTTGTGGTCATTTTAGTGATTCAGTTGAAAACTGAATTTTAAAGTGTCCATTTAAGAAAACTTTCTCACTTTTGCAACTTTGATCATTTTCCAATTCTCTCCCTTTTCCCTCACGAACTTTTTTCAATATGCAGTTTTGTAAACTTTTCAAGTTTTCACTTTCCAATTCTCTCTGCTTTCCCTCATGAACAAATTTCCTTTACTCTCCACTTTCCCTCACGAACAAATTTTATTTTGAAGGCACATTTCCATTTTGAGATTTTTCCACTTTTCTCATTTTTCAACTTTTCCCTCACGAACTTTTTCCCATTTTTTTCACAAGGCATTTTTTAAGAGACTTTTGTGTTTTTGTTCCCACAAAACATTTTGAGAACGATTTTACCATTTTAGAACACTTTTATTGGATTATGATGGAGAAAATTTTCCACCAAGGCATTTTTAGGGCATTTTGGCCTTTTATTCCCACAAAACATTTTGAGGAGGATTTTAGGTTTTTGTTCCCACAAAGCATTTTTTAGGGGACTTTGGCTTTTTGAAACACTTTAAATGGATTATGATGAAAGAAAATTCTCACCAAGGCAGTTTTGAGAGGATATTACTTTTGAGGGAATTTTTACCATTTTTGCAAAATTAGTGCAAATGCACCCAAATTTCCACCAAACCACAAATTATGCATTTTAAAGAATTTTGGAAAACAATAAAAGGCAACTAGGATTATTTCTTGTTGTTATTTCTTTTTATGGTGATTTTTAATTTTTCTTTTATTTCTTTTTTATTTTTATTTTTAATTTTTTTTAATCTTATTTATAATTTTTTTTTTTTTTACTTTTGATTTTTGACACACACACAGATATATATATATATATATATATATATATATATATATATATATATATATATAACCTAGGACCTAAGGACTTGGTAAGATTGTTGGACATTGCACGACAAGCTATAACTCAAGCCAAAAAAGGGGGTCCTTATTTTGTTGAGAGAAAAATGGGGCGTGTTATATAACACACAACACTGAGGTGAACTCCTCCTTTGATAAGCATGTTGTCCTTGAGCTCAAATCCAACTAGGGATCTTCAAAATTGGTTTTATCTCCACCTTGCATGAATTTAGCTTCCTTGGTCGAATTTGATCAAAAAGTGTGTGTAAAGGCACCTCTAACTACTGTAAAGTAGCTGTTTGTGACCTCAAAATCCTCCTTGACTAATGGTTGACCCATGAGGGAGTCCAAACTAAGGTGGAACTATTGGATTTGCTTCGAATTCCTTACTTTTAGGCCTAAAACTAGTGATTTAGTTGGAACTCTACCTCTTGCTTTTGAGATTGATCCTTAAACTTGAATCATGATCTTTCAATTGATTGATATCCCTATAGATGAATGTATAACTCTTAGAATCTCATAGATAATTATTTCTTATAATGAGATAACTCCTTTGGCTAACACACTCTTATGACTTATATCTGGCTCTTGTCTCTGTCTTTAGGCATTAGATTATCATGCCTTCATAAGGAATACTCTTTTTCATTTGGACCGTATACTGCTCTATTCTCTTCTTTTTGATATTATTTTGACATTTAGGTTGTCACTTTTGATAGTGAATAAACTCACTGTGCTTTTCTAATGGATGGTGATTATTTTGAAGATGAAGAGTTGTGTCAAAACATCTTGGTTCCTCTTAGTCATTTTGCTACTATTTTTCTATGTCGTGATTATTGTCATAAGCATATGATTACTACTTAAAACCTTATATCATCCCCTTTTATCAATCATTTTGGTTGTTCATACAATGGTTATTGGAAGGAAAGACTATCTTGTTTAGAAACCTTATTCACTACATGTTCTTCAATTGGTAAAGATATATCACTATCATAACATAATGTGTTCTTCAACTGATAAAGATATGTCACTATCATAACATAATGTTTTGGTTGTGAATGAAATAGTACTATACTTAAGTTCTAAAAGAGGTTTGATCTTTTATGTGTAGAACCTTAAATACATTATCAATGCCCTCACCATTCACTAATATCTTGTTTGTTGTGATTGTAAATGATGTTGCTTATGGATGCTCATTTGATGAGGCTTTTTCTATTCATTACTATCTTTATAAAAATGATTTGTCTTTGTGATTGCACAATAAGACTAGATTTGTATGCCAAATACTATCATTTATATGACTATCTTAATCATGAAAATGTTGGTGTTGGGAATAAGCCACATCTGGACTGACAATGGACTGGTCCAAGACGGGCCAGTAGCTCAGTGGTAGAATAGTCCAGCAGCGTATGGAAGGTCCAAGGTTCGAGTTCTAGCTAGTCCATGTCTCAACATGGTATCAGAGCCAACTCCAGGCTAGGAGCCCCAAGCACATGAGAGGTGTGGCTTAAGGGGGGGTGTTGGTGTTGGAAATAAGCCACATTCGGACCGATGATGGACTAGTCCAAGAGGGGCCAGTAGCTTAGCTGTAGAGCACTCCAACAGCATATGGAAGGTCCTAGGTTCAAGTCCTAGCTAGTCCATGTCTCAACAGAAAAGACAGTTCTTTACCTTTGCCTTGAGACTATGACTATCCTTAGGTTGTGATAACTATTGAATTCTTCTATATTAACCACAATTTCCCCTTTTATCAATTATATCTATATTCACTATTTACTATGTTATCATGAGGTTCCTACTATTCTTTTATTGGTTTCATTTGGGTGATTTAGGCTCTTCATGACTGCTTCTTTGACATGTTGTAAATGTTTTAGTGCTCCTTTAGGCACAAGACTCCAATTTAGATCTGATAGTGCTCCAAACGTATTATCTATGGATTGCATTTGTACTGATATTTTACTCATTACAACCACTATACTCCTTGTGGATTCATGATTGACTACACTCTTAAAGGTTTTCCTTATGACCTTTTTTTCTATGCTTTAGTGGACAACTCTTGCCAAGACTTGAAATCCCTTTTAACCATTATATATGCATTTTTTATGCTTTGATTATCTTTGAATCTCTTAAGATATTATCTAATATAAAAAGGTATGTGCATTAGCTCTTTGATTCACTATCACAGCTTCATGATGATCATACACAACTTGAAGCATATCCTCTCTTTCTCAATATAGAGGATTTCTCTATCATATTGATGAAATAATTTATGTAGCTTGCATTGTAACAAGAAACTTTACACTTTCAAAGCTTTACTTCTCTATATTTTTTACCTAAAGACCTTTGATGCTTCACTATTTTGTGGTAAGGCTTTTTCACCTATATGTTTGACACTGCTATGCATTATGACCATGATGTTTTGATATTTTGTATTTATGTGGATTGCTATGGCCAAATCAATATTCTCTACCCTAAGACAAGGTTGTCATTAATCCTTTATATATTGTTTGATGAGTTGAAGCTTTGGAGTCATCTTTAATCTTGTAATTATTCTTTGAAATGCGTTACTTTGAGATCCCTGAATGTCATCATGTTAAAGCTCCTAATAAGACTGCTCTGATTCATTTTGCTTTCATTTCATGGTGACTTTTGAATTTTGGATGCATCTTTATCTCTTTGAACAAAGCACTGTATCTCTATTATCAACATTGATACCTCTTTGGATGCCTTTATAGTCTCATACAGGGTCTTCTCTGCTATTAATCCTATTCATTGGGCCTTTTGGGCTTTTTGATCTTAAAAACACTATCATATGATTCTTCTTTAATGTCCATGGTTAATTGGCTTAGGACAGACCTTCCTTGGCTGGAAACATGCTTCAAAACCCTATTGATCTTTGACAAAGGCTTTAATGGCTTCCAAGCTCCTCTTTGTTTCTTTGTCTTCCTAGAGAGAATCTTTGAGGTATCTCTATCGAGAGGGTCTAATACCCTACCTCTAAATGATGGTAATCTATGCCAAATGGTTCTCTTTAGCATTCAAAACTTCCAAACTATTACTATTATGAGAAAACTCTTAAGGGACCTACAACAGATGGATTGTTATCCTTTGCTCACAATGACAATCCTTTCCTTTGGCATTGGAATAGAACAAAATATAAAAAAAAGTTCATACATAGCATCTTTTCATGATTTTACATAGCTATACACTCCTCCCCCTCATCACTTGTGATCTTTCAAACAATGAACTTCTCTCAAGAGTAAAATAAAGAAACCCCTTAATATACAAACACTTTGCAAGCATAAATTTAGTTGGAGAGATGAGTCAAACCTAATCAAGTGGGATGAGCACGCATTGGTGTAGTATAAATCTTGCATGATGTGGTTGTGATTACCTTGATGCCTTATTATGAGCATGCATTTTATTATGCCTTTTTCCTAACAATGAATGAATGTTTCACGCTAAAATCTTCTGAACAAGTACTTCAACCCTTTGAAAACTAAAGGATATCTTGAAACATGCCTCCAAGCTTTTGTTTGAGGAATTGGTCACAACCAGAAAAGCATAGGTTTCTTACACAATGCATGTAAAGCTTCCTCTACGAAAACCCTAGTTCTAGCTCATACCACGTGGAGAGAGGCTACATGAGAACAATATCTATGTGGAAAGTGAACCTTCAACTCTTTAAACTCCTCATGCATAATGAAACTTACCTCCCTCTCTCTCTCTCTCTCTCTCTCTCTCTCTCTCTCTCTCTCTCTCTCTCTCTCTCTCTCTCTCTCTCTCTCTCTCTCTCTCTCTCTCTCTCTCTCTCTCTCTCTCTCTCTCTCTCTCTCTCTCTCTCTCTCTCTCTCTCTCTCTCTCTCTCTCTCTCTCTCTCTCTCTCTCTGTGCATAGTGAAACTTACCTTGATGCCTTATTATGAGCATGCATTTTATTATGCCTTTTTCCTAACAATGAATGAATGTTTCATGCTAAAATCTTCTGAACAAGTACTTAAACCCTTTGAAAACTGAAGGATATCTTGAAACTAGCTCTCTCTCTCTGATTTAAAATTTTACCTCCCTCTTTATAGCCAAAAAGTGAAACTAGCTTTGACCTATTCACGTGGGAGACTTTAAGAATTCGAATATTTGACTCTCTCTTTTAGATATTTTCAAGGATAAATAAAGGGCATTATTTGTCTTTTCTCTTTATTCATTTCAACAATTATTCAAAGGATTTTTCCCTAAAGAATAAATTTTCCCTCTTTATACAAAATTGAAAGCCTCCCTAATTGGTAACTATAATATATATCTTATATTTATTATTGTATATTTAATATTATTAGATAAAATTTACATATAATATATTTTATTATAATATATGTCTACTTGGTATTTATGTTATTTAATTATATAAATATGTTTGTGATTAATCTCAAAATCTATCAATAATATTTGAATTAATTATAAAATTTGTACATGATATAATATAAAAAGTAAAATTTTGAAATACATCATCTATTAATTACTTCATAGAAGTGACATCCTAATTACAAACTTTTGTTACGTATGATTTTCATTATTGGAAGTGGAATATCCCTCACAATTTTTATAAATCTACGGAGTATGAAAAAACGTGTTGAGTAACTCAAATGATCATAAATTTAAAAAATCCATTTACTTTAGAGGTGAGAATTTCAAAATATTAAATACTTTATAACAAGAAAGTTAAAATCAATGAATTGGCTATTTTCAAATGTAAAATTAAAAAAATCATGGGCAAAAACCAATTAGGAAAAAGGAAAAAACAGAAAAGAAAAAAAATTTAAAAATGAAACTATTCCAAACCATACTGCATCTATTTCTTTTGGTTTGATGACACGACTTTCAATATAGACTAATTGAAAAAGAGTACATTGAAAACATTAGTTCGTACATAAAAATGAAGGGACTAATAAATAGCAGTTCATTGGGATTGCATAGTAAAGGAACAAACACTAATACAATTTAATCAAATTAGTAGGTTTGAAAATAAATATATAGAATTTCGATAAATCTATTTGATGAAGTTGTGTAATGATTAATATAGGTTTTTATTAAAAAAATTAGTGTTAGTAAGGTACATTCTATTTAAACATTATCTATTTTAATTGGGACTCTATGTACACTAGTAGCAATCATTATAAGAGTTTCCTAAAAGTTAATAATTAGTAATTGTATCCAAATGTTTATTGGGTATTTTGATAGGTTTGAAAATAAATATGTAGAAGTTGTAAGGATGAGGTAGAAGTTTGGTAAATCTATTTGATGGAATAATACATAACTATGTAGATGAAGTTGTATAATGATTAATACTAGCATATTTATCTTTAGAGGAATATAAGTAAAGTATGTGGAAGATATCGTATTTGTTCATTATTCCACAAAACAATTTATTATAGTATCATATTGTACTCAATATTAAAATTATTATGATATTACATTATTGTAATTAATATTAAATTATTATTAATATTATGATTATATTATTATGTTCTAATATATTATTATTTTAGTATTATATTTTTTTCTTGTCCTTGAGAAAAAAGTGGACTTTATGTAGGGACACTTTCGGTCCCCCATAATTAATAATATTAGACTAAGATAATCATGAAGTAACTAATTGAATGATGGAGATAGACAAATTGATTTATCAAGGGTGAGTTGAGAGGTGGAGGTGAACATATAAGTAGCATTAGATAATTAAAAATTAGTTAATTGAGTGCATGAAAGTAGAAAATAAATAAAATAAAATTTTAAAAATAATTATATTTTTTATACTTTTTAGGGATTTAAGTATCACAAATACATCAAATTAAATGCTCCTAGTTTTTATTGACATACGCTTTTGCATCAATATGTGAGTATGATACACCTTCGGCATAATAAGTTTTTATTGAAACTTTTTGTGTTAGCAAGGTACATTTTATTTAAACATTATTGATTTTAATAGTCAAATATTCAATAACAATTCTCCATTTCATTCATATTCAAAAATAGTAAATAGTAGTTCTATTTTTATTGATCATGTCATTAATTTATAAAATTATGAAAGGATGGTGATTTGGGTTGTTTGATCATTCAATTTCCTTTTACTTCTTGCATAGTGAACCAATTTTCATGAATTCATGTGTGTGTAGTGTGCGTGTGACAGAGAGAGTGTGTCTCCAATGATAAAATGTTCAAAAAAAATTATGTCTAGTATAAAATTTGTATATTTTTTCACAAAAGGGGTAAAAACTAATTAATCACAAAAAAAATTACAAAACAAAAATGGTCAATAGCCCAAGAAAGAAAAACTAAATATACAACCTTATCCTCCACAACTAATTTCTTGAACATGTGAGATAACTCACCCTATGGTCATTTTGCCCATTTGGCCAAGTCATTCGCTATTCTATTCCACACTCTAAGAATCTAAGAAAAAATAACAAAGTCAAAAGACCTACTTAGGCTTAAAATCTGCCTATTAACCACAACTAAATGCTAATTAGTAGCATTCAATCACTACTCATTCAACACATTGTTCAACACTTGTAAATCAAATTCACAAATAATCCGTTTTCATCCAAAAGCACAACCTCTCTCCATAGCATACAAGATGGCAAGAGCCTCCATGAAGTTATTCATGTAAAACCCTTTAAATAAATAGATTAGATTGCATGTATTTTTTTTTTTTGCATCAACATTTCGAATCACACTTTGTGATCCATCATCTCTATCTTTATGCTTTCTATTGATTAAGAAGCGTAATCGGAACATTGATGCAAACAAATACACAATCTAATCCAAAAGCAACAACAAGTATAATATTTATCATATTTGAAAAGAGATACATACAACTTTGCTATTGGTCATCTTGGAAATGGAAAATACTTTCACTCATTTGGAGGCAAGGAACATGCTCTTAGTTGATTGCATCATTATTGCTGTCACGGTGGGTCCCACTTTTTAACCCAGTGTTAAATCATTCTTCTTAGGCCAGCATTTATCTATTTTTATGTCAAGAAAATGTGTAGAAGATGATTTGGAAGAGCTGATTTGAAAAAACAAGCTATTTACAAAAGATATTAGAGGGGACATGAGTTTGAATTTACCTTTTTTCTTTTTATCATTCAACTAAGTTAAATATTAAAAGTAGTTCAATTTTTTTCTTGAGTTTTGGGAAAGAGAGATGAATATGTGGAAAAAGTACAATTAGATTTCATACTTTTATATTCTATTTGATTGATAATGTAGTTGTTCAATTCAATTCAAAATGCTAGAAGCTTCCTAGTCATTGCATGAGGGTATAAGATGACAAAAGTAGGTTTCCTCTTTCAAGTCAAGAAAATAAGTTGGACGATTTGAATTGGTTGTTTAAGTCATTCAAGAATAGAAATTAGAGGGGGACCCATGAGTTGGAATCTATTTTTGTTCTTTTATCATTCAACATAAATAAGAAAGTAGTTCAAATTGAACTTTGATACAAATCAAACTTATGGGCATGGGGTAAAGTGTAAAAGTCAATATTTAGTTGTTTTTTTTATAAGTACTTTAATATATTGATGAATATATTGTCTTGGTGTTACTTTGATTTTTATAGGGTATAAGTTTACATAAACTAATTTTAATTATAATATTGAGCTAATTTATTTCTAGTGATTCAAACCCAATTATGGTTCTATCTCATTATGTATCCTAGATCCAACTATTAATATGATCCTATCTTCCACACATAATTGCTAGTCCAATTTCATTTATCATAATCAATGCTTGATCTCACATTCCTCAGAGCAATTGTGAAATATAGACCAAATGATAATATCATCCAATTATAATTTTAAGGATATCTTTGTATCCTCCCTCCCAAATTTCCTCTTCTATTTTGCAACCTAATACATCTTCTCCAACAATGATTATGTCACATGCTCATTCTCCTCTTTTACCTCTCTTTCCATAACCCCAACTACATGTAATTCCACAATGGTATTATTTTCCCATTCATTTGGAATCCACAATGATTATGTCACATGTTCATTCTCCTCTTTCCATAACCCCAACTACATACATGCATGTAAATTTTGTGCTCATGATTCATAGCACCAAAGAAAAAGAATATTTTTTCACATGGTTCATCATCATGTGAGGGTAAGAGAAAGAGAGAAAATGTATATTTCCTTTTAGCAGGTAAGCTGGATACATCTAATTTGGGGGTTAGGATAAGGAGTTGGGAGTCTTTTGACTGAACAAATAAGGAAATAAGAAAATGTTGTTTAGCATTCATGGATCATCTTTGACATCTAGTGTCAAACATCTACCAACAGTAGAGGCATCATCTTAAACAGGGGTTACATGATTTCTCTTCCCCTGTCAATTTTGAGAAGAAGCATTACTTGACATGAAGTTCCTTTTCTCTTTTCTTTCCTATAAGAGAAATATTTTTGTACATCATGATGGTACCTTCTATCACTTATCAAATATAAGCTTTTAAGAAGGTAAGTTCTAATTCAGCATATGAACTTATTGCTCAACGTTGCCTCCTGGAAAGCGTCAAATTCTATTCTCTGTTTGCCTGCAAACTATAGGTAAAAACCTTAGATCTAAAATTGACAATATTGTTTTTTTAATTTCTACTACAAAATTATGCTTAGATGGTTCGTTTTAGAGTAAAATTTGAAAATAATACTTAACAAGCTTCCAAAGATGTTTATTAACACCATCTTAGCCTAGTTCAAGCATTGACATAGAAGAGTGAAACTAAGAATAGGCCATAGACATATATACAAGATTACATAAAGATTATATCTAATTCATTCACATAGTTCAAAGATACATTAGTTCAATAAAAAGATGAAGCTTGTAGGCATAATCTAGTGTCAAAACTGTAATGATCCAAAAGCTAGGAAAACATCATCACATCAACTCCAGTGAAGGTACTTAACCATTTATTAACCGTACTCATTTCATGAAACAATTACTTGTCTAGGAGTTGACTCATCTCTTTACATATATCAATAGAGAATCTAATTATTTTATAATAATTTGTTTATCCTATATTAGCATAATATAGAAGGGGCATTTTTAGGATTCCCTTTTATTCTTCTACATTTCATGAAACTAGTCTATTGAAAAAGTTCAATGTCCTCCATCATTATTCTTTATTTTTTTAATTTTTAAAATTTAATCATTTTTTATTTTTTATTTTCATTGTAAATATTATTTGGCTTTTATATCTTTTATTATTTCTTTTATATTTTTCTTATATATCAAAATCTTAACTTCACATTCCACTTATGAAAACCCCTACTTCAAACCAATATATGAACACTACCACTTACCTCAAGGGAAGTATTTAGTTCATTGTGATGCTCACATAGCAAACATGCATAGGCAAGATAGTTCTCTTTGTACATAAATGCTTATGACATATCCTACAAATTTGGATATGAATTCCAATCCTTTAGAATCAGTATATATATGTTCTTCATATTTTTTGAGTTTTAATGGAAGTGCTTAGAGGTATAGGTCGGATTATCAAGTTGGGAAAATGGTTAGATGGTGGTTCTTCTTGCTCGAGAAAATGGCTAGAGGCCTAAGAGGCTTGATGATACTATTTAATACAAAGTGGAGTGAATTTGTCTCTTAATGGAATGACATCATTAAAAATATTGAAGACCACTTATTGTGTAAGGGAAGTACATGTTGATTTTCTAGTTCCTATTATTTGTAGATTTGAAAGTGTATTCATACAAAAATTGAAATGGAAGAAAAAAATACTTCTTTTGTTAGAAAAGTGTTGTTGCCATTCATATAAAAATGGAATAAATATACAGTTTGTTAATATTTCTATCTCTTTTTCAAATAATTGGGATTGTACTATAACTATATTTTAATTCTTAAAATTCAATGTGAACAACTTATAATTGAATACATTTTAGATAATATTTTACTCCTTTTTTCATATATTTGAGACATAAGGAATATCCTAGTCATTGCAGAACTTTGACATTCTATTCTAAGGAAAAACTACTCACTACTTTTGCAACCTTCTATCCACCTAATCTATAAGAAGGGAAATACAAAGATTGGGTCCATTAATAGTTTTATGTATAGTGATAAGTATAAAGGACAATGCATTCTTCAAGGTGAATCGATACATATACACAGAAATATCTTCCAATATTAATAAATTTAGAATAATATCTAGAGAATATATATACACAATTTAAATAAAAGTGATAGTAATATGTATGCAAAATATATATCTTTTTAGGAGAAATGCAATCCCTTGATTTAGTTTTATATGGGAAAAAGACAAAGACATACATAAATCAACTTACAGTATAATTCTGTGTCATTAATTCTACAACTATGGATTCTATCATAAATTCTCTGTCATGTTGTAAGACATAACAGAAACCATTCCCCTTACTGACCTGCCATGCAAACCTCAATCTTGATACAAACATAATAGAGTTCACTGAACCAAAAAAATTGCTTTACCCACTACCAATCGAAATATCCAATTGCTGGTTAAATTTTAAATAGCATACATATTTAAGAGGATAACCATTCAACTGAAATATTGACAGACTTTTGTATGATTTGACAAGTATGCGTGATGTTTAAATTAGGTGTGTAAAAACGCGTGATGTGCATGTTATCACGCTAACCTGCAAACCGAAGCTTAAATATCACACTAACCTGCAAACATGTCGGATAAATAAAACCGGTTCATAGCTTCTGGAAAGCTAGGATGTGATGTTTAAATTATGTGTGTAAAAACGCGTGATGTGCAAGTTGATCATGCGCTTAAATATCACGCTAACCTGCAAACCGCAGCTTAAATTATATCACACTAACCTGCAAACATGTCTGGTAAATAAAACCGATTCATAGCTTCTGGATTTAGCTGTGCGATCATTCAAAAGCTATCCAATAAATTTATCATGGATTGTAGCATTTAGATAAGACCAGCTTAAAAAACGCAAAGAGAAACACTCAAAAAGTACAATATTGTAATACGCCTCTAAACATACAAACAAAAGCAATTGTTGGTTGCCTATCATCTCGAAGACGACAACAATCAGACAAACTGCTGTCTGTTGCGCCAACTTTTTCTAGGAATACGATCACACGAAAACAATCTTTATAATCCAGCCCGTGAAGAGAATGCGACGTCTCTGATTAAATTGTGGTTCGTGATTGTTGTACGGCATGCAACAGATCGAGATAAAGTAGTTGAATAAATGGAACATCAAATTATGTCATTGTCTTAATATCAATAAGGAAATAAAGAAGTTTGTCATTTAAAAGTTTCAAACTGTTATGTGGAATAACCACATTGGATTTAAAAAGGAGTATTACATTAAAGAGTTTAATCCAATGAGAAACATGGAGAGAAAGCATATTTAGGGGCAGTTATTAAAGGGAAAGCTAGGATGTTAGTGGCACAACTGAGGACTGGTTAGCATCATCTCAGGTGTGAAACGGGTAGGTGGCAAAGGTCCAAAGAGTTATGGGAAGAGAGAACTTGTTTGTTTTGCGGGATGGGAGCGGTGGAGACTGAATGACACTTTCTTACTTAATGCATAGCGTATAAAGATATTCGGGCTCAGTATGAGATCATTTTGAAGGCCAACAACATGCATCAATTAGTTGATGAGGACAAGGTCAACCAAACGGCTAGCTTTCTAGTCAAGATTCATAGCAAGAGATCAGACATGGAGAAATATATTCACGAAGTTTAGTGTGTGTGTTTTTCTTGGTCCCATAGACTGTTTAGTCTCGCGGACGTCAGTAAAATCATTCATTCATTCACTACAACGGGTGTTTCCTTTTGCTACAAGTCATGATTCTCCACGACTCAGACTATCATGGTCTACAGGCTCGTGTTGTTATGCTTAGGGTTCTCCTGCTTTAGAAAAGATAGATCATCGTTTTGCTCCTCCTGCTGTTGTTCATCCTCTGGAGGATCAAACACTAGTTGTTTTTCTACAAGATCTAAGCGATCGCTCATATGATATGATGGGGCTCATAAAATTTTCACTCGAAAAGTAAATTTTTAATACCTTTGGGTTTTAAAAAATTGGTTTTGTAAGGAATTAATATTTAATTACTGATGAGCAATTTCAAAATAAAATATTATGTAATCGATAATTAAATATTTATAATCATTTCATTATGATTAATGGGACTTGACTTATTGAAAATGAAATATAAATCATTAATAATAATTACGATTATTATTATTAATTGAGCATATTCAAATAAAATTTTCTAAAAGAGGGGACACGTGGCCACCTCAAGTAAGCACGAGGGAGAAATTGGAAGAAGAGTTTGAAAGCCCACAAAGGCACAATGGACATTAGATTATGTTGACCAAGTTTGTATTGCAATTTGTAGAGAGGGGCCTGCTGAATGTACATGGTGTCATCTAGTGGCGTCAGGCGCGAGAAGATGGGGCTAATGCGGCTCAACAGTGGCAAGCACGATATATGACCCACTCTAATAAAACAAAGCATATTCAAAAATAATGTCTCTATCTATGGATGAATCACATGAGGACTGTTGATTTCCACACATAAAAATCTCAAAATTGATGTCTCGATTAAATAAAAAGAGAGCTATATTTATATTCTTTTGAGTTTCTACAAGATGCCTATTGCAAGCAAATGGAACAGCTTCTTTTGAGTTTCAGTTTTAAGATCGTCTCCCTAATTGATACAGGAAAATCTATCTAGAATACATAGATGTATTCCACATAACATAATTCCTCAGAGTCGCAAATAACACTATATTTTTGTATATGAGATATAAACAATAGTCTTGTCATATAAAAAAGAGTCTTGTGATCTGGACATGCTATCATGTTTTAGTTCACATAATTTTCTCCAATTAGGTGAATAGACCAAATCTTGTGACTGTCTAAATTTTTCCATCCAAATTCGTCAAAAATAGAGGTGATTCATTGAACTGACTAGCTATTCATTAGAAAAACATTTGTAGATCAAAGAGAACACAACAACGTCAAAGGGATAAAGATTAAGTTCCAAATGCAATTCATGTATTGTTCCAGCACCATTATTCTGAACTCAAAATGTTTGCAATCTTATAGGCACATACAATAACCCAAAATCTAATATATTTTGAGTTATAGTTGCATTTCAGATATGTCCTTCAACATGCAAAACTCAACTGCAACTATAAAAATTGAAATCTTCAACTCAGTCCCTTAATACATAGATTCATGGGGGCTCAAAATACCACCATAAAAAAATTTCATGGGTTAAAATTAGATTCTGAAAAATCGTGATAAAATTTAATATGAATCCAAATTAGTGGACAACCTCTAAAAATAGTAAATTGCTTCATATCACCTCCACATGGCCGTCACTTTCTTATCAATCAAGTGGTTGCCATAAAGATGCTCTAAACTCCTCCAAGACCCAAAAATAGCAAATGCAAAGACATGCATACTTCAGATCCCCAATTTGGGAAGCATGCAAGTGACATATGTCAACATACATAGCCATGCAAGACAAAAGTTACTAACTTCCAAAACAGATGCCTAAGTTTGTTATTCTTCAAAAATGCTCTTTGAACCACCACTAAAAAGTGTTCACAAATTACTTCCACCTTCCAAAGTGGGTGCATTGGTCAAGGATTCCATCATTATGCCTTGTAACCTCCACTAACATGTGTCCAACTCCCTTGTAAGATGTCACCTTAAGGGCTTGGCCAAATATTTATAAATTTATTTAAACCACAAAAACATTAAATTTATTTATCATGACATTATTTAAGACATTAAAAAATAATTAAAATAAATATTTTTTTGGTTGATGCAAGATTCCCCTTACACAATAGGTGCATTTTCAAGTTATTAGCATCTATTGGAGGTTCATCAATGCTTTTTTTGAAGCAGGGGACAATGCATAGAAATTTCAAAATGGTTACAATTGAGTAAACCTACCTACATTGTGGGCCCTAGTAAGTATTCAAGTAATAATATACTTTACACTTGAAAGGAGATTCAATATAATTTGTGGGTATCACTTCCCCATCCTTAATCATATTAGACATTATAGAAAGAAAAGTTTGGCATTCTATTTGTTGTCATCTCTTGAAAAATGCATTGATGATGAGACTCATCCCCCTCCACGTCAAGGTTTAATAATGACCCTCTATAAATATAGTCTTGCAGTGGCTCCTAAGACCAATCTTATTTCTAGAAAGAGTAATGTGAAGATTAAATTAATTGAAAATAAAAATTTCTCATTTAATTTTTTCAAAATTTTAAAGGGGAGCCCTAGGTCATAGGGTGAAATTTTTATTGTTGGTAAGAAAGGCCCAAAGATAAAGATAGGGCCTCTAGCCATGTTGATTGTAAGCCTTCCCTACTAGAGGATATTTTTCTTATTAATCCTAGAAAGAGGATATCATCTCATTCTACCAAGCTTGACAGTAGGAAAAAGAAGTAAAATTGTGACAATTTTCCTACTACCCCTAGAGAAGTGGAGGGCACTATTGATATATCTGATATTGAAGGGAAAATAAAAGAGGTCATGAAAATTTGGTTCATATTAGTTTGAAGACTTCTAGGGTAGAAGGTGTGCTAGGTTGGCTAAAGCCTTTATTGTTGTTAACATAGAAGAGACAAAATGCAAGAATATTATATCTAATGATGATGAAAATAACCAATCTAGTATGAGTATTGTTCTTTTCAATGCTCGAACACTAAATATTCTTAACATTTGTCCATAAGGTCAAACAAATATATACATTCTAAAATAAAATGAAAATTCTTTACAAATATATATGACCCTAACAAAGGTTGGCGAGCAACTAATCTAGTTTTAATATTATTCAATATTCCAAATCAAATATTCTTAAGAAGGTTATATAATCTCAAACCGGGTTATTCATATGTCCATATGATCAAACTACCTTTGCCTATCATAATCTAACAAATAATCTTTAAAAAGATATGTCAAATTTTCTAGCAGCATGTAATGAAAAGTCACCCACAAAAAATTTATTGACACCATAGAAATATTCACAAATCACAAAAAATGACCTGAAACCTAATATAAGATAAAAAAAAGATATGATATAAAATCAGCCGCAACTATAAAAATTGAAATCTCCAACTCAATCCCTTAATACATAGATTCATGGAGACTCAAAATACCACCATAAAAAATTTCCATGGGTTAAAATAAGATTCCAAAAAATCATGATAAAATTTAATATGAATCCAAATTAGTAGAAAAATACATTTCACTTTCCACACACGTAAATTTTTTATGATTTGGATATTTTACTAAGTGTTTTTCTGATATTTCTCTCACTTGGTTGTTTTTATGATTTGTAGGTTTTACATTTATATGGTTTTGATATTTTAGTAAGGTTTTTTTAGCTACTACTTGCATCTGGTCATCCAAGAAATTGCAATAGCCACTTGCACATTAAATATTTTTTGGGTTTTGTTTATCCACCTAAACATCAACCTAAATAGATATACATATACAAATATACATGGATTTGTGTTTCTATATACAAAAAAACAAGTATGGAAAAGGAAAAAGTTTGATAAAAAATATGAATACAAAGTATAATATGCACCCTTAATAAATAATCTTTAAAAAGGGGATTGTATTTTTTCTACAAAATGCACACTTTTCATGCTATCATTCATTTTGTGGTTTCTATGTATATGTAAAATATTTCTCAAACCAAAATTCATCACATCAATATGGCATAAATTACTGAGAAGGCCTAGAATGGAATTTGTAATAAATTGCATTCAAAAAAACATGTATTGTAAATTTGTGTGTTGTATTGGCTTGTTTGTAGTTAGATTTTATTTTGCGAATATCTATTAAGTATCACCATATGCGTATTGTATTCACTACCACCTTAAAAACATATTCTTCTATTATATCCCAAAAATGTTAAAAAAAACTAGCTAGGAATCAATCAAGGCTCGAAGCTTTTTCTGGGTTCATTTGGAAAATTCCCTCCTTGACTTCATCCTTTGAAATATTTTTGAATATATCCTCGTTTTGTTCATCCATGGTAATGGAAGGAATAGCCTAGACAAAAAGTCCTCTCTATCCTCACTATTTATAAACTCCTCACCATTTAATTTTGCCTGAAAATATAGGAGTACCTCTTTATTGAATTTTTCCATATTTTTAGTGAATGTCCCATATTCTCTTCTAATATCCATGAACCTACTGCCCTTCTTATTGGATATTGATTTTTTGTGAAAAAATTGATATTTTTGTTTCCTTTGAGGCATATTTTCTGAGATTTTTGTCTCCATAAACTCTCCTCCCTTCCCAATAGTTAATTTATCTCTACTTTCAAAGCCATCTCTCTTTCACATTCATCGATTGTAATAGCTTTCTCATTGATGACTTTATTAAGATTAGAAAGCTCATTCTCTACTCTCTCTTTTTCCTGAAAATAATTTTTAAAATGGGCTTTGTTCCACTCTTTTAACTTTGTTTTGATATATTTTATCATTTTACTGAGTTGGAACATTTTGGATTTGGTCTCCATACTTAATATCCTTCCACCAAATTGCTACAGAATCCTTCACTCCTAGGTCTCTTAACCATATATTTTGAAATTTAAAGGGGTTGCCAATAGCATTATTATCATGATTGAATATCAGTTGGACTAGGTAATGATCTAATCCCATGAAAGGAAGGATTGAGACTTCATAGAATTACATTTGATTATTCCAACAATCCTTACTTAGAAATTTTTCAAGCCTTTCTGGTATATTGGTAAATCCCTTCCTTCAATTTTTCCATGTGAAGGTCTCATTTCTTGCTTGTTGATTCTTCAACTAGTTATTATCTATGAACAATTGAAACTTGGATTTTGAGGTTGTAACTATCCTTAAACCACCCATATTTTCTTGATTATTTCTGGTGGCATTAAATTCACCTACTATAATACCTTTTTCTCCCCTAAAGCTCACAATTTTGTTCAGTAAACTGCAACCACAACTCTCTTTTTTGTATAGTTGGGGTTGGGACATATACATTACTTAGCAAAAAAGTTCATTGTTGTGAATCATTCTACATTTCATTAAAGTCTACCATTTATTATCTTCCAAAACTAAGACTTCTACTTTGAGTGAATTCCAAATAAAACCTATCCCGTTCAAGCTCCATCAGATTCCACAAAATACCCTCTTCATTCTTTCCATTTATTTAAACACCTATTGGTTTCTTCTATTTTTAATTTTGCTTCTTGTGATAGGCATATGTCTGCTTTTGCTTGATCAATTTACCACTTGATCAAGCACCATTTGTTAGGGGCATCAATGCCCCTAACATTCCATGTTATGATCTTCATTGGGATTTGGGAAGGTTGAGCCCCTTCCCTAAGATCGATTGTCCTTCCTTGATTTTGACTTTCTCATAGCTTAGCCTGCCATGGATGCTAATATCATTATAGATTTATTTGAGTTTTCTCCTCTTTTTATTTTTCCTTGATCCTAGGACCTTTAATTCTAAACTAAAATTGTTCTAACATTGTTTCGTCTCTGATCATAGTTTCAATAAAGTCTAGCTCTCCTAAGTTCGCAAATTCATCACTTGATGATGTTACCCCCTCAAATGATTCCATGCAAGATCTTTTGATTGGGGCTGGTGTTTCTAGATCTTAGAGACACCTCCTCTATTTGTCCGATGAATGAGAGAATGTTATGTTTGCTTTTTTAGGCGTTTTGTATCCTCTCCCTTGAACACCTATATCCAAAGGATTTCTCTTACCCATTACTCCCCCATTATTAACAATGTTTTCCATTAACTATTCATCCTTATCTGCATCTTTATAGCCTATATTACTTCTTATTCACAAGACTTTCAAAGGGGAGTGAGAACTTTAACTTCTCCATCACTAATGTTGAGTTTTTTTTCCTACATGTCTATCTTAGGCTCCATTTATTCTTTGACTAAACTAACATTCAACAAATCTACCTATTCTACCTCTGAGGACTTCTTATGTTTTATCATGGATTCATTTCTAATTTCCTCTCATTGATGCTTTTTGGTTTCCGTTAATTCCTATGTATCCTATAGGAGAACCACTAACTCCACCTCTCTATCCTATTCCTTTTTCAGATGAAAATCTACAATCCTTTCACCATCCAAGGTGCATCTATTCACTTCCTTATCCACCACCTTTCCAAAAGATGATTGTTTCCTTTTTTTTAGGGATCTTCCATTATTTTCTTTTAAAAAGAGAGCTTCTACTTCTTGCCCTAAGATATTCAATCCAGTATCATTTTTTGTTGATTGGTATTCTACCGCCTCTTGCCATCTAGCCACTTGCATGTTTCCTCTCAGGAGGCACTTTCCTAGTTGTTTATCCTACAAGATACTGACCTTTTGTAGACATCTTCCCATATCAAAAATAATCTTTATTTAATTATAAATACCTACATACATATCTATTTCTACACATATGTTTGCAACATCCCTTGAGTTGCCAATAATGAAATCTTCTTCCAATCCTAGAAAGTAACTTTAGGCATCACCTATCTGTGTTATGACCTCCCCACTCCAGTATTCTATTGGTAGTCCTACCAAACTAAGCCACTTAGCAGCTTTGTTTATTCTATATTCAAAAGGGTCAAAATTTGGAATTCAATTTGTTTTATGGAAGCTAGACTTTATAAAAAAAAACTAGGATTCCCATAGAGGATTTCTAGTTTCAAATTCAAATCAATGCATTATAGAAGAAAAAAGCCATTTTGTAAAGGGTAAATACATACCTATCCTGGGTAAGCATTCCTCCACCATTTCACTATCTCTGTCTCATTTCCATTTTTTCCAAACCATTTAACTATCATGGTTAGCTCCTTGAGACGATTAACTATTGGGGCCATTAGCTCAAATGGCATTACAAAGATTGGGTTTTTATTCTTCCATATTTCTTTCCTTGTATTTTTATTTCTCTACATCCAAGTCTCCCTTCTATCTTCCTTCTCAAATATCCTAATTGGTTTATCTGTGAATATAAATATATACCCATTCGTAGGCCACTTTTTCCTTCCTTAAGGATGCCCAAAAGGTTGACCTTTATTGCTAAAAAAAAATTGGATTCAAACATTTTGATATTTTGAGTGCATCCTGAAGCTCTATTTTCTTTTCTCTACCATTTTTCCAATCAGGATTTTGTTTGCACCCATGGAAAAAATACTGCTCTTCCCATGATGGTTCACCATAGTACCTTCCCCACTAATTCTTGTTTGCTTCAAACCTTCACGTCTCTATTTCCTCTATGGGTCAAACCCATTGAAAAGCCTATTATATGCTTTTAACCATTGAAATCCCAGGTTCCTTTTGAAATTCGTATTCTACTTCTTAAAGATATCTGACCAATGGACCCTACCAAAATTTCCAAGTTTGTGCTAGATAGAATTTGACCTCTTTTGCTCAAAAGAAGGCAACTACTTCCTCGCATATTATCGCCCTACAAATTTGGACTTCAAGGATGTTGATGAATTCTATTGCAAGCCTGTGAGTTTTGATTGATGCAAAGATACAAAAAAAATTCCCTTGTAGACTAGGGCCAAAACTAGACTATTGCAAAGCTCCAGTTCGACCGTTGTAGGGCTCCATTGAAATTACTATATGACACATGTAACCCTAAAAACTAAATGAAAGGACAATTAATATTAAGATCTATAAAAATATTAAAAATTAAAATGTGTATTAGCCATAAAAAAAATTTAAAACTATAAAAACTATAGAGTTAAAAATTGCATACCCCTTTGCAATTCCACCTACAATTTTGTGACCTCTTTAGTTTCCATTTCCCTAGCATATGAGAAGGCTCATTTCAACCCTTGCATCAGCTTTTTCCCTCTCAAGATGCTTTGGACACCTTTTTAGCACCTATCCTTCAACTTTTGTTTTGCATTAGCCACATGTTTCTCTTGTCACTTGTCATTTTTTAGAGTGATTTATCAAGACACTAGTGTATCGCATGGATTTCTATGCACCATGCATTCATCCTACAACATCTTAATATTCAAATGTTGGTTCTACACATTTCAACACTTGTCACCTATCTTGGTCAGTGGAAACAGCTCAGAATCTTCTGAAATAGCTCAACAACCCTCTTTTTCCCTCCTCTTTTCTCATTTTAAATCTATATTTTCTCTCCATTCAATCTCTCTCTCTCCCTCTCTGGTTTCTTCAATCAATCCCTCTTGTTCTCTTGGCTCACATGGCTTTCTCTTTCTCTCTCTCTTGCTACAACAGTCTCTAGCTTGCTACAACACTCTCAAGCTCTCACAACAATCTATTTGTATCTTTCTTAGCTTTCTCAAGCCTTGCTAGTAATATCTTTCTATCTCTCTTACATCTTTGAGCATCTTGGGATTTATCAAATCCTTTATCTATCAAATCATTATGTTTTTTATTTGCATATTTATATATCTATCTATCTAACTATTGTGGAGGTGGAAACACCAAAACATGGACTTGACTGAGGCAAGTCCCCAAATAGACCCAAAGAATTTCCCTCTTCTATATGTATGGAGGTTTCTTGAAGGCATTAAACTGGATGAAGGTTTGTTGCATTATTGATTTTGTTCCTCTCATTCAATCCCTTAAATTGTGTTATTTATTTTATTTTTTATCTTTGTGTTTTCTATTATGTTTCTAACTCCTAGGTTTGCAGGTCATCTAAAACATAGAGTTGGTTTTTCTCTGTTTTCTGAGTTTTTTGCTTGCAGCCCGTACTAGACTATAGCGCGTTGTGCACACATATACGCGCTGCATTGTAGTCCTTGACCAAGACACTCAAATTCATATCAAAAACTCCCTATCAGTTGCTCTTGCAATTTCTCTAAATTAGATATCTTCTCCAGTTTTAGTGGTCCAAGATATCTAAATGTATGTTGTGAAATTGGCTCTCAAGGGAACATAGTTCTCCCCCTTGTAAGGTCACCTTTGCACCATTACAATAAAAAATAAAGTAAATGATTAGTGGAGTGGAAACAAGGGTTTCAAATTAATTCAATCCCAAACCCTAGAAAAATATAGATCAATGAATTTACAAAGAATTATAATAATCAAATCTTGAAAAT
Source organism: Cryptomeria japonica (assembly GCF_030272615.1). NCBI lineage: Eukaryota > Viridiplantae > Streptophyta > Pinopsida > Cupressales > Cupressaceae > Cryptomeria > Cryptomeria japonica. The sequence continues at coordinate 209,510,755 of NC_081405.1, read as the reverse complement.
AAAAAAAATATTAAAATAAAATTATTGATGTAAAGTAATCAAAGTTGTAAGGTTGGACAATTTTATTTTCTTTATCAAAATAATAAGGACAAATATAATTGATTAGGATAATTATATAGATAAACACAAGTACAAATCATGCTAAGTATAGAAATGTGTGAATTTTAAGTAGACAAAATATAGGGGATCTAGCAATATCAAATTAAAAGATAATTATGATATAGTTGGTAATAAATAAATTTCTTAGCTTTGTAGCTAAAGAAATGGTTGCTATTTATTAAGAATAATAAAATTATCATTACACAAAATTATATAGATGCTATATATAGTCTTATATGGATAGGAATTATAATAATCATTTTTACTCTGTGGCATAAGACTTGTAAATCTAATTCATAATTGTAGCTCACTTAATAGCTCCAACAAATTAACCTCTACAATATTTTTGGTTCTATCTTATGAGAAATGAGATAAATAAACCTCTTTATATTGAGATTATCTATTGAATGAATTTTAAGTTTTTGTCTCAACTTAGTAGTATTTAAAAATATCTTGTTATGCAACAAGTTTCAAACATGCACTTGAATTCTATATCGATTTTTAGGCAATTCATTTGTGTTAGGAAGAGTGTGATTAGATATGATAATTTTCATGGTGATAGTTCTTGTAATAATAAATGCTTCTCTATGTGTAAATATATTCAAGTTGATTTTTTATATATGAATATACAATCAAATTACAAAAAGTTTTAGAAACACAACTTAAGACCAAACTATAAGATGATACCAATTACTTAGATTTTTAATTTCAATTTTTATAATTTAAAGTTCACCAAGATTGTAGTTGGAAGGATGAGCTTGCAATTATGAACATGTGCACTATGAAATAGATAGATTGAATCTTTATCTAATATGATTGAATTAATGATTATTTAGCTAAACATATAATCCTTAAACATAGTGATAAACAATAATCATATAACTAGGTAGAAACAAAAATAGGTGTGTCGACCGAATCATTAAAAAAAAAAATTCAAACTACATACAAAACTAAATGAGAAGATGGAGGGAGGTCGTTTCCTTATTCTTTGTAATTATTAATAATAAAAATCACATATTATATCACTGAATTGTATTTTCATAGAAATCACATATTAATAATAAAAATTAATACAAATGGCTCTTCCTGTGGGAATCCTGGACATGCAGGTATTGGAGGTATAGGTAGAGGTGATGATGGTTGTGTACTTTTTTTCTTCTCCATTTATATTGGGAAACACTCTAACAATATTATGGAGGCCGTAGCTATTAAGATTGTTGTTGAGCGAGGTTGTTCTTTAGGATGGAGGAAGATTATTTGTGAGTCAGATTCTCAAATTGTTGGGGACATGTTGAACAAACAAAATTTGAATGATGTGAGTTGGAAATTATCTTATTTGGTCAGACAGCTTTTCCAACTATGTAATACATTGGAATTTGTCTCCTTTTGTCATATTCCCAAAGAGTGGAATAGAGTGGCTGATTGTTTGGCCAAGTGGGCTTTAGAGCATGTTGATGGTTGTGATTTTAGTGGAAGGGATGGTCTACCTCCTAATTATCTTGAAACTTATAGACAGGTTAATGCTAGAAGACAGGATGATGCAAGAGAACCCAGTGGTCTAGGATCAATTTCCCTTTTATGTTTGTTTCCCTTTCATTGTCATTTTTGAGGCCCTTCGAGGTTTCGGGTGAGTCTAGTTTTTGGTGTAATTCCAAAGTAGTTGGCCTTTGACCCTACTTTGTTCCACGTCATCTTTTTGAGGGTTTTCTAAAAAGGTATTATCATTGGAAATCCGACAGTCGGATCTAATGGTATGGTCACTGAACTTTGTAATGGTCGTGCTAGTTTGTTTTTTTAGGATCCTTTTAGTTTTTATTGTTGCCTTGCTGGGCCTAAGGCCTGAACTTTGTATTTCAGTGATTTTTGAATAAATCTTTACCCCTTTTTCCAAAAAAAAAAAAAAAATCTATTTTTGATTTTTACGTGATTCATTTGTGTTAGGAATTGTGTGATCAAATATGATAACTTTCATGGTGATAGTTCTTTTAATAATAAATGCTTCTCTATGTGCAAATATATTCAAGTTGATTTTTTATATATGAATATGCAATCAAATTACAAATATTTTTACAAACTCAACTTAAGACCAAACTATAAGATGATACCAAATACTTATATTTTAATTTTAATGTTTGTGTAGTCACATAAATCTATCCACTTAATTAAAATGAATATTTAGTATTGATTTGATTATTTAACCATCAATCAATAATTCATTAAATTAATATATTTAATTAATTTATCTTAACCCTCTTCTCCTATTAATTAAATAAATTATTCAATTTATTTGATTTAATTCACTTAACCAAATTCAGACCATTAATTAAATAAATAAATCATATTTATTTAATTAAATTTTCTCTCACATTTAAATAAATTAATATTTATTTAAATTCCCCCAAAATCCCACCTCTCACATTTAAATAAATTAACATTTATTTAAATCACCTTTATCCTCCACCCACTTGCATTTTCCTACAAATGCAAGTTGCACAACTATTTTAAATAAATTATTTATTTAAATCACCTTTTTCCTCCACCCACTTGCATTTTCCTACAAATGCAAGTTGCACAACTATTTTAGATAAATTATTTATTTAAAATCCTATTTATCCTTACCCACTTGAAACCTTTAATGGTTTCCCTTAAAGTCTTCAAACTTAATGGCTTCCTTCTAGAGTCTTTTCAAACCTTTAATGGTTTCCCTTAAAGTCTTTAAACTTAATGGCTTCCCTTAAAGTCTTCTTAAGACTTTAATGGTTTCCCTTAAAGTCTTCAAATTTAATGGCTTCCTTCTAGAGTCTTCTCAAACCTTTAATGGTTTCCCTTAAAGTCTTCAAGCATTTAATGCTTTATCTTCCTTTTTCTCATTTAAATAAATTAATATTTATTTGAATATTTACCCAAATGCAAATTACACCATTTAATTGAAATAAATGATTTTATTTTAATTGAAAATCCCAAAATTCCTCCCACTTGCATTTTCCTACAAAATCCACTTGCATGCCTAAACCCCTTCTAGATTCTTCTAAACCTTTCCTAATTAACCTAATCCATCCCCTAAATATTGTCACATTCCTAAGCAAATTGGAGTCACTTCTCAAAGACTCCAAAGTCTTTGAAAAGCAATTAATGATTTGTGTGTTCAACAAATTAACCTCTAAAGTCTTCCAAACCACTTATGGCTCTTACATGACCATTAATGGTTAATTCCACTTGCACCCATGGTTAAGGACTTTGACCCCTAACTTAACCCTCATGCAACCCATGTGTCTCTTCAAAGCATTTATTTCTTTGACTAGGGTAACCATCATGTCCCCTCAAGCATTTAATGCTCCTTATCTCTCCTCTCAAGCCTCCTCATGGTGACACTTGTCAACATGGGATTGGGTTGAAAGTATCACATGGATTGAATATCTTTCAATCCTAACCCTTGTTAAGATTACTCAATCTTAACCCTTCATTTCCCCATTTCTTCTATAAATAGAACCCTTCTCCTCAAGAAAAGGAGGAATCATTAGAGTATTGTTGTTATACTAGTATTAGCATAGAGCTTTTTCATAGCATCACTATCTACACTTGCATAGCATTTGCTTATCATATTCAACCATCTTGAATCTCCATATGGCATCCATGGCTAGTGCTAAAAGCTGAGAGCTACACTCATTTGGGACTTGGAGAGGGGAGAAACAAGGGAGAAGCATCAAAAGGCATCATGGAAGCATCTTAGGGAGGCTCTTCTCCTTTCTTTTATTTTGTTAAACTTCTTTCATGCTTTTTAAAATCTCTTTTGATATGTTTGGAATGGTTTTTAGTTCTTTGTTTTGTTTTTATGGTTGAAACTAACTTATTAACATTGAACTTTGTTGTTGCCTTGTCCCCATTTCCATGACATCAGTTTGTATTTTAAAGATCATCAAGATTGTATTTTTTTTTGTTTGTTTTTTTTGGCTATCAGTCTGTGTGGGGTTTGTCCCCTGTTCTGCTTAGTTTTTTGGTCACGTTGGCTACTTGCCTTGGTCTATAATACTTTGGGTTTCGGGTCCCTGTGAACCATGTTTATCTTTATCAAAAACACTAAGCCTTCTACTTTGAGTGAATTCCAAATAACTCCTATCCCCCCAAAGCTCCATTAGATTCCACAAAATGCCCTCTTCATTGTTTCCATTTATCTAAACACCTATTGGTTTCTTCTATTTTTAATATTTTTTCTTGTGATAGGCATATGTCTTCTTTTGCTTCATCAATTTGCCACTTGATCAAGCACCATTTGTTAGGGGCATCGATGCCCCTAACATTCCATGTTATGATCTTCATTGGGAGTTGGAAAGGTTGAGCCCCTTCCTTGAGATTGATTTCTCCTTCCTTGAGTTTTACTTTCTCGTAGCTCAGTCTGCCATGGATGCTAATATCATTATAGATTTATTTGAGTTTTCTCCTCTTTTTATTTTTCCTTGATCCTAGGACTTTTAATTCTAAACTAAAATTGTTCTAACATTCTTTCTTCTTTGATCATAGTTTCATCAAAGTCTAACTCTTCTAAGTTCTCAAATTCATCACTTGATCATGTTACCCAAGGAATGAGAGAAATTCATCTTTTGATTAGGGCTTGCTTTTCTATATCTTAGAGACGTTCCTCCTCTATTTTCCCAAGGAATGAGAGAAATTTCTGTTTGTTTTTTAGGCGTGTTGTATCCTCTCTCTAGAACACCTATTTACAAAGGCTTTCTCTTACCCATTACTCCCCATTATTAATGCTATTTTCCATTAACTATTCATCCTTCTCTGCATCTTTATAGCCTATATTACTTCTTATTCCCAAGCCTTTCAAAGGAGAGTGACCACTTTAACTCCTCCATCACTGATGTTGAGTTATTTTTCCTACACATCTATCTTAGACTCCATTTCTTCTTTGACTAAACTAGCATTCAACAAATATACCTATTCTACCTTTCAGGACTTCTTACCTTTTATCATGGATTCATTTCTAATTTCCTCTCGTTGATTCTTTATGGTTTCCCTTAATTCCTATGTATCCTATAGGAGAACCACTAACTCCACCTCTCTATCTCTTTTGTTGTTTGGATAAAAATATATAAATCCTTTCCTCATCCAGGGTGGGTCTATTCACTTTCTTATCCACCACCTTTCCAAAAGATGATTGTTTCCTTTATTTTAGGGGTCTTCCATTATTTTATTTTAAAAAGGTAGGTTCTACTTCTTGCCCTAAGATATTCAATTCAGTACCATTTTTCGTTGGTTGGTATTCTACCGCCTCTTGCCATCTAGCCATTTGCATATTTCCTCTCAAGAGGCACTTTCCTAGCTGTTTATCCTACAAGATACTGACCTTTTGTTTCCATCTTCCCATATAAAAAACAATCTCTATTTAATTATAAATACCTACATCCATATCTATTTCTACACATATGTTTGCAACATCCCCTAAGTTGCCAATAATGAAATCTTCTTCCACTCTTAGAAAGGAACTCAAGGCATCACCTATCCATGTTATGGCCTCCCCACTCCAGTGTTCTATTGGTAGTCCTACCTAACTAAGCCACTTAGCAGCCTTGTTTATTCTATATTCAAAAGGATCAAAATTTGGAATTCAATTTGTTTTATGGTAGTTAGACCTTATTAAAAAAACTTGGATTCCCATAGAGAATTTTTTGTTTCAAATTCAAATCAATGCATTATAAAAGAAAAAAGCCATTTTACAAAGGGTGAATACATACCTTTCCTAGTTAAGCATTCAACCACCTTTCTATTATCTCCATCTCATTTCCATTTTTTCTAGACCATTTAACTATCATGGTTAGCTCCTTTAGACGATTAACTACTATGGTCATTAGCTCAAATGACATTACAAAGAGTTTACTACCAAAGCTTTTATTCTTCCATATTTCTTTCCTTGTATTTTTCTTTCTCTACATCCAAGTCTCCCTTCTATCTTCCTTCTCATACATCCTAATTGGTTCATCTGAGAATACAAATATATATCCATTCCTAGGCCACTTTTTCCTTCCTTAGGGATGCCCAAGTGGTTGACCTTTATTCCTAAAAAAAATTGGATTCAAACTTTTTGATGTTTTGAGTGCATCCTAAAGTTCTATTTTCTTTTCTGTCATTTTGCCAATCAAGATTTTGTTTGCACCCATGGAAAAAATATTGGTCTTCCCATTATGGTTCACCATAGCACCTTCCTTACTAACTCTTGTTTCCTTCAAACCTTCACGTCTCTATTTCCTCTATGGGTCAAACCCATTGAAAACCCTATTATATATTTTTAACTATCGAAATCCGAGGTTCCTTTGGAAATTCGTATTCTACTTCTTAAAGATATCTGACCAATGGACCCTACCAAAATTTCCAAGTTTGTGCCAGTTAGAATCTGACGTCTTTTTCTCAAAAGAAGGCAACCACTTCCTCGCATATTATCACCCTACAAATTTGGACTTCAAGGATGTTGATGAATTCTATTCCAGGCCTGTGAGTTTTGATTGATGCAAAGATGCAAAAAAATTCCCTTATAGACTAGGGCCAAACCTGGACTATTGTAGAGCTCCAATTCGACCGTTGTAGAGCTCCATTGAAATTACTATAAGGAAATTGTAACCCTAAAAATTAAATGAAAGGACAATGAATATTAAGATCTATGAAACATATTAAAAAGTAAAATTTGTATTAGACATAAAAATTTCTTAAAACTATAAAAACTATAAAGTTGAAAATTGCATACCCCTTTGCAATTCCACCTACAGTTTTGTGGCCACTTTAGTGTCCATTTCCTTAGCATTTGAGAAGGCTCATTTCAACCCTTGCAAAAAGTTTTTTCCTCTCAAGATGCTTTGGACACCTTTTAGCACCTATCCTTCAGCTTTTGTTTTGCATTAGCTACATGTTTCTCTTGACACTTATCATTTTTTAGCGTGATTTGTCTAGACACTAGCATGTCGCATGGATGTCTATGCACCATGCATTCGTCCTACAACATCTTAGCATTCAAATGTCGGTTCTACACATTTTGACACTTGTCACTTATCTTGGTCGGTGGAAACAGCTCGGAATCTCTAGGAATAGATCGACAGCCCTCTTTTTCCCTCCTCTTTTCTCATTTTAAATCTATATTTTCTCTCCATTAAATCTCTCTTTCCCTCTCTGGTTTCTTCACGCAATCCCTCTTGTTCTCATAGCTCACATAGCTTTCTCTTTCTCTCTCTCTTGCTACAGAAGTCTCTAGCTTGCTACAACACTCTCAAGCTCTCACAATAATCTCTTTGTAACTTTCTTGGCTTTCTCAAGCCTTGCTGGTAATATCTTTCTATCTCTCTTACATCTTTGAGAATCTTGGGATTTATCACATCATTTATCTGTCAAATCATTATGTTTTATATATATATATATATATATATAAACACCAAAACAAGGACTTGACTAAGGCAAGTCCCCAAATAGACCCAAACAATTTCCCTCTTCTATATGTATGGAGGTTTCTTGAAGGCATTCAACTGGATGTAGGTTTGTTGTATTATTGATTTTGTTCCTCTCATTTAATCTCTTAAATTATGTTTTTTATTTTATTTTTTATCTCTATGTTTGCTATTATGTTTCTAACTCCTAGGTTTGTAGGTCATCTGAAACATAGAGTTGGTTTTTCTCTGTTTTATGAGTTTTTTGCTCGCAATTCATACTAGACTATAGCGTGTCATGCACACATCTACGCATTACATTGGAATCCTTGACCACACACTCAGATTTAGATCAAAAACTCCCTATAATTTTCTCTTGCAATTTCTCTAATTAGATATCTTCACCAGCTTCACTGGTTCAAGATATCTTAATGTATGCTATAAAATTGGCTCTCAAGGGAACATAGTTCTTCCCCTTGTAGGGTCACCTTTTCACCATTACAATAAAAAAAAAAGTAAATGATTAGTGGAGTGGAAACAAGGGTTGCAAATTAATTCGATCCCAAACCCTAGAAAAATATAGATCAATGAATTTACAAAGAATAATAATAAATGAAATCTTGAAAAATAAAAAAAAATATTAAAATTAAATTATTGATGTAAAAAGGTAACCAAGGTTGTAAGGTTGGGCAATTTTGTTTTTTTTATCAAAATAATAAGGACAAATATAATTGATTAGGATAATTATGTAGATAAACACAAGTACGAATCATGCTAAGTATAGAAATGTGTGAATTTTAAATAGACAAAATATAGGGGATCTAGCAATATCAAATTAAAAGATAATTATGATATAGTTAGTAATAAATGAATTTCTTGTCTTTGTAGCTAAAGAAATGGTTGCTATTTATTAAGTGTAGTCACATAAATCTGTCCACTTAATTAAATGAATACTTAGTATTTATTTGATTATTTAACCATCAATTAATAATTAATTAAATTAATATTTAATTAATTCATCTTAACCCTATTCTCCTATTAATTAAATAAATTATTCAATTTATTTGATTTAATTCACTTAACCAAATTAAGACCATTAATTAAATAAATAAATCATATTTATTTAATTAAATCTTCTCTCACATTTAAATAAATTAATATTTATTTAAAACCCCCAAAATCCCACCTCTCACATTTAAATAAATAAATCATTTATTTAAAATCACCTTTATCCTCCACCCACTTGCATTTTCCTACAAATACAAGTTGCACAATTATTTTAAATAAATAATTTATTTAAATCACCTTTATCCTCCACCCACTTGTATTTTCCTACAAAAGCAAGTTGCACAACTATTTTAAATAAATTATTTATTTAAAATCCTATTTATCCTCACCCACTTGAAACCTTTAATGGTTTCCCTTAAAGTATTCAAACTTGATGGCTTTAAAGTCTTCAAACTTGATGGCTTCCTTCTATAGTCTTCTTAAGACTTTAATGGTTTTCTTTAAAGTCTTCAAGCCTTTAATGGTTTCCCTCAAAGTCTTCAAGCATTTTAAATGCTTTATCTTCATTTTTCTCATTTAAATAAATTAATATTTATTTGAATATTTATCCAAATACAACTTGCACACATTTATTGAAATAAATGAATTTTTATTTTAATAAAATCCTATTTTCCCTCACCCACCAAATCCACTTGCAAAATCTAATCCCCTTCTAGATTCTTCTAACCCCTTCCTAATTAGCTTAATCCATCCCCTAATTATTGTCACATTCCTAAGCAAAATGGAGTCACTTCTCAAAGCCTAAAAGTCTTGGATAACCTTTGAAAGCTTCCAACCTTCAACCACTAAATGGCTCAAAGTCTTTGATAACCATTGAAGGCTTTCAACCTTCAACCACTTAATCCCCAAAGTCTCCAATAACCATTAATGGTTACCTCAAACCCTCCCACATGGTTAAAACATTTGTTTTGACTCAACCTCTACCCAACCCAAAGGTCTCATCAGGCCATTAATGCTTTGACCATGATTATCTCTTAAACATTTGCACAAAGGTTTATCCTTGGATTAACTCTTAATCCAGTGGGTAATCTTAATTTAGACTTGACCCTTGCCTTCTAGATAACCATGTGGTCTTCTCAGGCCTTTAATGCCTCCAACCTCTTCTCTCAACCCAATCCTATGTTGAAACTTGTCACCATTTTATTGGTGCCAATTGTGCACATGGATCCCCAACTTTCAATCCTAACCCTTGTTAAGATTGCTCAATCTTAACCCTTCATTTCCCTATTTCTTCTATAAATAGAACCCTTCTCCTCAAGCAAAGAGAAGCATTTTAGAGTATTGTTGTTATACTGGCATTAGCATAGAGCTTTTTCATAGCATCACTATCTACTCTAGCATAGTATTTAGCTTTTCATTTCATATTTGAAGCTTAGTATTAAATCTCAATCCTCCATAAGCATCCATAGTGCAAAAAGCTGCTGAGAGCTACACTCATTTGGGACTTGGAGAGGAGAGGAACAAGGGAGGAGCAACTATGAGCATCTTGATTAGCTATTTCATTTTATGTTTATATGCTTTCTATTTCATGCTTAATATCTCTCTTGATATGCCTGTTTAGGATAATCTTTTGTTGCTAACACTAACGTTTGTTTCTTGTGCTCTTGTGTGTGTTGCCACCAAACAGATTTTCTAATCCTTTTTGCAGAGCATCATTTGGTGAACCCGACGTGAATCCAAACACGCAAAAAGATCATTTTTTTTTTTATTTTTTTTTTTTTTTAACCAATAACATGTTTGAATGTTGAAAATGTCACACAGGTTGCGATTTTGACACTGTTTTGGTGCGTTTGGCATTATTTTGGCGCTATTCCCCCTGTTTCAGTGCTTTTCCCTTCTCTGTCTTTCCCTTTCTTTTAATACGTTTGTGTTAAATAGTGCCTCTGTTCAAAAGCAGACTAGCGCTATTGTAACAAAACGTTGTACAAATCACCTTGTAACCAAAAAAAAAAAAAAATTTAGGCTTGTAGAAGCCCACCAAATAGGCAGATTTTACTAACTATTTTTCTCTTTTGTGCAGATTTAAATTAGATTAAAGAATAGATTTATATTTTTTACTAACTTGTTTTTGAAGTTGGTTTTAAAAATGAATTCACTTTTTATTTTGGTTTAAAATTAACTTCACATTTCAAATTTGGGCTTTTGAAAAAGAATCACACATTTGTTTGGGGCTCTTAAAAAGAATTTCATTGTTCAAAGGTAAAAAGAACCACAAACTTATACAAAAACAACTTTTTTTTTTTTTTTGCAAGTTAGGAAACAAACTTCGTTTTGGTGCTTAAAATCAACAAGGCAAATTTTATTTCTTGCATCAAGATAAAACTCACAATCCACACTTCCATTTTTGGTGCAAATAAAATTCACAATCAACTTGTCTCATTTTCAAAGCAATTTTACTTCATCCAAACGTGTTTTTCATTAAGTTGACCAGGATTTTCAAATTCTAGTTTACTCAAACAATTGCCTTTGAAAATTAAAAAGAACACCATGATTGTTGGAGCAACATCTCCAAATAGTTAGATCACATTGCAATGACAGATTAAAAAGAACAAGTGTTTTCCGTGCTTGGCACACTTGTGCAAAGAGTTGGTCGAGTGGTCCTACTTCTAACACACACTATCCTCTCCCTTGGCTTTCGTGGTCCTAGGTGCAAGAGAAAAGTGTTAGTAACACTCACATTTTATCTTTTTAAGAGAGGCCTGCCAAGGGATCGATACTCTTGGGAACGACCTCGAGCGGTAAATCCTTCGAGCCGCTATAGAAATCAGGTGAGAGCGAAAGCTGTAGCCTTGGGTATAGCTGTTCCTACAGTGTAACTGGCCGAAAGGACAAATGGGCCCCACCACCAGTTACAAGGCTCTTAAGTGAGTCACTGCAGAATGAACTTATGTCCAAAGCCATCGAACATGACTAAACACCTTTAAGTAGTAGCCCACCTGTTCTATTGATTGAGGATATTTGAGGTATAATTTAGTGCAAGAGCATAGATGGTTTTGCTCCCAAGATACTCACCATACATATTTCCTTGAGTAGAAACATAGCTTTTTGAAAAGTCACTTGTGGCTTGATAAAAGTGGTGACTCCCCCATCATAGGGATCATCTATTTGTTATGCTCGTGCAAGACTTAGTATATCACATCCTTACCTGCCACGGCGGGATTCATAAGGTATGTAGTACCAAAGTTGAAGAAATATCAAGATGTGGGCTAAATTTATCACAACTGGCCATTTGACCTTAGGGATAAAAAATGTTTGAAGTGTGTTCGTTTTACAGACCTAGTGCAAATTGAGCCGACTTCAGGCTTTGGAACTACACCTTAAAATAAATCTAAAGGAAGGGTCAAAAACAAGTCCAAGAATTGGGTTGATCTAGACCCATACTCATTTGTGCCTTTGAGGCAACATTCTTGTGTTTGTGTGCTTGCTTTGTTTTCTTGTCAAGGAAAAATCAAAAAAATCAATCCCAAAAACAAAGTATTCATCCAACATTTCTCAAAAACAAACAAAAATACCAAGAACAAAGTACAAACAACAAAGAGACAAAATTTATGACCATTCTTCACATCTTGCGAAAGAAGCAGTGTCATCAGAATACCAACTTGAAAAGGAGACCACTAAGCTCAAAGGCTTTGATCAAAAGGAGGAAATTCTTCTATCTCAATCGACAAATCTTTGTCTCCCATAGAGTCTTTCTACATCGCATGCGTCTATACCTTCAAGGTAAAACAAACGAGTTTGATTCAGAATCATTGAACCACAGAGCTTTTATGCAATATAGAGCTCTGAGTTATCACAAAAATCAAGGAGGAAAGATTAATCCCAATTTCTTCCCAAACATCTGTATCACCTACAACACAGCTCGAGAAGTGCCACCAACGTCTGAAAGGGAAGAAGAAGAGTTTGTCCCATTTGTGACACAAAGTTTTTATTGAAAGTTGAAAACATTTTCATCCATCATCCCACTCATACATCATCACTTCATCATCAATCCATCCCAACTCTCAAAACATTAAGAGGTTCTTGTCCCACGATTCCTTTTTAGATATTGCTTGAAATCAAACACATCACATCACTTTTAGATTGTTTCTACATCTAGGATAAGCTCATCCTAAGAGACACATCTACGCAGGTTAAAACTAGTTCATGAGTGAATCCTCTCATTGCTAGGTAGTCAAAATCTGTAACACATCTCAGATTTCTCTACACCTTATCACATCCAAACTTATCAAACAAACAAGCAATTCAAAGAAAGGAATTTCGGTTACATCTACCTTAAAAGTGCTAGAGATCCCCATAAAACACAAATCACCAACCAATCAATCTTGCATTTCATCACCACTCATCATCATCTTCAATCAACTTCAAACAAAACTTGTAAACAAAATGGCTCAAACCCGATCACGATCAAGGCAACGAGAAATGGAAATTGAGGAAGAAGAGGACAACCTCAATGAATTTCAAGAAGCACTTGGAGGAAATGGGAATGATGAAAACCCAAGTACTCCCACTCCTTCAACAATCGAAAGGGTTCAGCATAACCCTCATTTTAACAGATTATTTGATGAAATACTAAGGAGCAATGCGGATGCTCACTTTTTACGACTTGCTCAAGAAGGAGCCAAACTCCCCTCTGACTTTGATCTCGCCCAATTAAGACAAGCATCAGAAAGACAAAGTCGCCATGAGGAGGAAAGGCATAGAGATCCCATCAGATATAACATCCCTCGAGGTAACCCACCACCTCCTCCTCCTAATGAAATAGAGATGTTGCGGCAACAAGTTGAGAATCTCGCCCAACAACTTCATAGTGGTGTTAAAACCAATCAATTCTCACTTAACGACATCTGTCCCTATCCGTTTGACAGGAATCTTTATATGCCACCCTTTCCACGCGGGTTCGAAACACCAAAATTCGAAAAATATAGAGGAAAGGGGGATCCCCGTGATCATGTCCGAGAATTTCATTCTGCTTGTCTTGAAGTAGCTTATGAGGACACATACCTAATGCGCCTTTTTCCCCAAAGCTTGGGAGGAACAACCACATCATGGTTTTCCCGACTTCCAGGTGGCATTAGAACATTTGAGGAACTCATCCAGAAGTTCCTATCTCATTACTCTTATAATATTGAACGCGACATCACCATGGCTGATCTATGCAACACCAAACAAAAACCAGGTGAATTATTCTCAGTATTCCTGCAACGATGGCGCCAAATGTCTAGCAGACGTTCTCTTCAGTTACCTGAACGAGAACTAGTGGAAATTTTCATTTCCAACTTAAACAAAGAAATGGAATTTCACCTGGATGTCAAAGACACAGACTCCTTTAACGATATGATCACCAAAGGTATAAAATGTGAAAGGGCACTCATCAAGAAAGGACTCATCAAAATCTTTAATGAACCAAAAGATGGTCCTCGCCCGCGATTCAATAGTGATAAACCAAACTTCTGGAACAAGAATAAGAATATCGTCAACGATGGGGTTGTGGATGCTCGAACTATCCAAAATGCACAACCTGTGGTTCGGTTTGCAGGACAAAATCCTCCACCTCAAAATAACACAAATGTTCCTCCTAATCAAGGTCGCATCACATCTCAGGATGAACCAAGACCTCGTCCACAAAAACAAAAACGTACATACACTCCCTTAGGGGAACCCATTGAAACAGTGTTGCGACAACTCCTTTCTCAGAATTTGATCACTCTACCTAAGCTATCCAACTATGAGCCTCAGGTCAAACCAGCATGGTGGAGAGATACTGAACATTGTGAGTTCCATCAAGGACGAGGACACAAGACAAGTAATTGTCATCGATTGAAAAATCTCATTCAAGATCTTATTGATCGAGGAGAAATTGAGATTGAAGGACATGATCCAAAAATGACAAATAATGATCATTTAATGTTTAAGAATCCACTTCCATCACAAGATCAAAGGGGTCCTTCCACTTCCCGGCGAGGCACTGATACCACTGATTATACGCAGGCTGCGTATAACTACACTGTCAATCACCTGTATGATGCCAGTGAACAAATTGCAACTATCACCTTCAAAAATCCCACCTCAAATTGCAATGTTGTTACGCGTCGTGGCAAAGTTACCATCAAGGCAGCTCCACAAGGCACCACCTCCATCCCAAAGCAGTACAATCTTGTGGAACAATTAGACAAAACCCCTGCACTTATATCCATTTTGGAGCTTTTGCGTCTGTCACCCTCTCATAAAACAATCTTGGATCAAGCACTCCAAGAGGCGTCAGTCCCTGCAAATCTAAATACGGACCAATTTCAAGCCATGGTTGGAAGTCTAAAGTCATCACCTTGTCTCACTTTTTCTGAAAGTGACAACTCTTCCTTCCAGCAACCTCATAACGCCTCACTCCACATTGAAGGCTTCGTCAACCAACACAGGATCAAGCGAGTCTTGATCGATAATGGAGCAGGCCTAAACATTTGCACACTACAGTTGGTCACAGCATTGGGATATGCAATAGAATCAGTGGATCCTCGTAAGAAGATCACCATCAAAGCCTATGATGATGCAGAGCGTTCATCCAAAGGAGCTGTGGTACTACCAATCCGAGTGGGCCCTGTGGTAAAGCATATCATTTGTCAGGTTCTGGACCTTCCTCTGCCATATAATCTATTATTAGGGAGACCTTGGATACATGCCATGCAAGCTGTTCCATCTACCTACCATCAATGTATCAAGTTCCCACATAATGGTGCAGAGATCACAATCCTGGGCGATGCAAATCCCTTTGCATTTTGCCATAATATCAGCCATCAACCAGAAATTACTGTTCCTAATAATAGGGAAGCCATTTCCTCCACATCATATGTAAATCCCGCCTCTCTTGCTAGTTCAAACACCCCTATACCCAAGCAAGAAAAGCTTAAGATGAAAATCGCAGAGGAAGGTCCTGGAGAATACAACTTGAGTCAGCTCTTTTGTGTGGGACAAATGCCCACTTCTCCTAGAACACATGGTAAACCACAGCAGTTCCTCCAACAACCACTAATCACGCCTCCATGTGCCTTAACGCCTTTCATTCTTGGAAAGAGTCAAGAGGAAGAGACACAAGATGAGGACCTGGCGGACTGGATCTATAAGGATCCCATCACCACTGACAAACCGCAAGTTACACTTCCTACGGACCAGTATGGTAAAGGCCTCCTCATTATGCAAAGAATGGGGTATGATGGTCAAAGTGCTTTGGGATACTGCAAACAAGGACGACATGAACCTTTACTACCAGAATTCAAGCCCAAAGGTAATACAGGCCTAGGCTTTGAAAAAGAGATCCTTCCTAAACTCAGATTCAAAGGAAAACCTAGCAAACCATTTTGCCCACCTACTGCAAAGAGGACACCTTTCATAATCAAAGCACCATCCAGCAATATTGCCACTGCCCCATCGAGGCTCATAACTTCACCGCAACCATCATCAGTGCCAAACATACCACCAATCGCACCAGTAATCCCATCAATAACACCAATAGCAGCAGCAACTGTATCAGAATCCGCAGCAGCATCTATGGCACCAGTAGTTCTAGCAGAAGCCACTGAGTCACCATTACCAATACTTCCAGTAACAAATCCTTTAAACCCCATCATGGTTCCTGCAGCATTGATCACTACAAGGATACATAAACCAATCACACCTGCCGTGTTTAACTCCAAAGACATCCCAGTATGGTATAGCAATCGGATGCTGGAGAGTGATTCAGAGACCGACTCACATGAGTGGGAATTCGATTCAGTGCAACTTAACACTTCAGATGAGGAAGACACATCACCACCTCCACCCCGCAAAGACATCCCTGTTTACGGAGAAGCACAGATAAAGACCACTTGGGTACCTGAGCTAGAAACATCTTCCACAGACCCTACGTCTCATCCTACGCCTGATTCTGACAGGGAGAGTACCATCAACGACCTTCACCACACTGTCTTAACCCTCACTGATACATCTCCCGCACTTAACTTAATCGATGAGGTAATGCCCATTATCCACCCTGAACTCATCGAATGGAATCAACCAAATCCCCCATGTCTTGACCTCTTCCAAAACGATGAGGCTATCATTGACTTTTTGGAATTAAGGGATAATCTACCAAGCGGGGATCACAAAGCTGGATTCGCCATTGAACTTAATAGCGCAGCATACTTCGGGGCGGATGCCAAACCCTTCAGCTGCAAAAATATAACATTAAAACATGGATCTTCTAGTGAAAACCACACTGTGGCACTGTTTGATCCAACAAAAGTAAAAAGAAAGAGCGTATCCAACGGTGAAAACCTCTCTGAGGCGCCTCAGGATGAAGGGTTTGACATTCTCCCTGCTAATACACAACAGGAACGATCAACGATCCTCATTGAGGAGACCAAAGAATACAATGTGGGGACTCCTGAAAACCCTCATATCATACATCTGGCATCTCTTCTCACTCCAGAGGAACAGCCTCAATTTATAGAGTTCTTCCAACAGCGTCAGATCAACTTTGCATGGTCATATGCAGACATGCCTGGGCTTGATCCTGATTTAGTCATGCATCATCTCACAGTAGCAAAAGGAGCCAAACCTGTCAAGCAGAAGCTTCGTAAGATGCATCCTCAGATTGCCGTGCTAGTCAAAACAGAACTCAAGAAACTCCTGGATGTTGGTTTCATTAGACCAATTGATTATGCAGAATGGATCTCCAACATTGTACCAGTTGGCAAACCAAAAGGGGGCATCCGCATTTGTACAGACTTCAGAGATCTGAATAAGGCATGTCCTAAGGACGACTTCCCTCTACCAAATATCGACATCATAGTAGATTTGACAGCAAGACATGCCATGCTTTCACTCATGGATGGCTTTTCAGGATACAATCAAATAAAGATCGCACCAGAGGACCAACATAAGACAGCCTTCACATGTCCATGGGGCACATACTGCTGGAATGTAATGCCTTTTGGTCTAAAGAATGCAGGAGCAACCTATCAAAGAGCAATGACCACCATCTTCCATGACATGATGCATACTATAATGGAAGATTATGTGGATGATTTACTAGCAAAATCACTTACTAGAGAAGGACATCTTCACATCTTAGATAAAATCTTTGATAGACTGGAACAATACCATGTTCGACTCAACCCAAAGAAATGTGTCTTCGGAGTGACCTCCGGGAAGCTTCTAGGATACATTGTCTCAAGCAAAGGCATTGAGGTCGATCCAGCAAAGGTTAAAGCAATCATGGACATGCCACCTCCAAAGAATATCAGTCAGCTAAGAACACTACAAGGACGGCTTCAATCTATCCGCATATTCATTGCACAATTGGTTGATAAGTGTCACCCATTCACACACCTGCTACACAAGAACATCCACTTTCAGTGGGATGACAGATGCCAGCAAGCATTTCAGGCGCTTAAAGACTATCTCATGAATCCACCATTGCTGATGCCACCAGATCCAAGTAGACCATTATTGCTCTATATCTCAGCAACAAGTACAGCATTGGGTGTACTACTAGCACAACATAATGCAGAAGGTAAAGAGTGTGCTGTATACTACATCTCTCGCACACTGGTGGGCTATGAACTCAATTACACACCTATTGAGCGAGCTTGCCTAGCAGTAATCTTGGCAGCCACTAAACTGAGGCACTATCTGTTAACACACAAGGTACAACTCATTGCAAAGATTGATCCACTCAAGTATTTACTCAGCAAAGCAGCATTGACAGGTCGCTTGGCCAAATGGGTGATGATTCTAAGTGAATTTGACATTGAGTATGTGGACCGTAAAGCTATCAAAGGGCAGGTCATTGCAGATCAGTTGGCCGATGCACCTCTCATAGGCGATCATCCTCTCATTTCCAATTTTCCAGATGAAGAGATATTCATGATCACAGAAGCACAACCATGGAAATTATACTTTGATGGTTCATACACTAGGCACGGCTCGAGGGCAGGCATTCTGTTTATCACACCTCAAGGTGATAGCATCCCGAAGTCTTACAGGCTCACATTTCCATGCACAAACAACATAGCAGAGTATGAGGCCTTGATCACAGGACTCAGATTAGCCATACAATGGAAATTAAAAGAACTGCAAGTATATGGCGATTCCCAACTAGTCATTCGACAAGCAACAGATGAGTATCAGACCAAAGATGATAAACTCATGCCATACAAGCAAATGGTGGACAATCTAAAGACATCATTTACTACTATCACTTTCGAGCAGATACCAAGAGATCAGAATCGAGCTGCTGACGCTATGGCTACCATCGCATCTCTACTAGATCTTCCACAGAATTCAACACGCTATGAGTTCTTGGTAGAACAGCTTTGGATTCCCGCTTATGATATCCCCGAATCCGAAATGATATGTCGCCTTGTCGGTTCTGAATCCCCATGGTATGGTGAGTTCTACACTTATCTCCGTGATCACACCCTTCCTCCCAACCAATCAAATAATCAACGTAAAACCTTCATTCGCCAAACTGCTCGATATACCATTATTGCCGAAACCCTATACCGACGCGGTCTTGATGGTACTCTCCTTCGATGTCTGGAACAAGATGAGATAACAAAGGCTTTGGAAGAAGTACATGAAGGAATTTGCGGGGCTCATTCAAGTGGTCCATCACTCGCCAAGAAACTCTTGCGAGCTGGATATTATTGGCCATCTATGGAAAAGGATTCCTACTACTTTGTCAAAAAATGCAAGAAATGTCAAGTTCATGGCGACCTGATACATGCACCGGCCCAGGAACTGCAACCAATCACAACACCATGGCCTTTTTGTCAATGGGGTCTTGATCTTGTGGGTAAAATCCATCCATCTTCATCCAATGGCCATAAATTCATTATTACCGCCACCGAATATTTCACCAAGTGGATCGAAGCTGTTCCACTTACCCAAGTCACCGGCAAGCAGATCGCCTCATTCATCCTCAATTACATCATCTGCCGGTATGGTGTACCCATGTCCATCGTCACAGATAACGGTCTTCCTTTCAAAAATCAGGATGTCCGTGAGCTTTGTGAGAAATTTCATATCCAACACCGCTTTTCCACTCCCTATTACCCACAAGGCAATGGTCAGGCCGAAGCATCCAATAAAAACATATTGAGGATCCTAAAGAAGACAGTCAATGATGCCGGTCGTGATTGGCATGTTCAATTGAATCCAGCGCTATGGGCATATCGAACTAGCATTCGAACCCCTACAGGTGCAACTCCTTATTCATTGGTCTATGGTGCAGAAGCTATCTTGCCTATTGAGGTCGAGATACCATCATTAAGGGTTTCCTTGCACAATCTCATTGATGATGACGCATACAGAGTCTCACGCCTTCAGGACTTGGAGCTACTTGATGAGAAGCGACAAGCTGCATACAACCATCTCAAAGCCTATCAGCAGCGCATGAGTAGAAGCTACAATCACCGAGTTAGACCTTGTACATTTGAGGTAGGTGATCTTGTTCTTCGAGAGAATCCTCGCAACCAACCAAATAGAGAACATCAAGGCAAGTTTGAATCAAATTGGCTAGGCCCATATGTTGTCACTGCTGTATTTGGGTCCGGGGCATATCAGTTGGCTACATCAGACGGAGAACCGCTCGCAGATCCAATCAACAGCATGCACCTCAAACGGTTTTACACATAAGCTATACAGAGCATCAGGCTCCCCTGCCTATCAGAAAATACCAAAAAACATTCAGAAAAATGTCCTGAAGAAAATATAAAAACATTCAACAAAGTAAAGAAAAATCATGCATCCAAACGGTGAACAACCACTCCGGTGGCACCTTGGGTAAGAACGATGGTGAAAACCTGGCAAACAGGCGCCACTCGTAAAGGCTATGGCTCCATTATCTTTCAGACTTGTGGCGATCACATCTACTTCATACATACATCCATCCATCCATCAACCATGGCTTGTTATTCCTCTGCAATTATGATAGTACTCCATACATCTTGCATCCCGCTTTTTCATAGTCATGTCTAAAACTGGGGGCAATGCCTTTAACCTATTGATGGAAGTGGATTCTACATTGTCTTATGATTCATTAAGTTCTTCATTCAAACAATCATCAAAAATCCAAAAACATTCAAAAATATCTCGCAAAAATACCAAAAACATTCAAAACAATTCAAAATCCAAAAACATCGACAAAACCATTGAAAAAAAACACCCAAAAACATGGCAACACCTTGTACATATTCATTCAAGCAGATGCAAAACCAACATTAACACAATACTCACACAATGACCATTTATCAATCGACCACACAATCCACATCCAACAAATCAGAAACTGTCTTTAAAACAAGGATGCATCCTTCCTTACCAAAACAAAGACAAGATGATGTTTTCTTTGACAAGAAAATTCTGTTAGGCTGTCAAATACTTGGTTGATTTGTGAGTAATTCACTTGTTTATCTGTATCGGGATCTTTTCAACATTGTTTTGTATCGTTTGTGCATTATTTCCGATGAAGTTCTGGGGCATGTACTAATGGTGTCTACGTGGGAAGTTCACTAAGCTATGTGATCATAGGCAAAAACACAGTCATAGATCACTACGGCTTGCTGACTACAGCATATACCTCGACCATATGAGCATGAACCATTACCAAGGATCCATATTCTTTTATTCTTTATGTATATACTGTTTGTTTGCAGGTACAATGCTCATTCTTTGGTTCCTCCTCATCCAATTTGGATAAAGGTTTTTATTTCTTAGTACGGTATGCACTTGTCTCAGGATATGATCAGCCTAAGATCAAGGAGGACGATCCAAGTCATGCATGAAAGGAGATAATCCTTATCTGTTCCGCAAGCAATACTCAGGTCAACTTGATCCATTATATCAAGTTGCTTGTATTAACTTGCTATATAAAAATCCATGTAAGAAATACTCTGGTCATCTTGAATCTTTATGTCAAGTTGCTTGTATTTTCTTACAACATTTTAAAGCTCAATGATGAAAAATAATGCACCATGGATCGTCATTCCATCTCATTTGTATATATTGCATTCCGTTGCATTCCATCCATCCATACATTCATAAATAGCTGCATATCATTCATACATAGTAATGACAATGGATACTCTATTTTTCCTCTTCTTCCATAGGAATGTAATAGGTCCTCCATTTCTTCTATCTAACATTGAACCCCCCCCACCCTCCCCATCTCGATAATTAGCATCACATACCCTACATCATGTCCCAATCAACCTAATCAAGCCACGTTCATCACCATCCATCTCTAACTAGGAGGGATTGTGTTTCCTATCCTAAGTCATCCAATAAGTCAAGAAAGTTACTCTATCTGCACAGATACATCGTCTCACACACACCTAGACTATCAACAGATACTCTAATCAAGTATCTTCGGGTCTCAACAGGTAATCGATTATGGTAATCCTAGACTACATCAGGCATTTATCATAATGACCTAGTCTCAACGGGGCTACCATGATTCCCCACAACCATCCATCACACGCACATCCTATCAATTGATTAGCCAATCAAACACAATCCAACGGACAATTACATCAATTGTCTAAGTCTCAACGAGTATTTTGCTTCATATACCTTGACTTCATCGGGCAATTACATCAATTGTCTAAGTCACATCAGGTCACTTGGATTCACTTACTCAGACTTTATCATGTCCAAGCGACCAACTGACATCAACTGTCACGCTTTGACTTGACCGGGGCAATTCAACCGATTGCACCAGATTGTCCAACCAATTTTGATCAATTGTATAGCATCAATCAAAACCCCACACTACATCTACTATGTATCTCTTGCATGACCTCAGGGTATTCGTTGGCTTGTTGTTTCTTCATATTCACTCCATTTTCTCCCATTCTTTCATCATTAGTTCTAATTTCTTCTATTCTACCTCCCCTCCACTTTTCATTCTATTTCGAGAGATCACCCGATTTTTCAAAAAAATTCGACCCATCTCTCGAGGGGGCATACCACCCATTAAATTTACATTTTATGGGGCATTTCTTCACACCTATTTTTCTTTCTTTGAAACGACGCGATAAACCGCACCGTCTCAAAGAGGGGCAAATGTAGTCACATAAATCTGTCCACTTAATTAAATGAATACTTAGTATTTATTTGATTATTTAACCATCAATTAATAATTAATTAAATTAATATTTAATTAATTCATCTTAACCCTATTCTCCTATTAATTAAATAAATTATTCAATTTATTTGATTTAATTCACTTAACCAAATTAAGACCATTAATTAAATAAATAAATCATATTTATTTAATTAAATCTTCTCTCACATTTAAATAAATTAATATTTATTTAAAACCCCCAAAATCCCACCTCTCACATTTAAATAAATAAATCATTTATTTAAAATCACCTTTATCCTCCACCCACTTGCATTTTCCTACAAATACAAGTTGCACAATTATTTTAAATAAATAATTTATTTAAATCACCTTTATCCTCCACCCACTTGTATTTTCCTACAAAAGCAAGTTGCACAACTATTTTAAATAAATTATTTATTTAAAATCCTATTTATCCTCACCCACTTGAAACCTTTAATGGTTTCCCTTAAAGTATTCAAACTTGATGGCTTTAAAGTCTTCAAACTTGATGGCTTCCTTCTATAGTCTTCTTAAGACTTTAATGGTTTTCTTTAAAGTCTTCAAGCCTTTAATGGTTTCCCTCAAAGTCTTCAAGCATTTTAAATGCTTTATCTTCATTTTTCTCATTTAAATAAATTAATATTTATTTGAATATTTATCCAAATACAACTTGCACACATTTATTGAAATAAATGAATTTTTATTTTAATAAAATCCTATTTTCCCTCACCCACCAAATCCACTTGCAAAATCTAATCCCCTTCTAGATTCTTCTAACCCCTTCCTAATTAGCTTAATCCATCCCCTAATTATTGTCACATTCCTAAGCAAAATGGAGTCACTTCTCAAAGCCTAAAAGTCTTGGATAACCTTTGAAAGCTTCCAACCTTCAACCACTAAATGGCTCAAAGTCTTTGATAACCATTGAAGGCTTTCAACCTTCAACCACTTAATCCCCAAAGTCTCCAATAACCATTAATGGTTACCTCAAACCCTCCCACATGGTTAAAACATTTGTTTTGACTCAACCTCTACCCAACCCAAAGGTCTCATCAGGCCATTAATGCTTTGACCATGATTATCTCTTAAACATTTGCACAAAGGTTTATCCTTGGATTAACTCTTAATCCAGTGGGTAATCTTAATTTAGACTTGACCCTTGCCTTCTAGATAACCATGTGGTCTTCTCAGGCCTTTAATGCCTCCAACCTCTTCTCTCAACCCAATCCTATGTTGAAACTTGTCACCATTTTATTGGTGCCAATTGTGCACATGGATCCCCAACTTTCAATCCTAACCCTTGTTAAGATTGCTCAATCTTAACCCTTGATTTCCCTATTTCTTCTATAAATAGAACCCTTCTCCTCAAGCAAAGAGAAGCATTTTAGAGTATTGTTGTTATACTGGCATTAGCATAGAGCTTTTTCATAGCATCACTATCTACTCTAGCATAGTATTTAGCTTTTCATTTCATATTTGAAGCTTAGTATTAAATCTCAATCCTCCATAAGCATCCATAGTGCAAAAAGCTGCTGAGAGCTACACTCATTTGGGACTTGGAGAGGAGAGGAACAAGGGAGGAGCAACTATGAGCATCTTGATTAGCTATTTCATTTTATGTTTATATGCTTTCTATTTCATGCTTAATATCTCTCTTGATATGCCTGTTTAGGATAATCTTTTGTTGCTAACACTAACGTTTGTTTCTTGTGCTCTTGTGTGTGTTGCCACCAAACAGATTTTCTAATCCTTTTTGCAGAGCATCATTAAGAATAATAAAACTTATCTTCCTCAAAATTATACAGATGCCATAGATAGTCTTCTATGGATAGGAATTATGATAATCCTTTTTACTATATCTCGCATAAGACTTGTAAATCTAATTCATAATTGTAGCTCACTTAATAGCTCCAACAAATTAACCTCTACAATATTTTTGGCTCTATCTTATGAGCAATGAGATAAATAAACCTATTCATAATGAAATTATCTATTGCGTGAATTTTAGGCTTTGTCTCAAGTTAGTAGTATTTAAAAATATATTGATAGGCTACAAGTTTCAAACATATACATGAATTCTATATGGCCCTTGGGTGGCTTAGATGAAGATCATGTGGTGTTGGTTAATATCTTAGAGGGTAGGTTATTTAGTTCCCTCAAGGAGAGATATTTTGGCTTAGGGTCCTAACCCAAAAGGCAAGTTTTATGTTGCTTGAGGTTATGCTCAGCTTGATAGGCAATTGCATGGCCTAACGGATGTTCCCTAGTGGAAGAAGGTTTGGAATAGCTTCTCTTGGCCGAAATGTATTTTTTTCTTATGGTTGGTTGCTCAGAGGAAATGCCTTGTGTGGGAGAATCTTCGTAAGGAGGCTTCCAGGGATCATCTATCTATTATCTTTGTATGCATAATGAGGAAGAATGCTCCCACTTGTTTCTTTCTATGCCCTTTCTCTAGGGAGATTTGGCACAAGTGGTGGGAGGCTTGGAAACATGTTTGTTTTCATGCTACCTCCTTAATTGACTTTTGGGATAGCTTTGGCAGACCCCCAGTGAAGACCTCTTTTCTTCAAGTGGCCTGGGCTATTGGGCCAAACCTTATTATCTGGAATCTGTGGCTGGAAAGGAATCAAAGGGTCTTTTTTTATTCACATGTAGGGATTCCTCAGTTGTGGCAGAAGATAGTTAATAGGCTTCAGGAGACAATCTCAGCTAAGTGCAATTTTTTTCTGAAAATGTTGATCTAGGTGATTATGCTAATGTAAGGAATCTGCAATTGAAAAATATTAAAATAGACTATGTTGTTGGAAATACATCTCAACATGCGAAGCAGCGGGTAAGTAGAGATGGAAGGTGGATTCCCCCTCCTATGGGAATCTTAAAAATTAATACAGATGGCTCTTCCCATGGGAATCCTGGACATGCAGGTATTGAAGCTATAGGTAGAGGTGATGATGGTTGTGCAGTTTTTTTCTTCTCTATTTATATTGGACAACACTCTAACAATCTTATGGAGGCCCTAGCTATTAAGATTGTTGTTGAGAGAGGTTGTTCTTTAGGATGGAGGAAGATTACTTGTGAGTTGGATTCTCATATTGTTGTGGACATGTTGAAAAAACAAAATTTGAATGATGTGAGTTGGCAATTAGCTTCTATGGTCAGGCAGATTTTACAACTGTGTAAAACATTGGAATTTGTCTCCTTTTGTCATATTGCTAGGGAGTGGAATAAAGTGGTTGATTGTTTGTCCAAGTGGGCTTCAGAGCATGTTGATGGTTGAGATTTTAGTGGAAGGGATGGTCTACCTCCTAATTATCTTGAAACTTATAGACAGGTTAATGCTAGAAGACAGGATGATGCAAGAGCACCCAGTGTGTAGATCAATTTCCCTTTTATGTTTGTTTCCTTTTCATTGTCAGTTTTGAGGCCCTTCGAGGCTCCAAGTGAGACTGGTTTTTGGTGTAATTCCAACATAGTTGGCCTTTGACCTTACTTTAGACCATGTCATCTTTTTGAGGGCTTTCTGAAAAGGTATTATCATTGGAAATCTGACGATCGGATCTAATGCTATGGTCACTAGACTTTGTAGTGGTGGTGCTGGTGGTTTTTTTAAGATCCTTTTAGTTTTTTTTGTTGTCTTGGTGGGCCTAAGGCCTGAACTTTGTATTTCTGTGATTTCTGAATAAATCTTTACCCCTTTTTCCAAAAAAATAAAAATCTATTTTGAATTCTAGGTGATTCATTTGTGTTAGGAAGAGTGTGATCAAATATGATAACTTTCATGGTGATAGTTCCTGTAATAATAAATTCTTCTCTATGTGTAAATATATTCAAGTTGATTTTTTATATATGAATATAAAATCAAATTACAAATATTTTTATAAACTCAACATAAGACAAAACTATAAGATGATACCAAATAGAGGGATGTTTCCTTTACACTATGAGAACCTCAAACGTTTCATAAAAGTTAATTCGTTTTATTATATTTTTTAAATATATCCCTGTACCCTCCTTAAAAGGTAAGACTAAAGATATTTTAATTTTAAATTAGTTGTAATATATGCAGTATATAAATGAACAAACGTTCTCTTAGAGTCAGCTGGAAAAAAAATTCAAATATCCATTAAAAAATCATGCTTAAAAAATTCAAATATACTTACAAATACTTAGAACTTGCAACACCAATCTGAGAACTTGAACAGGTAAACAGAAATCACATCGGTTGCAGACAATTTAAGGTTATAAAAAATTAGCACTCTCTTTTAGGCAAGAGTAACATGAGAAATCTAGCTCATCATATCTTGATGATAAATTACACAAACTGCTTCAGAAAATAGCGCTTAAAACAATTTCTTAATGGAAACTTGTCCCATACAATTTTACTTCACCTCGCATGGAATTAAACAATCACTCAATTTTTTCCAACTGGCAAACTCATTTGTTCATCATATATTTGGCAAAAACCTAAATAACTCCTAGGTTTTATTTTATAGAGGAGGAATATAAAAATAGACAATCGCCTAGAAAACGACATGCTTGTCAAATGGTAAGCATATGCCAAATCAGCTTGGTAGGCAATGATCAGGTTTTATTAGAATTGCTAACTTTGGAATCAATCTTTTATCAATTCATATTATATTAGTTTTCAGAAAAAAGAGAATTTTATAAAAAAAAATTGAATTCCAAACAAATATAAATTGACTCAAAATTTCTTAAAAATTTCTTAAATACTTGTAAAAGATATTACAAAATACAAATGGACTGAAATTTTCATTCACTTTTTTTTTCAACTACTAATCTCTTTGTTTATTATGACTAGAAAATATACTGACAAGCTTAATTTTGTGGAGAAAAAATTATGAAGCTAACCAATTATCCCAAAAACACATGAACACCTCTAGGGAAGGCCAAATGGTTAGATAATACAGATCAGCATGGAAAACAATAATCTTATCTTTTGAAACAGTGGGGCAACAAGGGATGGAATAAGGAAAGCCATAAACATCTCAGACACTTTGAGGTTGAGACATCTGAGACATCCCCCATGTGTTATACACACAACCAACCATCCCCAATCTTCCAAGTACTCAAAAAATTTTAAAAATAAAAAAAGTAAAACATGTATTTTTCATTTATTTCGCAGTAATTTAAGAAATGGTATTTATATTCTATTTTTATAAAAAAAAATAACACTTTTTAATTTTTGGACTAATTGAAAAACCCTCTATCTTTTGGTTTACTAAATCAATATCAAGAAATATTTTTGCTCATGGTACCAAGATGTGGTAGTCACATGGTTTCTTGAAGGTTTTGTGAGAGCATTTGTGTTGATCCAAATTGACACAAGGAGACTAAACCCTCTTTATGTGTTGGAGTTTCCCATGTGGAGTTTCTTTGTGGTACATCTTCTGTCATGTGTTGTATTATATTATTTTGTGCTCTTCACTTGTTTAATTATTGAGTTGTTGCATGTTTTTTCCATTCCAACAAGAACTTAAATTCTATGATAGAATTTTTTACTTGTTCCTTAAATGATGAAGCATTTAAATTCTATGATCAAATTCTTAACTTTCTCCTTAAATTCTATGTTTCCATTCCAATAATTATCCATGTAATATGTTCAGCTCTCATGGTCAACTCTCGTGTTAACTCTATGATTGTGCTTTAAGGATTCTATTAGTATATATGAAAATGATAAGCATATTTTGAAGTTATCATATGAATATTTGAAATTTCCATATATATATTATATTATATTATATTATATATGTATATATATATATATATATAGTCGTCTCCATTTTAACACCAAAAATAGCCTCAAAAAATCCCATCCCAAAATGCACCCAAACATTTTTACATCCTTTTGTCCCAAAAACTTGGTGGAATGTAGAACTAAACATGTAGCCAACAATATTAAGTGAACCACTAGTCCACAAGAAAATAAATTAGCTAATATGATGTGATACACATTAAGTAGACCATACATAATCATAAAACATAAGTTCTTATATGTATATATGAATATGTCGAACACTTAAATATCAATGTTATCATATGAATATTAGTTTTCCCATACTTTTAATATATATAGTCATCCACTTTGTTATCCTCAAAAATAGCCTCAAAAAATCCCATCCAAAAATTCACCCCATCATCCCTACATCCCATTGTTTTAAAAATTTGGTGGAATGTAGAACTAAACATGTAACCAACAATATTACACGACACAATTCTGAAAACATGTAACCAACAAGATTGGAGAACAAAGTCACAAGATTTCGAAAGCTTTAGATGATAATTTCATAGTGTTGATTAGTAAACTAGAACAAATCCAACTAGAAAAGAATACGCTAGATATTTCTAAGGACAAGGACTTGATCCCTGTTGATGTGGTTGTTGGACATGGCAAAAGAACCCGAGTGAATACGAAGGAGATGGCTCAACAAGCTAAGGAACTAGATGATCTCAAGTGTGATGTTGCCTCTATTGTTCAGCTGGAGAAAGAGGTTGTGGAGCTTCTTAAAAATTTCTCTTAGTTATGTTGTCCTATGCTATTGGTTGTCCCTTTGGTGTCACTATGATGTCCTTCTGTTACTATTGATTTTATTGCTTGCTTTTAGTTTCTACCAGCTGTTTGTGTTTGATGTTATGTTCTTTCTAGCTGGGCCTATCTTGTTTTATCTCTTTTCTAATATGTTGTAAAGGGTTTCAGGGCCAATTCAAAACCTATTTTTCACGTAATCAAAAACCATATTACACGACCCACTTCTACACATGAAAAATAGCTGGCTAATATTGTGCAATAAGATTTAAGTGGACCATACAAAATCATAAAATATGAGTTCTTATAAACCACTACTTGATGTGAAAATTTAACATAGCCACACAATTCAATTCCAAAAAATAAAAAACATAACTTTCTCTTAAGACAAAGATTGTAAACCTAGCTACGTATTTTAATGAAGTAGAGACCTAACTTTGGCTCATAGTTGAGAGTCTAAGCCAATCCATTGATTGAATCCTACCTAATCCACCATAATGGAACACATAGATACATGTTTCTTACATCATAGATTAACATAGAACAAATCTACAACAATTAGTTTTAAATATAATTCTTTTATCCTACTAATATCACAATCTTGTGATAGTTATATGGCATTGCCTTTAGGCGTCAACTATTAGAAGAACAAAAAACATATTCTACTCCCATTTCTAACAATAAAGAGACTCCTATCCTATATTTCACATAGAGTCCATGTAGCGCTCCTTGCATAAGACAAATAATCATTAAGGGTAAAACAGGTTTTAAGGGACCCAAAACCCTATACAAATAAAACTTGTGGGGCTCTATAACCCACTAAGAAGAACGTTGCACAAGGGATCCATATAGACTAATAAATGTCAATCATCAGCCAATCAACAAAAACTAAGTCAGAGAGCTAGATGATACAACAAAATGCCAAATCCATCAAACAAGACCAATCAGAGACTCATTATTAAAGGGTTTTGCAAGGCTTTCATAACCTTAACACTGGGATTTGACAAAGCTCCCATAACCTTCAAGTATAATCGTGATATTCTCTCAATACCATCCTAATCTCTACCTCAATAGGAGAGAAAGAAAAATAACTAAAAAGAAGGGCAATAGCATCCCCTTCTAGCAAAACAATGGCTAATCAAGATCACCCTTAAGAGTAGTAATAGCATTATTGAAGCATTGTTCATCTCCTCCAACCAAAACAATCTCCACCTCCATAGGGGACACCTCCACCTCAATAGGAGAATTAGAATAATACCAAAGATGTAGAACAACAAATAAACCCAAAACACCAAAGCATTCCCCACCTCTATTTGATAAAATTAGGTAGTCAAGAGAAAGGGCAATAAAAGCTTCCTTAAAGCTATTGCAAATCTTAGCAAAAACAATATACATTAAGGCAACCCTCCATAGGAATAGGGTTACAAGATAATCTTTACTCACGCAAAAATATACCTCAATAGGAGCCAAAAGAGTAAAATAAAAGAACATGAAAGCAAAAAACCCTAACTAAACAATAACACTCGAAACTAGCCAAAATGCTAGGACCACAGAAACCCAACCAACAACAAATCTTCTAAACATGGCATAGGGGGGAGGAGGAAGTTGTCAAAAACTACAAGAAACAAAAAAAAAAAAATAGGGTATTAAAGGAAATGAGCATAAGAACACCATAACAACATGACCACATTCCCAAACAAGCGAGAACTTCTCAAAGCTAGCAGATAAATTCCCTCTCTAGCAGTTGCAGCAAAAAAGGAACTCTAGGCACCAAAGAGGACTAAGAGACTAGTACAAACAATACACACCACAACCAACCTACTACACAAATCCAAAGAGGACCAAACACCAATAGCCAAAATAGGAACAACACCAACTCCAACCAAAGAAAGAAAGAGCACAACCCCCCCCAACAACAACCTTAGTCTCCCAAAGAACAATTGAAGTAGGAACAGATTTTAGCAGGAGACCCATCCAGAAGAACCAAACCCTCACTATACAAAATATCATACAACAATAATCATGCAAATAAAATAGGGGCTAAGTTCACTCTCATCCATGAATGGAAATGGTAGACAAATAACCCTAAAACTAGAAGGAAAATGAGATGCAAAAGGTAGCGAGATAAGCAACATAAAAAATATTGAAAACCAAATCTCCAACATACCACACCCAAAGGAACCATCCCCTTCATAGACCAAGAGACCCAACCGTGTGAGGGGAAAGCCCATCGCATCCAGAGCCAACCAAAACCAAAAAAAAAAAACACCATTTGTAGCTAGATATATGGTGGAAAGAATAGAACAACACCAAAACCATCTACTTCATCATCTTCATTGGCCTCCTCTCTAATAGAATTGTTGTCTTTGAAAACCCTACTAGTCATGCTCCTATTCATCCCACTCATCATATTTATAGTGGATGGGTGTGTGCATGATCATGAGGATCTAAAAAGTGGCAATGGAAAAAAAATGCATTTTAAACTTTGCCAAACATGCCAAATTCCTCCTTGACTTTTTGCTTGGGTCGAGAAAATTTTGAATTTGGCTTGTTAATACCAAACCAGAATGCATATTTTTTAATAACGCATATCCATTATTAAGTGATGTCCATTTTCTGACATCATTTTTATGATGTCATGTTTTCTAAAATGGATATCCTATTTTCCTTAGCCTAAGAAACATGCGTTAGTAAAATGGGCATAACATTTGCATTTCTTATCAAAATTTTGATCTTTTGCAAGTGTTGGAAAGGTGATTCAGAGACCTATCAAAGAGATAAGGTAATTTTATTGGGGTTTATACCAAAAATCAATTATAACCATTTGAAGTTAATCCATCGTTTTTAAAACTTTAAATACTCATAATTTTTGCATACAAAGTCTTTTATTTTCATTTTTTTGCTCCCAAAAGAATTAAAACATCTAAAAAGTAGTAAATATTGAAAAAAAAAATTACATACTAATAGACTAAAAAGTTTACATAAATCATGATATAAGGTTTCCTCTTTGTCCTTGATCATATGCACACCTTTTCCAATGTTGACATAGGATAAAATTCCCTTCTATACCTCTCTATCCTTCTCTATATTTACTTAGGTATATCTCACTCTATCCACGTCTCCTTATATCTCCCATTCAAATCCATCTGTCTCTCTTTCCCTTACTCCACTTCTATATAAATCTTTCATCTATCTCTTCCTTCTTTACTTATCTCATTCCTTTTCACATCCCATATAGATCTTTCCCAAGTTACATCTATCTCTACATATATCTCCCTCTTTCTATTCCTATCTCTCCCTCTCCCACTATATCAGTGCCACTTCCTATCTCTGTTTCTCTCTAGCAACCTCTCATCTCTCTATTTGTATGCCCCCTCTACCTTCCTCTACATATATCTATTTATTACTTGTTTCTATCACCTCCTCTCTCTCCCACTCTTGGCCCCTCTATCTCTATCTCCCTATAGATATGCCTTCCTGTATATTTATATCTCATTGTCTCTAAATCTCTCTTATTCACTCCATCTCTCCCTCTATTTACCTACCCTCTCTATCACTATCTATCCATATCAATCCCTACCTCCATCTTCACATCTCTATCTCTTTCCCTATCCATCTCTATTTCTATATCTCCCTCTATCAATATATATGTTCCTCTATGCATGATTAATTTACATCTCCTTCTCTTCCTCTAGGCATGATTAATTTACATCTCCTTCTCTTCCTCTATCACCCTCTTTATGTATCTCTCCCTTTCTATACCTTTATCTCTTTATTTACTCCCTCTCTATATATATATGGCTCTCTCCCTCCATCATTTTCTATACCCCCCATAAATCTCTCTATCTCTCCCTCTTTCTCTCTCCCTCTCTATCTATCCATATCTATAATCTCCATTTCTCTCTATCACTCTATTGCACTATCTACATCTTTCTATCTATCCATATTCTTCATTTCTATCTCTCCTTTTTCTTCATTTCTATCTCTATCTTCCTCTCTCCTTTTATATCTCTAGATATGTTTCCCTCTTTCTATCCATCCTAGTGTTTCAGTCTTTCTCCCTCTCTCTTTATAGACCTTAATATCTATATCTATATTTGTGTCTCTATTTCTTTTCTAGGTATGTCTATCTCTCTTTATTTCTCCTTCTATCTCTTCCACTCTTTATATCTTCATCTCTATTCACCCATATGTCTCTCATTTTTTCTATCTTTATCTTTAATCATCGCTATCTCTCCCTTTCTATATATTTACCTCTATTTATCTTTCTCCTCTCTATTTATTTGTATCTCCCTCTCTATCTCCATATACCTCTCTATCTCTATTTTTATCTATATATATCTCTCTCCATATTGGTAATGGAGCTTGATTATCTTTCTAATTTAAATGTTTTTGTGTTAGTTATATTTTTGATGATATGAGTGGAGTATCTTTCCCCTATAACTTTTGTTTCTAGGAAAGGGGGAGTGAGAGATAGAGGGTAATTGGGGAGGAGAGGTAGTTAGAGAGAGAGAGAGAGAGAGAGAGAGAGAGAGAGAGAGAGAGAGAGAGAGAGAGAGAGAGAGAGAGAGAGAGAGAGAGAGAGAGAGAGAGAGAGAGAGAGAGAGAGAGAGAGAGAGAGAGAGAGAGAGAGAGAGAGATGGTAAGAGAGGTGAAGAGAGATGGTGAGAGACAAAGAAACAGAGGGTAATTAAGAAGAGGGTACAAAGAGAGAGAGAGAGAGAGAGAGAGAGAGAGAGAGAGAGAGAGAGAGAGAGAGAGAGAGAGAGAGAGAGAGAGAGAGAGAGATGGAAAGATGGTAAGAGAGGTGAAGAGAGATGGTGAGAGACAAAGAAAGAAAGGGTAATTAAGAAGAGGGTACAAGGGGAAGAGGAAAGTATCAACAAAAGGATAGGTGAAGAGAGGTTCGACAAAGAGAGGGTAATTAGAGGGAAGAGAGAATGTGTGTGTGTGTGTGTGTGTGTGTGTGTGTGTGTGTGTGTGTGTGTGTGTGTGCGTGTGTGTGTGTGTGTGTGTGTGTGTGTGTGTGTGTGAGAGAGAGAGAGAGAGAGAGAGAGAGTTGGTAGTAATTAGAGGGTAAGACAAGAGGGGATAGGGACAAGCATCAACAAAGGGAGAGAAGGAGAGATGGGGAGAGAGGTGAAGAGATAGATAGAGATTAATTAGGGGGAGGGGGAGATGGGAGAGAGGGTAATAATGAAATAGGGAAGGAGGGAGAGTAATTAGGGGGGGTA
Source organism: Cryptomeria japonica (assembly GCF_030272615.1). NCBI lineage: Eukaryota > Viridiplantae > Streptophyta > Pinopsida > Cupressales > Cupressaceae > Cryptomeria > Cryptomeria japonica. Next base: position 209,476,258 of record NC_081405.1, on the reverse strand, counting down.
GAGGGGGGAGAAAGAAGTGCCAACAAAGGGAGAGTGGGAGAGAGGTTAGAGAGAGATTAATTAGGGGAAAGACAATAAGAGATAGAGGTAAGAAGAGAGAGAGAGAGAGAGAGAGTAATTATGGGGGTAGAGGGGGGAGAGAGAAGTGTCAACAAAGGGAGAGTGGGAGAGAGGTAGAGAGAGAGGATAATTGGGGGGAGAGGTAAGTATAAACAAATAGAGAGGGAGAGAGGGGTTATAGAGAGAGGGTAATTGTGGGAGGAGAGAGAGAGAGAGAGAGAGAGAGAGAGAGTTGGGGTAGTTAGTGGGTAGGAGGAGATGGGGAGAGGTGAAAGTATCAACAAAGGGAGAGAAGGGAAGATGGAGAGAGAAGTAAAGAGATAGATATAGAAAGGGTAATTAGGGGGAGAGGTAAGTATAGAGAGAGAGAGAGAGAGAGAGAGAGAGAGAGAGAGAGAGAGAGAGAGAGAGAGAGAGAGAGAGAGAGAGAGAGAGAGAGAGAGGCCTATATAAGGTAGAGAGATTTGTAGTAGGGAGAGACCTAGAGAGGGTAACTAAGGGGAAGGGGGATAGGGGGATAGGGAAGTATCAAAAAAGGGAGAGGGGGAGAGAGGTTTTAGAGAGAGAGGGTACAATTTGGGGGAAGAGAGAATGAGAGAGAATTGGGGTAAAGTGAGAGGGGGAGAGAGGTGTGAGCTAGAGAGGGTAATTGGGGAAAGAGACAATGAAAAAGAGAGTTGGTGGTAATTAGTGAGTAGGAGGAGAGGGGCAAGTATCAACAATGGGAGAGAGTGAGAGATGGGTAGAGAGGTTAAAAGAGAGAGGTCTAAAGAGGGTAATTAGGGGGAGAGGGAGAGGGGGGATAGGGAAGTATCAACAAAGGGAGACAGAGAGAGAGAGAGAGAGAGAGAGAGATGGGGTGAGGGGGAAGTATCAAAAAAGGAAGAGAGGGGAGAGATGGGGAGAAAACCCCCTAATTACTCTCTCTCTATTTACACTTCTCTCTCCCCTCTCACCCTCTCCCTAATTACCCTCTCTCTATGTCCTTCTCTTAACCTCTCTCCACATAGATCTCCCTCTCTCTCTTTGTTGATACATACCACTCTCCCTCTCCTCCTATCTATTAATTACCCCAAACTCTCTCTCTCTCATTCTTTCTTTCCCCCAATTACCATGGTAGATGTTTTGTTTGCAATAAATTTGGTCATATGGCAAGTCAATACAGAAATAGAGCTAATCAGAATACTACATCATTCTCCAGTCAATGTTTCAATTACAATAAATATGGTCATAAGTCAATTGAATGTAGAATATGGTAAATAGGAGAAATGTAAGATGCTATGATTGTGGAATATTTGGACATATTTCTAACCATTGCAGAGCAAAAGGAATTCAAGGAAATTCCAGGCCTAATCAGAGAAACAACATTGTTTGCTATGCTTGCAACAAATCCGATCATATAGCAAAATATTGTAGAATAAAGAACGTGAGAAAGAATGCTCTGACGGACAAGAACAAAATAGATAATAAAGGTAAAGAGAAGGTTGAAGAGATCAGAGAGCAGCACAAGAAGATGTGGGTTAAGAAGGAAGATTCAAATGTAGATAATGGATCCACACCTGATTCCCATGTTGGATCTTCATCCGATAACTAAGGCATTTCGCCTTAGGGGGAAGCTTTTCATGCAAATCCTCAAAACCCACTTTTTGAGATCTGTAACCGGCTACAATTGGTTGCAGATGTTTGTAGATGATTGTGTAGATAATCCAGAGAGATATTCAGAAGATTCCATGTTGATTTGATGCTCCGGTGGAATGTTCATGATTTTTAGGGTATCTAGAAGGACTTTAGGGTTGAGAATTTATTACACCTTAAAGTTAGGTATTTGAAACATAAAAAAGACACGTAAACATTCACTTTTCACATTGTGACCGAAGCGAAGAGTAGAAGAGTCTGACGAAGAAGTTTGTGCAACAAAAACTGAGCTTGTGAAGACTTGGTGAGATTTTGTGCATCCATTTGAAGTCAAAAAGGTATTTTATGAGCTTGAAGCTATCTGTTCATGACCTAGATTTTGATAATGGCATCTTCTTCTTTTGGTGTAGCGACTCCACTTGTTGTCAGGATAACCAATATGGAAAGGCCTCAATTCAAGATGTACCCATATAAATCAATGGAAGACAATCTGACTGGTGCATTCTCAATTGTTCCGTACGGGATATTGTATGTCAAATAATTTAGGGCATACATTAACTGCAATATTGAGGAGCTTGGAAATACCAAAATGTTGTCACTTTACACCAAGCAAATGATTGATGGTATGAGCAACCTTAAACCCCATTTCAAATCTTTGTAGGATAAGTGTTTCATTCAGTTTGTGCATTTTTTGGTTTTCGATGAACGTAAATGGGTTAGGTATATTCTAAGAAGATTACATGAATTAATATGGCAAGACAAACCTTACAAAATTACTAATACTGCTACCCAGGTAGTAACCTGTTTGAATGCTACCGGTGAAGTCCCCGATCTCAGAAATGTGAAGAACACAACTGTTACAGAGGTAACCGGTTCACAGAATGATAGTAGATCCCTGAAAATAAGTGATATTATTGAATATGATGTGATATTCGCATCCATGGTAACAGGATATAAGATATATCAATCTAGTAGAGCTAACTCAATCTCCAATATTACAATTTAGGTAGCATATCAAATTGTGAAGGAGAACAAGTTATATGACTTGTGCGGAGTATTGTTGAGTGAATTAATAAGAAATTTGAAGAAGATTAAGCAAGATAAGAAGCATGTCTTTAAGTTTGGCACTTTCATTATCTATTTGGCCTTCTATTTCATGAATGAGATCTCTGGTATAGGTAAATTTCAATGGGCATATGATAAATTGGTGGTTGTGTAGATTAAGGAAGCTTTAAAAGGATTGGGTGATTCACAAGCACAGAAAGTTGTTCTATGGGGATATTTTAAATCGTTCCAAGGCATGGTTCGGAGTAGGGAAAGGATACCTAAGGAGATTTTCAAGAAGTATGAGGACACCATATGCTTCATGGTAGAAATTGACCTATGTTTGATGGAAGCAGTAGAACCTAGAACATTATGGATCATACTCATGGGGTATGAAGTTGATGCTAACACCCTTGACATGTATGCTCAACATATTTTGAGCAAGCCGGTGGATGAGAAAGAAGAGATAGTTGGCATTTATAAGGAGAAGAGTCTAAGCTTGCATTCTCAATTCACTAAGCTTGGTATGCAAAAAAGAGTAAGGAAAGAGGTAGAGAAACTTGTTGAGGATATAGGTATAACTAAGGAAGTTGTTCGGAGGCCTAGAGAATAGAACATCCTGAAGGAGGAGGACATGGTAAAACTAAAGAAGAATAAACCCTCTACTCCTTCAAATCCCAGGAAAACAAAGTTAGGACCTTCCTCCGATGCACAAAATCTTGTCCCTCCACCTAAGCCTCAAACCAAATCATCTAGTGGAGTAAATAAGAAGAAGATAGGGAATCCTGACAGAGTCTACGTGGTAGCCACTACTGAGGAAGAGACAAAATCTAATGAAGCGGTGCGGGAAGTGAAGATGACTACCACCTCTGTTAGGGTAGTAAGAAATCCACCATCCAGTGAATCTCAGCCAAGCAAGAAGCCTAAAGTTGCAGTTGAATCATCCGGATGACCTCTTCTTAGGAGGAAGCCTAAGTTTGAGCTTGATTAAGCTCTGAAATCCAAAAAAAAATAGAAGATACCTATACTATTGTGCCCCCACTTTCTCTTAGTCAGATTGTTGATGAAGTAGTAAATGAAGGAAATCAGAATAATATATCTATATATTATGAAAATTATGATGAAAATGATCAAAGAGCAATAGAGGAAGCAATTGTATAGTATATGAGTGTATATAGAAAAGCCCTGATAGAACTATCATCAATGATTCCAAAGGGTTTGTATGAAATTTCGGTTGCCAGAAGGCATACGGCTAGTTTGGAAGATGAGAGAATAAGAGAGTATGTATTAGCCAACTAGTGTTCTGTAATTTCAAACAGTGAAGTGGACAGATTACTTACTTGATTGAAAAGGACAGATTCAAAAGAAAAAAGAGAGTTAACAAGATCATGCTTGGTAAAATAGATGAAGTGGCTAAAGAGAGAGAAATAATTTTCAAACAATTTTTGGAAGAGCATGGATATGAAGTAAATTTGGTAAATGTTGACACCCCTCTGGCAATACATGTATAGGATGATACCTCTACTCTGGACGTGCAAATAAATGAGCAAGATATAGTTTTAGATGACACTGTTGATAATGATAAGGTTAATGACTCCGGTGAAGTTGATCTAACTCCTTCATTGACAAATGTTAAATCTGAGAAGGAGACCAAGGATGTTGAAGATAAGAAGGGAGAGGGTGCTGAGAAAGATGAAGATACAGAGAAGGAAGAAGAAGCAGAGAAGGAGATATATGTGGAGAAGATTGAACATGTTCCAACAGATAGAAACACTGTCACGACTCACTATGGACAAGGGAAAGCAAATAGTCACTAACAAAGTTGATCGCACCAAAGGACTTATTGATCTTAGTTCTCTATCTTTGCTTCAAGCACTGAAGCTTGCATCTCTTAAACAAGCTAGGGCAAGTGAGGACTGTTAATATCCATGAAGATAGATGTCGTTATGACTATCATAAGCATATGATTACTACTTAAAACCTTGTATTGTCCCCTTTTATCAATCATTTTGGTTGTTTATACATTGGTTATTGGAAGGAAAGACTATCTTGTTTGGAAACCTTATTCACTACATGTTCTTCAACTGATAAAGATATGTCACTTTCATAACATAATGTGTTCTTCAACTGATAAAGATATGTCACTATCATAACATAATGTTTTGGTTGTGAATGAAATAGTACTATACTTAAGTTGTAAAAGAGGTTTGATCTTTTGTGTGTAGAACCTTAAATACATTATAAATGCCCTCTCCATTCACTATTCTCTTGTTTGTTGTGTTTGTAAATGATGTTGCTTATGGATTCTCATTTGATGAGGCTTTTTCTATTCATTACTATCTTTATAACAATGATCTGTCTTTGTGATTGCACAATAAGATTGTCTTTGTATGCCAAATATTATCATTTATATGACTATCTTAATCATGAAAATGTTGGTGTTGGGAATAAGCCACATCTGGACCGACAATGGACTGGTCCAAGAGGGACCAGTAGCTCAGTGGTAGAACACTCCAACAGCATATGGAAGGTCCTAGGTCTGAGTCCTAGCTGCTCCATGTCTCAACATGGTATCAGAGCCATGTCCAAGCATGGAGCCCCAAGCACACAAGAGGTGTGGCTTAAGGGGGGGTGTTGGTGTTGGAAATAAGCCACATCCAAACCGATGATGGACTGGTCCAAGAGTGGCCAATAGCTCAGTGGTAGACCACTTCAGCAGCGTATGGAAGGTCCTAGGTTCGAGTCCTAGCTGGTCCATGTCTCAACAGAAAAGACGGTTCTTTACCTTTGCCTTGAGACTATGACTATCCTTGGGTTGTGATGACTACTGAATTATTTTATATTAACCATGATTTCCCCTTTTATCAATTATATCTATATTCATTATTTACTATGTTATCATGAGGTTCCTTCTATTCTTTTATTGGTTTCATTTGGGTGATTTAGGCTCTTCATGACTGCTTCTTTGACATGTTGTAAATGTTTTAGTGCTCCTTCAAGCACAAGACTCCAATTTAGATCTAATAGTTCTCCAAACGTATTGTCTATAGACTGCATTTCTACTGATATTTTACTCATTACAACCACTATACTCCTTGTGGATTCATGATTGACTCTACTCTTAAAGGTTTTCCTTATGACCTTTGTTTCTATGCTTTAGTGGACAACCCTTGCCAAGACTTGAAATCCCTTTTAACCATTATATATGCATTGTTTATGCTTTGATTATCTTTGAATCTCTTAAGGTATTGTCTCATATAAAAAGGTATGTGCATTAGCTCTTTGATTCATTATCACAACTTCATGATGACCATACATAACTTGAAGCCTATCCTTTGTTTCTCAATATAGAGGATTTCTCTATCATATTGATGAAATAATTTATGTAGCTTGCATTATAACAAGGAATTTTACAATTTCAAAGTTTTACTTCTCTATATTTTTTACCTAGAGACCTTTGATGCTTCACTATTTTGTGGTAAGGCTTTTTCACCTATATGTTTGACATTTCTATGCCTTATGATCGTGATGTTTTGATATTTTGTATTTATGTGGATTGCTATGGCCAAATAAATATTTTCTACCCTAAGACAAGGAAGCCATTAATCCTTTGTATATTGTTTGATGAGATGAAGCTTTGGATTTGTTTTTAATCTTGTAATTATTCTTTTAAATGCATTACTTTGAGATCCCTTAAAGTCATCATGCTAAAGATCCTAATAAGACTACTCTGAGTCATTTTTCTTTTGTTTCATAGTGACTTTTGACTTTTGGATGCATCTTTATCTCTTTGAACAAAGCACGGTATCTCTATTATCAATATTGATACCTCTTTGGATGCCTCTATAGTCTCATATAGGGTCTTCTCTACTATTAATCCTATTCATTGTGTCTTTTGGGCTTTTTGATCTTAAAAACACTATCATATGATTCTTCTTTAATGTCCATGGTTAATTGGCTTAGGATAGACCTTCCTTGGCTGGAAACATGCTTCAAAACCCTATTCATCTTTGACAAAGGCTTTAATGGCTTCCAAGCTCCTCTTTGTTTCTTTGTCTTCCTAGAGATCATCTTTGAGGTATCTCTATTGAGAGTGTCTAATACCCTACCTCTAAATGATAGTAATCTATGCCAAATGGTTCTCTTTAGCATTCAAAACTTCCAAATTGTTACTATTATGAGAAAACTCTTAAGGGACCTGCAACAGATGGATTGTTATCCTTTGTTCACAATGACAATCCTTTCCTTTGGCATTGGAAAATCACAAAAGATAAGGAAAAAAAAAGTTCATACATAGCATCTTTTCATGATTTTACATAGCTATACACTCCTCCCCCTCATCACTTGTGATCTTTCAAACAATGAACTTCTCTCAAGAACAAAATAAAGCAAACCCTTCATATACAAACACTTTGCAAGAATAAATTTAGTTGGAGAGATGAGTCAAAACCTAATCAAGTGGGATGAGCACACATTGGTGTAGTATAAATCTTGCATGATGTGGTTGTGAATACCTTGATGCCTTGTTATGAGCATGCATTTTATTATGCCTTTTTCCTAACAATGAATGAATGTTTCACACTAAAATATTCTGAAGAAGTACTTCAACCCTTTAAAAATTGAAGGATATCTTGAAACGTGCCTCCAAGCTTTTGTTTGAGGAATTGGTCACAACCAAAAAAGCATAGGTTTCTTACACAAGGCATCTAAAGCTTCCTCTATGAAAACCCTAGTTCTAGCTCATACCACGTGGAGAGAGGCTACATGACAAAAATATCTGCATAGTGAAACTTACCTCTCTCTCTCTCTCTCTCTCTCTCTCTCTCTCTCTCTCTCTCTCTCTCTCTCTCTCTCTCTCTCTCTCTCGCCAAAGAGTGAAACTAGCTTTGACCTATTCATGTGGGAGACTTTAAGAATTTGAATATTTGACTCTCTCTTTTAGAGATTTTCAAGGATAAATAAAGGGCATTATTTTTCCTTTCTCTTTATTCATTTCAACAATTATTCAAAGGCTTTTTCCCTAAAGAATAAATTTTCCCTCTTTATACAAAATTGAAAGCCTCCATAACATTTAATCCAAATACAAATCATTTTAAATAAGCCATTTTGACCTGAGGGAAAATTGGTAACTATAATATATATCTTATATTTATTGTTGTATATTTAATATTATTAAATAAAATTTACATATTAATTATTTTATTATAATATATGTTTACTTCGTATTTATGTTATTTAATTATATAAATATTTTTGTGATTAATCTCAAAATCTATCAATAATATTTGAATTAATTATAAAATTTGTACACGATATATTATAAAAAAGTAAAATTTTGAAATACATCATCTATTAATTACTTCATAGAAGTGACATCCTAATTGCAAACTTTTGTTACTTATGATTTTCTTTATCGCAAGTGGAATATCCCTCGCAATTTTTATAAATCTAAGAGTATGACAAAACATGTTGAGTAACTCAAATGATAAGAAATTTTAAAAATACCATTTACTTTAGAAGTGAGAATTTCAAAATATTAAATACTTTATAACAAGAAAGTTAAAATCAATGAATTAGTTAAATACTTTTTCCTTTATTTTCAAATGTAAAATTAAAAAAATCATGGACAAAAACCAATTAGGAAAAAAATAAATAAAAATAAAAAATAAAATTTAAAAATGAAACTATTCCAAACCATACTGCATCTATTTCTTTTGGTTTGATGACACGACTTTCAATATAGACTAATTGAAAAAGAGTACATTGAAAACATTAGTCTCTACCTAAAAATGAAGGGACTAATAAATAGCAGTTCATTGGGATTGCACAGTAAAGGAACAAACACTAATATAATTTAATCAAATTGGTAGGTTTGAAAATAAATATATAGAAGTTCGATAAGTCTATTTGATGGAATAATATGTAATCATGAAGATGGAGTTGTGTAATGATTAATATAGGTTTTTATTAAAAAGATTAGTGTTAGTAAGGTACATTCTAGAATTAGTAATTGTATTCAGATGTTTATTGGGTATCTTGATAGGTTTGAAAATAAATATGTAGAAGTTGTAAAGATGAGATAGAAGTTTGGTAAATTTATTTGACAAAATAATACATAACTATGTAGATGGAGTTGTATAATGATTAATACTAGCATATCTATCTTTAGAGGAATATAAGTAAAGTACATGGAAGATATCAGATTTGTTCATTATTCCACAAAACAATTTATTATAGTATTATATTGTACTCCATACTAAAATTATTATGATATTATATTATTGTAATTAATATTGAATTATTATTAATATTATGATTATATTATTATGTTTTAATATATTATTGATTTAGTATTAGATTTTTTTCTTATCCTTGAGAAAAAAGTGGACTTCATGTAGGGACACTTTTAGTCCCCCATAATTAATAATATTAGACTGAGATAATCATGAAGTAACTAATTGGATGATGGAGATAGACAAATTGATTTATCAAGGGTGAGTTGAGAGGTGGAGGTGAATATATAAGCAGCATTAGATAATTAAAAATTAGTTAATTGAGTGCATGAAAGGAGAAAATAAATAAAATAAAAATTTTAAAATAGTTATATTTTTTATGCTTTCCAGGGATTTAAGTATAACAAATACGTCAAATTAAATGCTCCTAGTTTTTATTGACAGGCGTTTTTGCATCAATATGTGAGTATGATACACCTTGGCATAATAAGTTTTTATTGAAACCTTTTGTGTTAGTAAGGTACATTTTATTTAAACATTATCGATTTTAATAGTCAAATATTCAATAACAATTCTCCATTTCATTCATATTTTAAAATAGTAAATAGTAGTTCTATTTTTATTGATCATGTTATTGATTTATAAAATTATGAAAGGATGGTGATTTGGGTTGTTTGATCATTCAATTTCCTTTTACTTCTTGCATAGTGAACCAATTTTCATGAATTCATGTGTGTGTAGTGTGCGTGTGACAAAGAGAGAGTGTCTCCAATGATAAAATTTTCAAAAAAAATTATATCTAGTATAAAATTTGTATTTATTTTTCACAAAAGGGGTAAAAATTAATTAATCACAAAAAAAATTACAAAACAAAAATGGTCAATAGCCCAAGAAAGAAAAACTAAATATACAACCTTATCCTCCATAACTAATTTCTTGAACATGTGAGATAACTCACCCTATGGTTGTTTTGCCCATTTGGCCAGGTTGTCTGCTATTCTATTCCACACTCTAAGAATTCAAGAAAAAATAATAGAGTCAAATAACCTACTTAGGCTTAAAATCTACCTATTAACCACAACTAAATGCTAATTAGTAGCATTCAATCACTACTCATTCAACACATTCTTCAACACTTGTGAATCAAATTCACAAATAACTCGTTTCAACACATTCCAAAAGTACAACCTCTCTCCATAGCATACAAGATGGCAAGAGCCTCCATGAAGTTATTCATGTAAAACCCTTTAAATAAATAGATTAGATTGCATGTATTTATTTTTTTTTGCATCAACATTTCGAATCACACTTTGTGATCCATCATCTCTATCTTTATGCTTTCTATTGATTAAGAAGCGTAATCAGAACATTGATGCAAACAAATACACAATCTAATCCAAAAGCAACAACAAGTTTAATATTTATCATATTTGAAAAGAGAATTCAAATGCTCAGCTTTGTATTTTCTTGATCGCGAATTCACAACAAAACAAGCAAAAACATTGGAACTTATTTATATTAATTTATCAAGGGTATTTTATATTAATTTATGGGTGTCAAATGATAGAACTTAATAATAAACGGCGCACGTTTCTCATCGATGGAAATAGAAAACATTTGTAAGTAGCAGGAAAGCAATAATTCCTTGTCGCTTAAAACTTGACTAGACGGCACCTATCTATAGGCGGCATTATAATTTAAATTTTACTATTACTTTTTTATAGTGCTCAGAAAAGGGGAGGGAAAACAAATATTCAGATTTTAAATGGAAAAGTAGTTTGTAAATTACAATTTAAAATTAGTTTACAGACATTTTGATTACAAATATTCAGATGTCAAATTGTTTCAAAAATGGATTTTTGTTTACGGACATTTTGATGTCATTGTAGATGCCTCTCGGCATAACCAGAAATAAATTAGCTCAATATTATAATTAAGATTAGTTTATATCAACTTATACCTTATAAATATCAAAGTAACACCAAGACAATTTATTCATCAATATATTAAAGTCCTTATAAAAAAAAACTAAATATTCACTTTTACACTTTACCCCATGCCCATAAGTTTGATTTGTATGAAAGTTCAATTTGAACTACTTTCTTATTTAATGTTGAATGATAAAAGAACAAAAATAGATTCCAACTCGTGTGTACCCCTCTAATTTCTGTTCTTGAATGACTTAAATGCCCAAATCAATTTGTCCAACTTATTTTCTTGACTTGAAAGAGGAAACCTACTTTTTTCGTCTTATACCCTCATGCAATGACTAGGAAGCTTCTAGCATTTTGAATTGAATTGAACAACTACATTATCAATCAAATAGAATATAAAAGTATGAAATCTAAATGTACTTTTTCCACATATTCATCTCTCTTTCCCAAAAATCAAGAAAAAAATTGAACTAATTTTAATATTTAACTTAGTTGAATGATAAAAGAAAAAAGGTAAATTCAAACTCATGTCCCCTCTAATATCTTTTGTAAATAGCTTGTTTTTTCAAATCAGCTCTTCCAAATCATCTTCTACATTTTCTTGACATGAAAATAAAATTTACTTTATACCTTTTTCTTTCTCTCTAATTTTTATATCTAAACATTTAACTTCTACACCCAAATGTAAATTTTATTTCTAGTGATTCAAACCCAATTATGGTTCTAACTTATTATGTATCCTAGATCCAGCTATTATTATGATCCTATCATCTACACACAATTGCTAGTCCAATTTCATTCATCCTAATCAATGCTTGATCTCACATTCGTCAAAGAAATTGTGAAATATAGACCAAATGATAATATCATCGAATTATAATTTTAAGGATATCTCTATATCCTCCCTCCCAAACTTCCTCTTCTATTTGGCAACCTAATACATCTTCTCCAACAATGATTATGTCACATGCTCATTCTCCTCTTTTACCTCTCTTTCCATAACCCCAACTACATGCAATTCCACAATGGTATTATTTTCCCATTCATTTGGAAGCCACAATGATTATGTCACATATTCATTCTCCTCTTTCCATAACCCCAACTACATACATGCCTGTAAATTTTGTGCTCATGATTCATAGCACCAAGGAAAAAGAATATTTTTTCACATGGTTTATCATCATGTGAGGGTAAGAGAAAGAGAGAAAATGTATATTTCCTTTTAGCAGGTAAGTTGGATCCATCTGATTTGGGGGTTAGGATAAGGAGTTGGGAGTCTTTCGACTGAACAAATAAGGAAATAAGAAAATGTTGTTTAGCATTCATGGATCATCTTCGACATCTAGTGTCAAACATCTACCAGCAGTAGAAGCATCATCTTAAGCGGGGGCTACATGATTTCTCTTCCCCTGTCAATTTTGAGAAGAAGCATTGCTTGACATGAAGTTCCTTTTCTCTTTTCTTTCCTATAAGAGAATTATTTTTGTACATTATGATGGTACCTTCTATCACTTATCTTCTTCACAATTTGTATATTTCTTACATCCATCGTAATTATCTTTGAAAGAAAAATTTTATCACTTATTTCTTCACACTTTACATTTCTTTCATCCATCTTTTCTTTCAAAAGGAGTTTTATTCAGAATAGAGTTTCTCACTTTCTCCACATTATAAGAAATTTGTACATTGATACCTAACACGAGGTTGTCTTTTTCCTGTGTAGGTAGTTGGATCCATTGACTTGGGGGTTTGGAGGTGGGCCTGTAAAAAGTTGCTGGGGGGGATTTCGAGTACACGAATAAGGTTATAAAGAAACACTGCAAGCTCTGCATTATATCATATTAGCTTCAAGTAGTTCAGAATAGCATAAAGATTACAATGGCGGGATTCGATTCCCAGAATTATCTTGAGCATCCTTGCCATGAGCATCCCTTGGTGGAAGGAAGAGCTAGACGATACATAAAGATAGCAAAGTTGCAGAGGAAGGAAGAAAGAAATATGCCGTGCAGACTTTAAAAATAAATTCAGTCAAAAAGATTTGTTAAGCACTTTTTATGCCGACTTACGCAGATTTTTTAAGAACGAATAATTCGTTCTGGTGATGGGTGGAAAGCAAGTAAAAGAACCAGTTAATTATATTGGGGATTTTAAAATATATTTGGTTTTCAGCTTGTGTGTGGTTGTTAAACTCTGTATTTCTTCTTCTTTAACCGTTTTTAATGAGAGATTTTCTTACAATTATTTTGTTTAATTAGACAGATTTGAAACTTTTGACAAGGATAATAAGCGTATATAGGGGAAGAGCATTAATTACTCTCCAAATTTTAATTACTGTTCACTCTTTGTTTATTGGAAGAGTTGTGCAAGTTTATTGGTACTCATAGTACAGACCACTAGAACATTTCTTTGCATTTCTTTATAAGTATTAGCAATTTTTGAGGTGGTTATACAGTTATCAGTGCATCTATAAGCAGGTATCAGGGGACAGTTTAAAATGACCACTTTTGACCTTTGTTCACATAACACCTTCAGAAGCCAGAACAATAGCTATAAGTAGTAAATTCCCATACAAAGACAACAACAAAAAAATCATCAAAATCTGATGTACCATTTAGGATCTATGAGTGCACAAAGTTAGCTATAACAACTATTGGTACGCTTCCCCTAACTATATCCCATAAGAAAGTTTGTACTATCAGATTAGACATATACTCAAACAACACATATTTTCAAAATCTTTTAAATTTCAAGTTTAATATGTATTATGTTTCTATGTTTCATGAACTGGTTTGGTTCAACTGATTGTATACTCTTTTGGAATATTGTAGTCTTCTGAATTGTATATACTGATTAATACTGTGATTTTGTCTCCCTGTCCTTATACTCTTTTGCAATATTGTAGTCCTTCTGAATTGAATATACTGATTAATACTGTGATTTTGTCTCCCTGTCCTTTCCTTTCCTGTACAATTTTTAATACTGTCTTGCTGTCTTTAGTCTTATTCTTTCTTTTCCTCTACATTTTGTTTTTAATGTGATTATTTATTCTAATCTTTTAACTTTGATAAATAAAAAATTACACATTATATCTAAATTGTGTAGAGGCATATCAAATATAAGCTTTTAAGAAGGTAAGTTCTAATCCAGCATATGAACTTATTGCTCAACGTTGCCTCCTGGAAAGCGTCAAATTCTAGCGTCAAATTCTATTCTCTGTTTGCCTGCAAACTATAGGTAAAAACCTTAGATCTGAAATTGACAATATTGTTTTTTTAATTTCTGCTACAAAATTATGCTTAGATGCTTCGTTTTAGAGTAAAATTTGAAAATAATACTCTAGAAAATTTTAAAACTTTAAGAATGAATTACAAAATTATTGAAAAAATTGATAAAATTAGAAAAAAAATATTTTATTAAAATAACTTTTTGTTTGTTAGTTTTTTTCATTTCTGATTTAAATTGTGTGTGTGTGTGTGTGAGAGAGTGTGTGTGAGTGAGTGTGTGTGTGTGTGAGAGAGAGAGAGAGAGAGAGTACTTTGAGGTTTATAGTGTGTAATTTGACATAAAATAACATTGTCCCCATTGTTGGACTAATTTATCCCTAGTGGTTAAGACCTAATTATGATCCGACCCCATTCCCTATCCCAGATGCAGCTATTATTGTGATTCCATCTTCTAGACATACTTGCTACTATAATTTTCCACCCACATTAATTATTGCTTACTCTCACATTCCTCTAAGCAACCCCCTTCCAAAATCTAACTACTACTAGTTGGTTTATACACAATAATTTCATTTGAACACTTAATATTACCTATTGAAAAACTAGCCCTACGGAATTCTAATATGATCATCGTTTCACATTTGATTACAATTATTTGAACATCCAAGATCATTAAGAGTAGTCAACAAGCACTTCCAAATTTAAAAATCCTTCCATCTAGTACCTTTCATTAAACATCTATATAGATCTTGTCATTATTTATTGTGACAATAATATCAATGGAGTTTCATTGAGATTAAAGGAAGTGAAGCACTTCAATCCTAACTTAACAAGCTTCCAAAGATATTTATTAACGCCATCTTAGCCTAGTTCAAGCATTGACATAGAAAAGTGAAACTAAGAATAGGCCATAGACATATAGACATATATACAAGATTACATATTTAGGATAGAATCAAAATAAAGATTATATCTAGTTCATTCACATAGTTCAAAGATACATTAGTTCAATAAAAAGATTCAAAGATACATTAGTTCAATAAAAAGATTCAAAGATACATTAGTTCAATAAAAAGATGAAGCTTGTAGGCATAATCTAGTGTTAGAAGTGTAATACTCCAAAATCCAGAAAAAACATCATCATATCAACTCCAGTGAAGGTACTTAGCCATTTATCAACCTTACTCATTTCATGAAACAATTACTTGTCTAGGAGTTGACTTATCTCTTTACATATATCAATAGAGAATCTAATTATTTTATAATAATTTGTTTATCCTATATTAGCATAATTAGAAGGGGCATTTTTAGGATTCCCTTTTATTCTTCTTCGTTTCATGAAACTAGTCTATCAAAAAAGTTCAATGTCCTCCATCATTTTTCTTTACTTTTTAATTTTTAAAATTTAATCATTTCTTTTGTTTTATTTTCATTTTAAATATTATTTGGCTTTTATATCTTTTTTTATTTCTTTCATATTTTTCTTATATATCAAAATCTTAACCTTTACATTCCACTGATGAAAAGCCCTACTTCAAACCAAGATATGAACACTACCACTTACCTCAAGGGGAAGTATTTAGTTCATTGGGATGCTCACATAGCAAACATGCATAGGCAAGATACTGCTCTTTGTACAAAAATGCTTATGACACATCCTATTAATTTGGATATGAATTCCACTTCTTTAGAATCAATATATGTATATATGTTCTTCATATTTTTTGAGTTTTAATGGAAGTGCTTAGAGGTATAGGTCGGATTATCAAGAAAATGGCTAGAGGCTTAAGAGGCTCGATGATACTATTTATGACAAAGTGGAGTGAATTTGTCTCTTAATGGAATGACATCATTAAAAATATTGAAGACCACTTATTGTGTAAGGGAAGTACATGTTGATTTTCTAGTTCCTATTATTTGTAGATTTGAAAGTGTATTCATACAAAAATTGAAATGGAAGAAAAAAATACTTCTTTTGTTAGAATAGAAAAGTGTTGTTGCCATTCATATAAAAATGGAATAAATATACAGTTTGTTAATATTTCTATCTCTTTTTCAAATAATTGGGATTGTACTATAACTATATTTTAATTCTTAAAACTCAATGTGAACAACTTATAATTGAATACATTTTAGATAATATTTTACTCCTTTTTTCATATATTTGGAACATAAGGAATATTCTAGTCATTGCAGAACTTTGACATTCTATTCTAAGAAAAAACTACTCACTACTTTTGCAACCTTCTATCCACCTAATCTATAAGAAGGGAAATACAAAGATTGGGTCCATTAATAGTTTTATGTATAGTGATAAGTATAAAGGACAATGTATTCTTCAAATTAAATTGATACATATACACAATAATATCTAGAGAATATATATACACAATTTAAATAAAAGTGATAGTAATATGTATACAAAATATATATCTTTTTAGGAGAAATGCAATCCCTTGATTTAGTTTTATATGGGAAAAAGACAAAGACATACATAAATCAACTTACAGTATAATTCTGTGTCATTAATTCTACAACTATGGATGCTATCATAAATTCTCTGTCATGTTGTAAGGCATAACAAAGCTGACTATGCACGGCTCTTATGGTCTCCCGTCATAGTGATAGAGAGATCTCTTGGATGCTAAAGAAACCATTCCCCTTACTGACCTGCCATGCAAACCTCAATCTGGATACAAACATAATAGAGTACACTGAACCAAAAAAATTGCTTTACCCACTACCAATCGAAATATCCAATTGCTGGTTAAACTTTAAATAGCATAAATATTTAAGAAGATAATCATTCAACTGAAATATTGACAGACTTTTGTATGATTTGACAAGTATGCGTGATGTTTAAATTAGGTGTGTAAAAACGCGTGATGTGCATGTTATCACGCTAACCTGCAAACCGAAGCTTAAATATCACACTAACCTGCAAACATGTCGGATAAATAAAACCGGTTCATAGCTTCTGGAAAGCTAGGATGTTAGTGGCACAATTGAGGACTGGTTTGCATCATATCTTAGGTGTGAAACGGATAGGTGGTAAAGGCCCAAGGAGTTATGGGAAGAGAGAACTTGTTTGTTTTGTGGGATGGGAGTGGTGGAGACTGAATGCATAGCGTATGAAGATATTTGGGCTCAGTATGAGATCATTTTGCAAGCCAACAACATGCATCAGTTATTTGACGAGGACAAGATCAACCAAACGGCTAGCTTTCTAGTCAAGATTCATAGAAGGAAATCAGATATGGAAAAATATATTCAAGGAGTTTAGTGTGTGTGTTTTTCTTGATCCATAGGCTGTTCAATCTCATGAATGTCAATAAAATCATTCACTCATTCATTACAGTGAGTGTTTCCATTTGCCACAAGTCATGATTCTCCACCACTCGGACTGTCATGGTCTACAGGCTCGTGCTGTTACGCTCAAGGTCCTCCTGCTTTAGAAAAGATAGATCATCGTTCTGCTCCTCCTGTTGTTGTTCATCCTCTGGAGCATCAAATGCTAGTTGTTTTTCTACAAGATTTCAGCGATTGATCATATGATCTGAAAGGGCTCCTAAAATTTTCACTCCAGAAATAAATTTTTAATACCTTTGAGTTTTAAAAAATTGGTTTTGTAAGGAATTAATATTTAATTATTGATGAGCAATTTCAAAATAAAATATTCTGTAATCGATAATTAAATACTTATAATCATTTCATTATGATTAATGGGACTTGACTTATTGAAAATGAAATATAAATCATTAATAATAATTATTATGATTATTATTAATTGAGCATATTCAAAAAAAGTTTTCTAAAAGAGGGGACACATGGCCGCATCAAGTAAGCTTCAGGGAGAAATTGGAAGATGAGTTTGAAAGCCCACAGAGGCACGATGGACATTAGATTATGTTGACCAAGTTTGTATTGCAATTTGTAGAGAGGAGCCTGCTTAATGTACATGGTGTCATCTAGTGGCGTCAGGCGCAAGAAGATATATGACCCACTATAATAAAACAAAGCATATTCAAAATTAATGTCTCGATCTATGGATGAATCACATCACGATATATGACCCACTATAATAAAACAAAGCACGATATATGACCCACTATAATAAAACAAAGCATATTCAAAATTAATGTCTCGATCTATGGATGAATCACATCAGGACTGTTGATTTCCACACATAAAAATCTCAAAATTGATGTCTCGATTAAATAAAAAGAGAGCTATATTTATATTCTTTTGAGTTTCTACAAGATGCCAATTGCAAGCAAATGGAACAGTTTCTTTTGAGTTTCAGTTTTAAGATCGTCTCCCTAATTGATACAGGAAAATCTATCTAGAATACATAGATGTATTCCACATAACATAATTCCTCAGAGGTGCAAATAACACTATATTTTTGTATATGAGATATAAACAACAGTCTTGTCATATAAACAAGAGTCTCGTGATCTGGACATGCTATCATGTTTTAGTTCACATAATTTTCTCCAATCAAGTGAATAGACCAAATCTTGTGACTGTCTAAATTTTTCCATCCAAATTCGTCAAAAATAGAGGTGATTCATTGAATCGACTAGCTGTTCATCTGAAAAACATTTGTAGATCAAAGAGAACATAACAACATCAAAGGGATAAAGATTAAGTTCCAAATGCAATTCATGTATTGTTCCAGCACCATTATTCTGAACTCAAAATGTTTGCAATCTTATAGGCACATACAAGAACCCGAAATCTAATATATTTTGAGTTATAGTTGCATTTCAAATATGTCCTTCAACATGCAAAACTCAACTGCAACTATAAAAAGAAATCTCCAACTCAATCCCTTAATACATAGATTCATGGGGGCTCAAAATACCACCATAAAAAAATTTCATGGGTTAAAATTAGATTCTGAAAAATCGTGATAAAATTTAATATGAATCCAAATTAGTGGACAACCTCTAAAAATAGTAAATTGCTTCACATCACCTCCACATGGCCGTCAATTTCTTATCAATCAAGTGGTTGCCATAAAGATGCTCTGAACTCCTCCAAGACCCAAAAATAGCAAATGCAAAGACATGCATACTTCAGTTCCCCAATTTGGGAAGCATGCAAGTGACATATGTCAACATACATAGCCATGCAAGACAAAAGTTACTAACTTCCAAAACAGATG
Organism: Cryptomeria japonica; assembly: GCF_030272615.1. Taxonomy (NCBI): domain Eukaryota; kingdom Viridiplantae; phylum Streptophyta; class Pinopsida; order Cupressales; family Cupressaceae; genus Cryptomeria; species Cryptomeria japonica. The sequence goes on along the minus strand of NC_081405.1, from coordinate 209,456,958 downwards.
CCTAAGTTCGGTATTCTTCAAAAATGCTCTTTGAACCACCACTAACAAGTGTTCACAAATTACTTCCACCTTCCAAAGTGGCTGCATTGGACAAGGACTCCATCATTATGCCTTGTAATCTCCACTAACATGTGTCCAAATCCCTTGTAAGATGTCACCTTAAGGGCTTGGCCAAATATTTATAAATTTATTTAAACCACAAAAATATTAAATTTATTTATCATGACATTATTCAAGACATTACAAAATAATTAAAATAAATATTTTTTTGGTTGATGCAAGATTGCCCTTACATAATAGTGGGTGTGCATTTTCAAGTTATTAGCATCTATCAAAGGTTCATCAATGCTTTTTTTTGAAGCAGGGGACAATGCATAGAAATTTCAAAATGGTTACAATTGAGTAAACCTACCTACATTGTGGGCCCTAGTAAGTATTCATGTAATAATATACATTATAGTTGAAAAGAGATTCAAAATAATTTTTGGGTATCACTTCCCCATCCTTAATCATATTAGACATTATAGAAAGAAAAGTTTGGCATTCTATTTGTTGTCATCTCTTGAAAAATGCATTGATGATGAGACTCATCCCCCTCCACGTCAAGGTTTAAAAATGACCCTCTATAAATATAGTCTTGCAGTGGCTCCTAAGACCAATCTTATTTCTAGAAAGAGTAATGTGAAGATTAAATTAATTGAAAATAAAAATTTCCCATTTAATTTTTTCAAAATTTTAAAGGGGAGCCCTAGCTCATAGGGTGAAATTTTGATTGTTGGTAAGAAAGGCCCAAAGATAAAGATAGGGCCTCTAGCCATGTTCATTGTAACCCTTCCCTACCAGAGGATCTTTTTCTTATTAATCCTAGAAAGAGGATATCATCTCATTCTACCAAGCTTGACAGTAGGAAAAAGAAGTAAAATTGTGACAATTTTCCTACTACCCCTAGAGAAGTGGAGGGCACTATTGATATATCTGATATTGAAGGGAAAATAAAAGAGGTCATGAAAAGTTGGTTCATATTAGTTTGAAGACTTCTAGGGTAGAAGGTGTGCTAGGTTGGCTAAAGCCTTTATTGTTGTTAACATAGAAGAGACAAAATGCAAGAATATTATATCTAATGAAGATGAAAATAAATAATCTAGTATGAGTATTATTCTTTTCAATGCTTGAACACTAAATATTCTTAACATTTGTCCATAAGGTCAAACAAATATATACATTCTAAAATAAAATGAAAATTCTTTACAAATATATATGACCTTAACAAAGGTTGGCGAGCAACTAATCTAGTTTTAATATTATTCTTTTCAATATTCCAAATCAAATATTCTTAAGAAGGTTATATAATCTCAAACCAGGTTATTCATATGTCCATATGATCAAACTACCTTTGCCTATCATAATCTAACAAATAATCTTTAAAAAGATATGTCAAATTTTCTAACAGCATGTACTGAAAAGTCACCCACAAAAAATTTATTGACACCATAGAAATATTCACAAATCACATAAAAATGACCCGAAATCTAATATAAGGAATTCATTCCAAGATTTTCAATTATAGTTGCATATCAAATATGTTCTTCAACCTGCAAAACTCAACCGCAACTATAAAAATTGAAATCTCCAACTCAATCCCTTAATACAAAGATTCATGGGGGCTCAAAATACCACCATAAAAAATTTCCATGGGTTAAAATAAGATTCCAAAAAATCATGATAAAATTTAATATGAATCCAAATTAGTAGAAAAATACATTTCACTTTCCACACACATGTAAATTTTTTATGATTTGGATATTTTACTAAGTGTTTTTGTGATATTTCTCACTTGGTTGTGATTATGATTTGTAGGTTTTACATTTATATGGTTTTGATATTTTAGTAAGGTTTTTTTAGCTACTACTTGCATCTGGTCATCCAAGAAATTGCAATAGCCACTTGCACATTAAATATTTTTTGGGTTTTGTTTATCCACCTAAACATCAACCTAAACAGATATACATATACAAATATACATGGATTTGTGTTTCTATATAGAAAAAAACAAGTATGGAAAAGGAAAAGTTTGATAAAAAATATGAATACAAAGTATAATGTGCACCCTTAATAAATAATCTTTAAAAAGGGGATTGTATTTTTTCTACAAAATGCACACTTTTCATGCTATCATTCATTTTGTGGTTTCTATGTATATGTAAAATATTTCTCAAACCAAAATTCATCACATAAGCATGGCAAAAATTACTGAGAAGGCCTAGAATGGAATTTGTAATAAATTGCATTCAAAAAAACATGTATTGTAAATTTGTGTATTGTATTGGCTTTTTTGTAGTTAGATTTTATTTTGTGAATATCTATTAAGTATCACCATATGCGTATTGTATTCATCTACCACCTTAAAAACATATTCTTCTATTATATCCCAAAAGTGTTAAAAAAAACTAGCTAGGAATCAATCAAGACCCGAAGCTTTTTCTGGGTTCATTTGGAAAATTCCCTCCTTGACTTCATCCTTTGAAATATTTTTGAATGTATCCTTGTTCTGTTCATCCATGGTAATGGAAGGAATAGCCTAGACAAAAAGTCATCTCTGTCCTCACTATTTATAAACTCCTCACCATTTAATTTTGCCTGAAAATATAGGACTACCTCTTTATTGAATTTTTCCATATTTTTAGTGAATGTCCCATATTCTCTTCTAATATCCATGAACATACTGCCCTTCTTATTGGATATTGATTTTTTTTGAAAAAATTGGTATTTTTGTCTCCTTTGAGGCATATTTTCTGAGATTTTTGTCTCCATAAACTCTCCTCCCTTCCCAATAGTTAATTTAGCTCTACTTTCAAAGCCATCTCTCTTTCACATTCATCTATTCTAATAGCTTTCTCATTGATGACTTTATTAAGATTAGAAAGCTCATTCTCTACTCTCTCTTTTTCCTGAAAATAATTTTTAAAATGGGCTTTGTTCCACTCTTTTAACTTTGTTTTGATATATTTTATCATTTTACTGAGTTGGAACATTTTGGAATTGGTCTCCATACTTAATATCCTTCCACTAAATTGCTACAGAATCCTTCACTCCTAGGTCTCTTAACCATATATTTTGAAATTTAAAGGGGTTGCCAATAGCATTATTATCATGATTGAATATCAGTTGGACTAGGTAATGATCTAATCCCATGAAAGGAAGGATTGAGACTTCATAGAATTACATTTGATTATTCCAACAATCCTTACTTAGAAATTTTTCAAGCCTTTCTGGTATATTGGTAAATCCCTTCCTTCAATTTTTCCATGTGAAGGTCTCATTTCTTGCTTGTTGATTCTTCAACTAGTTATTATCTATGAACAATTGAAACTTGGATTTTGAGGTTGTAACTATCCTTAAACCACCCATATTTTCTTGATTATTCCTGGTGCCATTAAAATCACCTACTATAATACCTTTTTCTCCTCTAAAGCTCACAATTTTTTCAGTAAACTGCAACCACAACTCTCTTTTTTGTATAGTTGGGGTTGGGCCATATACATTACTTAGGAAAAAATTTCATTGTTGTGAATCATTCTACATTTCATTAAAGTCTGCCATTTATTATCTTCCAAAACTAAGACTTCTACTTTGAGTGAATTCCAAATAAAACCTATCCCCTTGAAGCTCCATCAGATTCCACAAAATACCCTCTTCATTCTTTCTATTTATTTAAACACCTATTGGTTTCTTCTATTTTTAATTTTGCCTCTTGTGATAGGCATATGTCTTCTTTTGCTTGATCAATTTACCACTTGATCAAGCACCATTTTTTAGGGGCATCGATGCCCCTAACATTCCATGTTATGATCTTCATTGGGAGTTGGGAAGGTTGAGCCTCTTCCCTGAGATCGACTTTTTCCGTCCTTGATTTTGACTTTCTTGTAGCTCAGTCTACCATGGATGCTAATATCATTATAGATTTATTTGATTTTTCTCCTCTTTTTATTTTTCCTTGATCCTAGGACCTTTAATTCTAAACTAAATTTGTTCTAACATTGTTTCGTCTCTGATCATAGTTTCATTAAAGTCTAGCTCTCCTAAGTTCTCAAATTCATCACTTGATGATGTTACCCCTTCAAATGATTTCATGCAAGATCTTTTGATTGGGGCTGGTGTTTCTAGATCTTAGAGACACCTCCTCTATTTGTCCGACGAATGAGAGAATGTTATGTTTGGTTTTTTAGGTGTTTTGTATCCTCTCCCTTGAACACCTATATCCAAAGGATTTCTCTTACCCATTACTCCCCCATTATTAAGGATGTTTTCCATTAACTATTCATCCTTATCTGCATCTTTATAGCCTATATTACTTCTTATTCAAAAGACTTTCAAAGGGGAGTGAGCACTTTAACTTCTCCATCACTGATGTTGAGTTTTTTTTCCTCCATGTCTATCTAATTTCCTCTCATTGATGATTTTTGGTTTCCATTAATTCCTATGTATCCTATAGGAGAACCACTAACTCCACCTCTCTATCCTATTCGTTATTCGGATGAAAATCTACAATCCTTTCACCATCCAGGGTGGATCTATTCACTTCCTTATCCACCACCTTTCCAAAAGATGATTGTTTCCATTTTTTTAGGGGTCTTCCATTATTTTCTTTTAAAAAGAGAGCTTCTACTTCTTGCCCTAAGATATTCAATTCAGTATCATTTTTCGTTGATTGGTATTCTACCGCCTCTTGCCATCTAGCCACTTGCATATTTCCTCTCAGGAGGCACTTTCCTAGTTGTTTATTGTACAAGATACTGACCTTTTGTTTACATCTTCCCATATCAAAAATAATATTTATTTAATTATAAATAGCTACATCCATATCTATTTCTACACATATGTTTGCAACATCCCTTGAGTTGCCAATAATGAAATCTTCTTCCAATCCTAGAAAGTAACTCTGGGCATCACCTATCTGTGTTATGACCTCCCCACTCCAATATTCTATTGGTAGTCCTACCAAACTAAGCCACTTAGCAGCTTTGTTTATTCTATATTCAAAAGGGTCAATATTTGGAATTCAATTTGTTTTATGGAAGCTAGACTCTATAAAAAAACTAGGATTCCCATAGAGGATTTCTAGTTTCAAATTCAAATCAATGCATTATAGAAGAAAAATGCCATTTTGCAAAGGGTAAATACATACCTATCCTGGGTAAGCATTCCTCCACCATTACACTATCTCTATCTCATTTCCATTTTTTCCAGACCATTTAACTATCATGGTTAGCTCCTTGAGATGATTAACTATTGGGGAGATTAGCTCAAATGGAATTACAAAGATTTTACTACTAGGGTTTTTATTCTTCCATATTTCTTTCCTTGTATTTTTATTTCTCTACATCCAAGTCTCCCTTCTATCTTCCTTCTCAAACATCCTAATTGGTTCATCTGGGAATATAAATATATACCCATTCCTAGGCCACTTTTTCCTTAAGGATGCCCAAAAGGTTGACCTTTATTCCTAAAAAAAAATTGGATTCAAACATTTTGATATTTTGGGTGCATCCTGAAGCTCTATTATCTTTTCTGTACCATTTTTCCAATCAGGATTTTGTTTGCACCCATGGAAAAAATACTACTCTTCCCATGATGGTTCACCATAGTACCTTCCCCACTAATTCTTGTTTTCTTCAAACCTTCACGTCTCTATTTCCTCTATGGGTCAAACCCATTCAAAACCCTATTATATGCTTTTAACAATCAAAATCCCAGGTTCTTTTTGAAATTCATATTCTACTTCTTAAAGATATCTGACCAATGGCCCCTACCAAAATTTCCAAGTTTGTGCCAGATAGAATCTGACCTCTTTTGCTTAAAAGAAGGCAACCACTTCCTCGCATATTATCGCCCTACAAATTTGGACTTCAAGGATCTTGATGAATTCTATTTCAAGCCTGTGAGTTTTGATTGATGCAAAGATACAAAAAAAATTCCCTTGTAGACTAGGGCCAAAACTAGACTATTGCAAAGTTCCAGTTCGACCATTGTAGGGCTCCATTGAAATTACTATACGATGAATGTAACCCTAAACACTAAATGAAAGGATAATTAATATTAAGATCTATAAAAAATAATAAAAAGTAAAATGTGTATTAGCCATAAAAAAATTTTAAAACTATAAAAACTATAGAGTTAAAAACTGCATACCCCTTTGCAACTCCACCTACAATTTTGTGGCCACTTTAGTTTCCATTTCCCTAGCATATGAGAAGGCTCACTTCAACCCTTGCCAGCTTTTTCCCTCTCAAGATCCTTTGGACACCTTTTTAGCACCTATCCTTCAACTTTTGTTTTGCATTAGCCACATGTTTCTCTTGTCACTTGTCATTTTTTAGAGTGATTTATCAAGACACTAGTGTATCACATGGATTTCTATGCACCATGCATTCATCCTACAACATCTTAACATTCAAATGTTGGTTCTACACATTTCAACACTTGTCACCTATCTTGGTCACTGGAAACAGCTCAGAATCTTCTGAAACAACTCGACAGCCCTATTTTTTCCTCCTCTTTTCTCATTTTAAATCTATATTTTCTCTCCATTCAATCTCTCTCTCTCCCTCTCTGGGTTCTTCAAGCAATCCCTCTTCTTCTCTTGGCTCACATGGCTTTCTCTTTCTCTCTCTCTTGCTACAACAGTCTCTAGCTTGCTACAACACTCTCAAGCTCTCACAATAATCTATTTGTATCTTTCTTAGCTTTCTCAAGCCTTGCTGGTAATATCTTTCTATCTCTCTTACGTCTTTGAGCATCTTGGGATTTATCACATCCATTATCTGTTAAATCAGTGTGTTTTTTATTTACATATTTATATATCTATATATCTAACTATTGTGGAGGTTGAAACACCAAAACATGGACTTGACTGAGGCAAGTCCCCAAATAGACCCAAAGAATTTCCCTCTTCTATATGTATGGAGGTTTCTTGAAGGCATTAAACTAGATGAAGGTTTGTTGCATTATTGATTTTGTTCCTCTCATTCAATCCCTTAAATTGTGTTATTTATTTTATTTTTTATCTTTGTGTTTTCTATTATGTTTCTAACTCCTAGGTTTGCAGGTCATCTAAAACATAGAGTTGGTTTTTCTCTGTTTTCTGAGTTTTTTGCTCGTAGTCTGTACTAGACTATAGTGTGTCGTGCACACATATACGCGCTGCATTGTAGTCCTTGACCAAGACACTCAGATTCAAATCAAAAACTCCCTATCAGTTGCTCTTGCAATTTCTCTAATTAGATATCTTCTCCAGTTTCAGTGGTCCAAGATATCTGAATGTATGTTGTGAAATTGGCTCTCAAGGGAACATAGTTCTCCCCCATGTAGGGTCACCTTTGCACCATTACAATAAAAAATAAAGTAAATGATTAGTGGAGTGGAAACAAGGGTTGCAAATTAATTCAATCCCAAACCCTAGAAAAATATAGATCAATGAATTTACAAAGAATTATAATAATCAAATCTTGAAAATAAAAAAATATTAAAATAAAATTATTGATGTAAAGTAATCAAAGTTGTAAGGTTGGGCAATTTTATTTTCTTTATCAAAATAATAAGGACAAATATAATTGATTAGATATGATAACTTTCATGGTGATAGTTCTTGTAATAATCAATGCTTCTCTATGCGTAAATATATTCAAGTTGATTTTTTATACATGAATATACAATCAAATTACAAAAAGTTTTAGAAACACAACTTAAGACCAAACTATAAGATGATACCAATTACTTAGATTTTTAATTTCAATGTTTATAATTTAAAGTTCATCAAGATTGTAGTTGGAAGGATGAGCTTGCAATTATGAACATGTGTACTATGAAATAGATAGATTGAATCTTTATCTAATATGATTGAATTATTGATTATTTAGCTAAACATATAATCCTTAAACATATTGATAAACAATAATCATATAACTAGGTAGAAACAAAAATAGGTGTGTCGACCGAATCATTAAAAAAAAAAACTTCAAACTGCATACAAAACTAAATGAGAAGATGCGGGGAGGCCGTTTCCTTATTCTTTGTAATAATTAATAATAAAAATCACATATTATATCACTGAATTGTATTTTCATAGAAATCACATAATAATAATAAAAATTAATACAAATGGCTCTTCTCGTGGGAATCCTGGACATGCAGGTATTGGAGGTATAGGTAGAGGTGATGATGGTTGTGAAGTTTTTTTCTTCTCCATTTATATTGGGAAACACTCTAACAATATTACGGACGCCGTAGCTATTAAGATTTTTGTTGAGCGAGGTTTTTCTTTAGGATGGAGAAAGATTATTTGTGAGTCGGATTCTTAGATTGTTGGGGACATGTTGAACAAACAAAATTTGAATGATGTGAGTAGGAAATTATCTTATGTGGTTAGACAACTTTTCCAACTATGTAATACATTGGAATTTGTCTCCTTTTGTCATATTCCCAGGGAGTGGAATAGAGTGGCTGATTGTTTGGCCAAGTGGGCTTCAGAGCATGTTGATGGTTGTGATTTTAGTGGAAGGGATGGTCTACCTCCTAATTATTTTGAAACTTATAGACAGGTTAATGCTAGAAGACAGGATGATGCAAGAGAACCCAGTGGTGTAGGATCAATTTCCCTTTTATTTTTGTTTCCCTTTCATTGTCATTTTTGAGGCCCTTCGAGGCTTCAGGTGAGTCTGGTTTTTGGTGTAATTGCAAAGTAGTTGGCCTTTGACCCTACTTTTTGCCACACAATCTTTTTGAGGGTTTTCTAAAAAGGTATTAACATTGGAAATCCGACAGTCGGATCTAATGGTATGGTCACTGAACTTTGTAATGGTCGTGCTAGTTTGTTTTTTTAGGATCCTTTTAGTTTTTTTTGTTGTCTTGGTGGGCCTAAGGCCTGAACTTTGTATTTCAATGATTGTTGAATAAATCTTTACCCCTTTTTCCAAAAAAAAAAAAATCCATTTTGATTTTTACGTGATTCGTGTGTGTTAGGAAGAGTGTGATCAGATATGATAACTTTCATGGTGATAGTTCTTTTAATAATAAATGCTTCTCTATTTGTAAATATATTCAAGTTGATTTTTTATATATGAATATGCAATCAAATTACAAATATTTTTATAAACTCAACTTAAGACCAAACTATAAGATGATACCAAATACTTATATTTTTATTTTAATGTTTGTATTTTAAAGATCATCAAGATTGTATTTTTGTTTTTTGTTTTTTTGGCTATTGGTCCATGTGGGGTTTGTCCCCTGTTCTGCTTAGTTTTTTGGTCATGTTGGCTGCTCGCCTTGGTCTGTAATACTTTGGGTTTCGGGTCCCTGTAAAACATGTTTATCTTTATCAAAAACACTAAGCCTTCTACTCTTAGTGAATTCCAAATAACTCCTATCCCCCCAAAGCTCCATTAGATTCCACAAAATGCCCTCTTCATTGTTTCCATTTATTTAAACACCTATTGGTTTCTTCTATTTTTAATTTTTTTTCTTGTGATAGGCTTATGTCTTCTTTTGCTTCATCAATTTGCCACTTGATCAAGCACCATTTGTTAGGGGCATTGATGCCCCTAACATTCCATGTTATGATCTTCATGGGGAATTGGGAAGGTTGAGCCCCTTCCTTGAGATTGATTTCTCCTTCCTTGAGTTTGACTTTCTCGTAGCTCAGTCTGCCATGGATGCTAATATCATTATAGATTTATTTGAGTTTTCTCCTCTTTTTATTTTTCCTTGATCCTAGGACTTTTAATTCTAAACTAAAATTGTTCTAACATTCTTTCTTCTTTGATCATAGTTTCATCAAAGTCTAACTCTCCTAAGTTCTCAAATTCATCACTTGATGATGTTACCTGAGGAATGAGAGAAATTCATCTTTTAATTGGGGCTCTCTTTTCTATATCTTAGAGACGTGCCTCCTCTATTTTCCCAAGGAATGAGAGAAATTTATGTTTGTTTTTTAGGCGTTTTATATCCTCTCTCTAGAACACCTATTTACAAAGGCTTTCTCTTACTCATTACTCCCCATTATTAATGCTATTTTCCATTAACTATTCATCCTTATCTGCATCTTTATAGCCTATATTACTTCTTATTCCCAAGCCTTTCAAAGGAGAGTGACCACTTTAACTTCTCCATCACTGATGTTGAGTTATTTTTCCTACATATCTATCTTAGACTCCATTTCTTCTTTGACTAAACTACCATTCAACAAATCTACCTATTCTACCTTTGAGGACTTCTTACCTTTTATCATGGATTCATTTCTAATTTCCTCTCATTGATTCTTTATGGTTTCCCTTAATTCCTATGTATCCTATAGGAGAACCACTAACTCCACCTCTCTATCCCTTTCGTTATTTGGATAAAAATATATAAATCCTTTCCCCATCTAGGGTGGATCTATTCACTTTCTTATCCACCACCTTTCCAAAAGATGATTGTTTACTTTATTTTAGGGGTCTTCCATTATTTTATTTTAAAAAGGGAGGTTCTACTTCTTGCCCTAAGATATTCAATTCAGTACCATTTTTCGTTGGTTGGTATTCTACCACCTCTTGCCATCTAGCCACTTGCATATTTCCTCTCAAGAGGCACTTTCCTAGTTGTTTATCCTACAAGATACTGACCTTTTGTTTCCATCTTCCCATATAAAAAACAATCTCTATTTAATTATAAATACCTACATTCATATCTATTTCTACACATATGTTTGCAACATCCCCTGAGTTGCCAATAATGGAATCTTCTTCCACTCTTAGAAAGGAACTCAAGGCATCACCTATCCATGTTATGGCCTCCCCACTCCAGTGTTCTATTGGTAGTCCTACCTAACTAAGCCAATTAGTAGCCTTGTTTATTCTATATTCAAAAGGATCAAAATTTGGAATTCAATTTGTTTTATGGAAGTTAGACCTTATTAAAAAAACTTGGATTCCCATAGAGAATTTCTTGTTTCAAATTCAAATCAATGCATTATAGAAGAAAAAAGCCATTTTACAAAGGGTGAATACATACCTTTCCTAGTTAATCATTCAACCACCTTTCTATTATCTCCATATCATTTCCATTTTTTCCAGACCATTTAACTATCATGGTTAGCTCCTTTAGATGATTAACTACTACGGTCATTAGCTCAAATGACATTACAAAGAGTTTACTACCAAGGCTTTTATTCTTCCATATTTCTGTCCTTGTATTTTTATTTCCTTGTATTTTTCCTTCTCTACATCCAAGTCTCCCTTCTATCTTCCTTCTCATACATCCTAATTGGTTCATCTGAGAATACAAATATATACCCATTCCTAGGCCACTTTTTCCTTCCTTGGGGATGCCCAAGTGGTTGACCTTTATTCCTAAAAAAAAATTGGATTCAAACTTTTTGATGTTTCGAGTGCATCCTAAAGTTCTATTTTCTTTTCTCTATCATTTTGCCAATCAAGATTTTGTTTGCACCCAGGGAAAAAATATTGGTCTTCCCATTATGGTTCACCATAGCACCTTCCTTACTAACTCTTGTTTCCTTCAAACCTTCACGTCTCTATTTCCTCTATGGGTCAAACCCATTGAAAACCCTATTATATATTTTTAACTATCGAAATCCGAGGTTCCTTTGGAAATTCGTATTCTACTTCTTAAAGATATCTGACCAATGGACCCTACCAAAATTTCTAAGTTTGTGCTAGTTAGAATTTGACGTCTTTTTCTCAAAAGAAGACAACCACTTCCTCACATATTATCACCCTACAAATTTGGACTTCAAGGATGTTGATGAATTATATTCCAGGCCTATGAGTTTTGATTGATGCAAAGATGCAAAAAAATTCCCTTATAGACTAGGGCCAAACCTAGACTATTGTAGAGCTCCAATTCGACCGTTGTAGAGCTCCATTGAAATTACTATAAGGAAATTGTAACCCTAAAAATTAAATGAAAGGACAATGAATATTAAGATCTATGAAAAATATTAAAAAGTAAAATTTGTATTAGACATAAAAATTTCTTAAAACTATAAAAACTATAAATTTGAAAATTGCATACCCCTTTGCAATTCCACCTTTAGTTTTGTGGCCACTTTAGTGTCCATTTCCTTAGCATTTGAAAAGGCTCATTTCAACCCTTCCATCAGCTTTTCTCCTCTCAAGATGCTTTGGACACCTTTTAGCACCTATCCTTCAGCTTTTGTTTTGAACTAGCTACATGTTTCTCTTGTCACTTATCCTTTTTTAGCATGATTTGTCTAGACACTAGCGTGTCGCATGGATGTCTGTGCACCGTGCATTCATCCTACAACATCTTAGCATTCAAATGTTGGTTCTACACATTTTGACACTTGTCACCTATCTTGGTCGGTGGAAACAGCTCGAAATCTCTAGGAACAGATCGACAGCCCTCTTTTTCCCTACTCTTTTCTCATTTTAAATCTATATTTTCTCTCCATTAAATCTCTCTCTCCTTGTCTGGTTTCTTCAAGAAATCCCTCTTGTTCTCATAGCTCACATAGCTTTCTCTTTCTCTCTCTCTCTTGCTACAAAAGTCTCTAGCTTGCTACAACACTCTCAAGCTCTCACACTAATCTCTTTGTAACTTTCTTGGCTTTCTCAAGCCTTGCTGGTAATATCTTTCTATCCCTCTTACATCTTTGAGAATCTTGGGATTTATCACATCCTTTATCTATCAAATCATTATGTTTTTTATTTACATATATATATATATAAACACCAAAACAGGGACTTGACTAAGGCAATTCCCCAAATAGACCCAAACAATTTCCCTCTTCTATATGTATGGAGGTTTCTTGAAGGCATTCAACTGGATGTAGATTTGTTGTATTATTGATTTTGTTCCTCTCATTCAATCTCTTAAATCGTGTTTTTTATTTTATTTTTTATCTCTGTGTTTGCTATTATGTTTCTAACTCCTAGGTTTGCAGGTCATCTGAAACATAGAGTTGGTTTTTCTCTGTTTTCTGAGTTTTTTGCTCGCAATTCGTACTAGACTATAGCGTGTCAAGCACACATCTACGCAATACATTGGAGTCCTTGACCACACACTCAGATTCAGATCGAATACTCCCAATCATTTTCTCTTGCAATTTCTCTAATTAGATATCTTCACCAACTTCACTGGTTCAAGATATCTTAATGTATGTTGTGAAATTGGCTCTCAAGGGAACATAGTTCTTCCCCTTGTAGGGTCACCTTTAAACCATTACAATAAAAAACAAAGTAAATGATTAGTGGAGTGGAAACAAGGGTTGCAAATTAAATCAATCCCAAACCCTAGAAAAATATAGATCAATTAATTTACAAAGAATAATAATAAATCAAATCTTGAAAAATTAAAAAAAATATTAAAATTAAACTATTGATGTAAAAAGGTAATCAAGGTTGTAAAGTTGGGCAATTTTGTTTTTTTATCAAAATAATAAGGACAAATATAATTGATTAGGATAATCATCTAGATAAACACAAGTACAAATCATGCTAAGTATAGAAATGTGTGAATTTTAAATAGACAAAATATAGGGGATCTAGCAATATCAAATTAAAAGATAATTATGATATAGTTAGTAATAAATGAATTTATTATCTTTGTAGCTAAAGAAATGGTTGCTATTTATTAAGAATAATAAAACTTATCTTCCTCAAAATTATACAGATGCCATAGATAGTCTTCTATGGATAGGAATTATTATAATCCTTTTTACTATATCTCGCATAAGACTTGTAAATCTAATTCATAATTGTAGCTTACTTAATAGCTCCAACAAATTAACCTCTACAATATTTTTGGTTCTATCTTATGAGCAATGAGATAAATAAACCTCTTCATAATGAAATTATCTATTGCGTGAATTTTAGGCTTTGTCTCAAGTTAGTAGTATTTAAAAATATATTGATAGGCTACAAGTTTCAAACATATACATGAATTCTATATGGCCCTTGGGTGGCTCGGATGAAGATCATGTGGTGTTGGTTAATATCTTAGAGGGCAGGTTATTTAGTTCCCTCAAGGAGAGATATTTTGGCTTAGGGTCCTAACCCAAAAGGCAAGTTTTATGTTGCTTGAGGTTATGCTCAGCTTGATAGGAAATTGCATGGCCTAACGGATGTTCCCTAGTGGAAGAAGGTTTGGAATAGCTTCTCTTGGCTGAAATGTAATTTTTTCTTATGGTTGGTTGCTCAGAGGAAATGCCTCACGTGGGACAATCTTCGTAAGAGAGGCTTCCAGGGACTGTCTATCTATTATCTTTGTATGCATAATGAGGAAGAATGCTCCCACTTGTTTCTTTCTATGCCCTTTCTCTAGGGAGATTTGGCACAAGTGGTGGGAGGCTTGGCAACATGTTTGTTTTCATGCTACCTCCTTAATTGACTTTTGGGATAGCTTTGGCAAACCCCCAATGAAGATCTCTTTTCTTCAAGTGGCCTGGGCTATTGGGCCAACCCTTATTATCTAGAATCTATGGCTAGAAAGGAATCAAAGGGTCTTTTTTTATTCACAATCTTGGCTAAGTGCAATTTTTTTCTAAAAATGTTGATCTGGGTGATTATGCTAATGTAAGGAATCTGCAATTGAAAAATATTAAAATAGACTATGTTGTTGAAAATAGATCTCGACATGCGAAGCAGCGGATAAGTAGAGATGGAAGATGGATTCCCCCTCCTATGGGAATCTTTAAAATTAATATGGATGGCTCTTCCCATGGGAATCCTGGACATGCAGGTATTGGAGGTGTAGGTAGAGGTGATGATGGTTGTGCAGTTTTTTTCTTCTCTATTTATATTGGACAACACTCTAACAATCTTATGGAGGCCCTAGCTATTAAGATTGTTGTTGAGCGAGGTTGTTCTTTAGGATGGAGGAAGATTACTTGTGAGTTGGATTCTCAGATTGTTGTGACATGTTGAAAAAACAAAATTTGAATGATGTGAGTTGGCAATTAGCTTCTATGGTCAGGCAGATTTTACAACTGTGTAAAACATTGGAATTTGTCTCCTTTTGTCATATTGCTAGGGAGTGGAATAGAGTGGCTGATTGTTTGGCCAAGTGGGCTTCAGAGCATGTTGATGGTTGAGATTTTAGTGGAAGGGATGGTCTACCTCCTAATTATCTTGAAACTTATAGACAGGTTAATGCTAGAAGACAGGATGATGCAAGAGCACCCAGTGGTGTAGATCAATTTCCCTTTTATGTTTGTTTCCTTTTCATTGTCAGTTTTGAGGCCCTTTGAGACTCCAAGTGAGCCTAGTTTTTGGTGTAATTCCAAAGTAGTTGGCCTTTGACCTCACTTTAGACCACGTCATCTTTTTGAGGGCTTTTTGAAAAGGTATTATCATTGGAAATCTGACGATCGGATCTAATGCTATGGTCACTGGACTTTGTAGTGGTGGTGCTGGTGGTTTTTTTAGGATCCTTTTAGTTTTTGTTGTTGTCTTGGTGGGCCTAAGGCCTGAACTTTGTATTTCTATGATTTCTGAATAAATCTTTACCCCTTTTTCCAAAAAAATAAAAATCTATTTTGATTTTTAGGTGATTCATTTGTGTTAGGAAGAGTGTGATCAGATATGATAACTTTCATGGTGATAGTTCCTGTAATAATAAATTCTTCTCTATGTGTAAATATATTCAAGTTGATTTATTATATATGAATATACAATCAAATTACAAAGATTTTTATAAACTCAACTTAAGACCAAACTATAAGATGATACCATATACTTATATTTTTAATTTTAATGTTTGTATTTTAAAGATCATCAAGATTGTAGTTGGAAGTATGAGCTTGCAATTATGAACATGTGTTCTATGAAATAGATAGGTTTGATCTTTATCTAATATGATTGAATTAATGATTATTTAGCAAAACATATAATCTAGTTAAGCTATAATCTATGTCCACTTAAACATAGTGATAAGCAATAATCATATTACTAAGTAGAAACAAAAATAGGTGTGTGGAGGCAATCATTAAAAAAAAAATCATTAAGACAAAATTTCAAACTACATACAAAACTAAATGAGAAGATGCATAGAGATCGTTTCCTTACTTTACTGGTTGTAATTATTAATAATAGAAATCACATATTAGATCACTGGATTGTATTCTCATAGAAATCACATATTATATCATTAGATAATATTCTCGGGTGAGAGAAGAAACTCATAACTTCATATTGGTAGCATCCCCGTTCTAAGCTAACAGGGATTATAAAACACAAAGCATTCACCGAGAAACTAAAATGTGAGCATTGCTTCCTCTAAGCACTCCAACGTCACCCCATCATAAGATCACGGATAATCCCAAAGTTCCCAACTTGGCATCCAACATAATTCCAGAGCTCCCATGTTTTAGAAGATTCAACAAAAGAATTCTCAAACTATGATCTCAAATGATCCTGAAGCCATGTGACAGAGACTCAAAAGTTAGGAAATTACAGTAGAAACAAGAATCCAAAACAGTCTAAACAAGCATTTGAAAAAATTCTAATGTTAAAATTGATATATTTTATTGGAAACATGAAATTATCAGTTCTGAGGAAGGTTTGAACCTCCATCTCCTCTGAGATAGAGGGATGTTTCCTTTACACTATCAGAACCTCAAACGTTTCATAAAAGTTAAATTCGTTTTATTATATTTTTTAAATTTATCCCTGTACCCTCCTTAAAAGGTAAGACTAAAGATATTTTAATTTTAAATTAGTTGTAATATATGGAGTATATAAATGAACAAACGTTCTCTTAGAGTCAGCTGGAGAGTTCAATGGGCTCAGTGAATCGTAACTTGGATCCATTCTTTTACTGATTTGGACTATAAAACAAATCCAATCAAAGAACATTAAATAACTTGATAAGGCCATCCATTATAAAGTCATCTTACTTAAGAATAACATATATCTGCCGATAATATTTTTTAAAATGTGTTCTAATTCTGGAAAAAAAAATCAAATATCCATTAAAAAATCATGCTGGCTTATACTTACAAATACTTAGAACTTGCAACACCAATCTGAGAACTTGTACAGGTAAACAGAAATCACATGGGTTTTCGTCACCTGAAGGGTTGCAGACAATGTAAGGTTATAAAAAATTAGCACTCTCTTTTAGGCAAGAGTAACATGAGAAATCTAGCTCATCATATCTTGATGATAAATTACACAAACTGCTTCAGAAAATAGCGCTTAAAACAATTTCTTAATGGAAACTTGTCCCATACAATTTTACTTCGCCCTCGCATGGAATTAAACAATCACTCAATTTTTTCCAACTGGCAAACTCATTTGTTCATCATATATTTGGCAAAACCCTAAATAACTCCTAGGTTTTATTTTATAGAGGAGGAATATAAAAATAGACAATCGCCTAGAAAACGACATGCTGGTCAAATGGTAAGCATATGCCAAATCAGCTTGGTAGGCAATGATCAGGTTTTATTAGAATTGCTAAGTTTGGAATCAATCTTTTATCAATTCATATTATATTAGTTTTCAGAAAAAAGAGAATTTTATAAAAAAAAAATTGAATTCCAAACAAATATAAATTGACTCAAAATTTCTTAAAAATTTCTTAAATACTTGTAAAAGATATTACAAAATACAAATGGACTGAAATTTTCATTCACTTTTTTTTTAAACTACTAATCTATTTGTTTATTATGACTAGAAAATATACTGACAAGCTTAATTTTGTGGAGGAAAAATTATGAAGCTAACCAATTACCCCAAAAACACATGAACACCTCTAGGGAAGGCCAAATGGTTAGATAATCCAGATCAGCATGGAAAACAATAATCTTATCTTTTGAAACAGTGGGGCAACAAGGGATGGAATAAGGAAAGCCATAACCATCTGAGACACTTTGAGGATGCTTGAGACATCCCCCAAGTGTTATACACACAACCAACCATCCCCAATCTTCCAAGTACTCACAAAATTTTAAAAATAAAAAAAGTAAAACGTTTATTTTTCATTTATTTCGCAGTAATTTAAGAAATGGTATTTATATTTTATTTTTATAAAAAAAAATAACCCTTTTTAATTTTTGGACTAATTGAAAAACCCTCTATCTTTTGGTTTACTAAATCAATATCAAGAAATATTTTTGCTCATGGTATCGAGATGCGGGAGTCACATAGTTTCTTGATGGTTTTGTGAGAGCATTTGTGTTGATCCAAATTGACACAAGGAGACTAAACCCTCTTTATGTGTTGGAGTTTGTGGCATTTCTTTGTGATACATCTTCTGTCATGTGTTGTATTATATTATTTTGTGCTCTTCACTTGTTTAATTATTGAGTTGTTGCATGTTTTTTCCATTCCAACAAGTACTTAAATTCTATGATAGAATTTTTGACTTGTTCCTTAAATGATGGAGCATGTAAATTCTATGATCAAATTCTTAACTTTCTCCTTAAATTCTGTTTCCATTCCAATAATTATCCATGTAATATGTTCAGCTCTCATGGTCAACTCTCGTGTTAACTCTATGATTGTGCTTTAAGGATTCTATTAGCATATATGAAAATGATGAGCATATTTCGAAGTTATCATATGAATATTTGAAATTTCCATATATATATATATTATATTATATTATATTATATATGTATATATATATATAGTCGTCTCCTTTTTAACACCAAAAATAGCCTCAAAAAATCCCATCCCAAAATGCACCCAAACATTTTTACATCCTTTTGTCCCAAAAACTTGGTGGAATGTAGAACTAAACATGTAGCCAACAATATTAAGTGAACCACTAGTCCACATGAAAAATAAAGTAGCTAATATGATGTGATACACATTAAATAGACCATATATAATCATAAAACATAAGTTCTTATATGTATATATGAATATGTTGAACACTTAAATATCAATGTTATCATATGAATATTAGTTTTCCCATACTTTTAATATATATAGTCATCCACTTTGTCATCCTCAAAAATAGCCTCAAAAAATCCCATCCAAAAATTCACCCCACCATCCCTACATCCCACTATTTTAAAACTTTGGTGGAATGTAGAACTAAACATGTAACCAACAATATTACATGACACAATTCTGAAAACTTGTAACCAACAAGATTGGAGAACAAAGTCACAAGATTTCGAAAGCTTCAGTTGATAATTTCAGAGTGTTGATTAGTAAACTAGAACAAATCCAACTGGAAAAGAATACGATAGATATTTCTAAGGACAACGACTTGATCCCTGTTGATGTGGTTGTTGGACATGGCAAAAGAACCTGAGTGAATATGAAGAAGATGGCTCAACAAGCTAAGGAACTGGATGATCTCAAGTGTGATGTTGCCTCTATTGTTCAGCTGGAGAAAGAGGTTGTGGAGCTTCTTAAGAATTTCTCTTAGTTATGTTGTCCTATGCTATTGGTTGTCCCTTTGGTGTCGCTATGATGTCCTTCTATTACTATTGATTTTATTGCTAGCTTTTTGTTTCTGCCAGATGTTTGTGTTTGATGTTATGTTCTTTCTAGCTGGGCCTATCTTGTTTTATCTCTTTTCTAATACATTGTAAAGGGTTTTGGGGCCCCTTCAAAACCTATTTTTCATGTAATCAAAAACCATATTACACGACCCACTTCTACACATGAAAAATAGCTGGCTAATATTGTGCAATAAGATTAAAGTGGAAAATACAAAATCATAAAATATGAGTTCTTATAAACCACTACTTGATGTGAAAATTTAACATAGCCACACAATTCAATTCCAAAAAATAAAAAACATAACTTTCTCTTAAGAGAAAGATTGTAAACCTAGCTACATATTTTAATGAAGCAGAGACCTAACTTTGGCTAGTAGTTGAGAGTCTAAGCCAATCCATTGATTGAATCCTACCTAATCCACCATAATGGAGCACATAGATACATGTTTCTTGCATCATAGATTAACATAGAACAAATCTACACCAATTAGTTTTAAATATAATTCTTTTATCCTACTAATATCACAATCTTGTGATAGTTATATGGCATTGCCTTTAGGCATCAACTATTGGAAGAACAAAAAACATATTCTACTCCCATTTCTAACAATAAAGAGACTCTTGTCCTATATTTCACATAGAGTCCATGTAGCGCTCCTAGCATAAGACAAATAATCATTAAGGGTAAAACAGGTTTTTAAGGGACCCAAAACCCTATACAAATAGAACTTGTGGGGCTCTGTAACCCACTAAGAAGAACATTGCACAAGGAATCCATATAGACTAACAATAGTCAATCATCAGCCAATCACCAAAAACTAAGTCAGAGAGCTAGATGATACAACAAAATGCCAAATCCATCAAACAAGACCAATCAGAGACTCATTATTAAAGGGTTTTGCAAGGCTTTCATAACCTTAACACTAGGATTTGACAAAGCTCCCATAACCTTCAAGTATAATCGTGATATTCTCTCAATACCATACTAATCTCTACCTCAATAGGAGAGAAAGGAAAATAACTAAAAAGAAGGGCAATAGCATCCCCTTCTAGCAAAACAATGGCTAATCAAGATCACCCTTAAGAGTAGTAACAGCATTATTGAAGCATTGTTCATCTCCTCCAACCAAAACAATCTCCACCTCCATAGGGGACACCTCCACCTCGATAGGAGAATTAGAATAATACCAAAGATGTAGAACAACAAATAAACCCAAAACACCAAAGCATTCCCCACCTCTATTGGATAAAATTAGGTAGTCAAGAGAAAGGGCAATAAAAGCTTCCTTAAAGCTATCGCAAATTTTAGCAAAAACAATATACATTGAGGCAACCCTCCATAGGAATAGGGTTACAAGATAATCTTTACTCATGCAAAAATATACCTCAATAGGAGCCAAAAGAGTAAAATAAAAGCACATGAAAGCAAAAAACCCTAACTAAAAAATAACACTCGAAACTAGCCAAAATGCTAGGACCACAAAAACCGAACTAACAACAAATCTTCTAAACATGGCATAGGGGGGAGGAGGAAGTTGTCAAAAACTACAAGAAACAAAAAAAATAAAATAGGTTATTAAAGGAAATGAGCATAAGAACACCATAACAACATGACCACATTCCCAGATAAGGGAGAACTTCTCAAAGCTAGCAGATAAATTCCCTCTCTAGCAGTTGCAACAAAAAAGAAACTCTAGGCACCAAAGAGGACTAAGAGACTAGTACAAACAATACACACCACAACCAACCTACTACACAAATCCAAAGAGGACCGAACACCAATAGCCAAAATAGGAACAACACCAACTCCAACCAAAGAAAGAAAGAGCACAACCCCCCCCAACAACAACCTTAGTCTCCCAAAGAACAATTGAAGCAGGAATAGATTTTAGCAGGAGACCCATCTATAAGAACCAAACCCTCACTATACAAAATATCATACAATAATAATCATGCAAATAAAATAGGGGCTAAGTTCACTCTCGTCCATGAATGGAAACGGTAGACAAAGAACCCTAAAACTAGAAGGAAAATGAGACGCAAAAGGTAGCGAGATAAGCAGCATAAAAAATATTCAAAACCAAATCTCCAACATACCACACCCAAAGGAACCATCCCCTTCATAGACCAAGAAACCCAACCGTCTGAGGGGAAAGCCCATCGCATCCAGAGCCAACCAAAACCAAAAAGAAAAACACCATTTGTAGCTAGATATATGGTGGAAAGAATAGAACAACACCGAAACCATCTACTTCATCATCTTCATTGGCCTCCTCTCTAATAGAATTGTTGTCTTTGAAAACCCTACTAGTCATGCTCCTATTCATCCCACTCATCATATTTATAGTGGATGGGTGTGTGCATGATCATGAGGATCTAAAAAGTGACAATGGAAAAAAAATGCATTTTAAACTTTGCCAAACATGCCAAATTCCTCCTTGACTTTTTGTTTGGGTCGAGAAAATTTTGAATTTGGCTTGTTAATACCAAACCAGAATGGATATTTTTTAATAACGCATATCCATTATTAACGGATGTCCATTTTCTAACATCATTTTTATGATGTCATGTTTTCTAACATGGATATCCTATTTTCCTTAGCCTAAGAAACATGCGTTAGTAAAATGGGCATAACATTTGCATTTCTTATTAAAATTTTGATCTTTTGCAAGTGTTGGAAAGGTGATTCAGAGACCTATCAAAGAGATAAGGTAATTTTATTGGGGTTTATACCAAAAATCAATTATAACCATTTGAAGTTAATCCATCATTTTTAAAAATTTAAATACTCATAATTTTTGCATACAAAGTCTTTTATTTTCATTTTTTTGCTCCCAAAAGAATTAAAACATCTAAAAAGTAGTAAATAATGAAAAAAACAATTACATACTAATAGACTAAAAAGTTTACATATATCATGATATAAGGTTTCCTCTTTGTCCTTGATCATATGCACACCTTTGCCAATGTTGACATAGGATAAAATGCCCTTCTATACCTCTCTATCCTTCTCTATATTTACTTAGGTATATCTATCTCTATCCACATCTCCTTATATCTCCCATTCAAATCTATCTGTCTCTCTTTCCCTTACTCCACTTCTATATAAATCTTTCATCTATCTCTTCCTTCTTTACTTATCTCATTCCTTTTCACATCCCATATAGATCTTTCCCAAGTTACATCTATCTCTACATATATCTCCCTCTTTCTATTCCTATCTCTCCCTCTCCCACTATATCAGTGCCACTTCCTATTTCTATATCTCTCTAGTAACCTCTCATCTCTCTATTTGTATGCCCCCTCTACCTTCCTCTACATATATCTATTTATTACTTGTCTCTATCACCTCCTTCTCTGTCCCACTCTTGTCTCCTCTATCTCTATCTCCCTATAGATATACCTTCGTGTATATCTATGTCTCATTGTCTCTAAATCTCTCTTATTCACTCCATCTCTCCCTCTATTTACCTACCCTCTCTATCACTATATATCCATATCAATCCCTACCTCCATCTTCACATCTCTATCTCTTTCCCTGTCCATTTCTATTTCTATATCTCCCTCTATCGATATATATCTTCCTCTATGCATGATTAATTTACATCTCCTTCTCTTCCTCTAGGCATCATTAATTTACATCTCCTTCTCTTCCTCTATCACCCTCTCTATGTATCTCTCCCTTTCTATACCTTTATCTCTTTATTTACTCCCTCTCTATATATATATGGCTCTCTCCCTCCATCATTTTCTATACCCCCCATAAATCTCTCTATCTCTCCCTCTTTCTCTCTCCCTCTCTATATATTCATATCTATAATCTCCATTTCTCTCTATCACTCTATCGTACTATCTACATCTTTCTATCTATCCATATTCTTCTTTGTTTATAGATCTCTCTATCTCTCTATATATTTATCTTTCTCTTTACCTCTCTCTTTCTCTATATAAATTAATATCCCTCTCCCTTTATCTTCATTTCTATCTCTAGATATGTTTCCCTCTTTCTATCCATCCTAGTGTTTCAGTCTTTCTCCCTCTCTCTTTATAGACCTTAATACCTATATCTATATTTGTGTCTCTATTTCTTTTCTAAGTATGTCTATCTCTCTTTATTTCTCCTTCTATCTCTTCCACTCTTTATATCTTCATCTCTCTTCACCCATAGGTCTCTCATTTTTTCTATCTTTATCTTGAATCATCGCTATCTCTCCCTTTCTATATATTTACCTCTATTTATCTTTCTCCTCTCTATTTATTTGTATCTCCCTCTCTATCTCCATATACCTCTCTATCTCTATTTTTACCTATATATATCTCTCTCCATATTGGTAATGGAGCTTGATTATCTTTCTAATTTAGATTTTTTTGTGTTAGTTATATTTTTGATGATATGAGTGGAGTATCTTTCCCCTATAACTTTTGTTTCTAGGAAAGGGGGAGTGACAGATAGAGGGTAATTGGGGAGGAGAGGTAGTTAGAGAGAGAGAGAGAGAGAGAGAGAGAGAGAGAGAGAGAGAGAGAGAGAGAGTGTGTGTGTGTGTGTGTGTGTGTGTGAGAGAGAGAGAGAGAGAGAGAGAGAGAGAGAGAGAGAGAGAGAGAGAGAGAGAGAGAGAGAGAGAGAGAGAGAGAGAGAGAGAGAGAGAGAGAGAGAGAGAGAGAGAGAGAGAGAGAGAGAGAGAGAGAGAGAGAGAGAGATGGGAGTAATTAGGGGATAGGTGGAGGGTGAGAGGTGGAGAGAGAGAGAGAGAGATGGAAAGATGGTAAGAGAGGTGAAGAGAGATGGTGAGAGACAAAGAAAGAGAGGGTAATTAAGAAGAGGGTACAAGGGGAAGAGAAAACTATCAACAAAAGGATAGGTGAAGAGAGGTTGGACAAAGAGAGGGTAATTAGAGGGAAGAGAGAATGAGAGAGAGAGAGAGAGAGAGAGAGAGAGAGAGTTGGTAGTAATTAGAGGGTAAGACAAGAGGGGATAGGGACAAGCATCAACAAAGGGAGAGAAGGAGAGATGGGGAGAGAGGTGAAGAGATAGATAGAGATTAATTAGGGGGAGGGGGAGATGAGAGAGAGGGTAATAATGAAATAGGGAAGGAGGGAGAGTAATTAGGGGGTAGAGGGGGGAGAGAGAAGTGCCAGAAAAAGGGAGAGTGGGAGAGAGGTTAGAGAGAGATTAATTAGGGGAAAGAGAATAAGAGAGATGGGTAAGGAGAGAGAGAGAGAGAGAGTAATTATGGGGGTAGAGGGGGGAGAGAGAAGTGTCAACAAAGGGAGACTAGGAGAGAGGTAGAGAGAGAGGGTAATTGGGGGGAGGGGTAAGTATAAACAAATAGAGAGGGAGAGAGGGGTTATAGAGAGAGGGTAATTTTGGGAGGAGAGAATGAGAGAGAGAGAGAGAGAGAGAGAGAGAGAGAGAGAGTTGGGGTAGTTAGTGGGTAGGAGGAGATGGGGAGAGGTGAAAGTATCAACAAAGGGAGAGAAGGGAAGATGGAGAGAGAAGTAAAGAGATAGATATAGAAAGGGTAATTAGGGGGAGGGGGAGAGGTAAGTATAGAGAAAGAGAGAGAAGCCTATATAAGGTAGAGAGATATGTAGTAGGGAGAGACCTAGAGAGGGTAACTAAGGGGAAGGGGGATAGGGGGATAGGGAAGTATCAAAAAAGGGAGAGGGGGAGAGAGGTTTTAGAGAGAGAGGGTACAATTTGGGGGAAGAGAGAATGAGAGAGAATTGGGGTAAAGTGAGAGGGGGAGAGAGGTGTGAGCTAGAGAGGGTAATTGGGGAAAGAGACAATGAAAAAGAGAGTTGATTGTAATTATTGAGTAGGAGGAGAGGGGCAACTATCAACAATGGGAGAGAGTGAGAGATGGGTAGAGAGGTTAAAAGAGAGAGGTCTAAAGAGGGTAATTAGGGGGAGAGGGAGAGGGGGGACAGGGAAGTATCAACCAAGGGGGAGAGAGAGAGAGAGAGAGAGAGAGATGGGGTGATGGGGAAGTATCAAAAAAGGAAGAGAGGGGAGAGATGGGGAGAAAACCCCCTAATTACTCTCTATTTACACTTCTCTCTCCCCTCTCACCCTCTCCCTAATTACCCTCTCTCTATGTCTTTCTCTTAACCTCTCTCCACATAGATCTCCATCTCTCTCTTTGTTGATACATACCACTCTCCCTCTCCTCCTATCTATTAATTACCCCAAACTCTCTCTCTCTCATTCTTTCTTTCCCCCAATTACCATGGTAGATGTTTTGTTTGCAATAAATTTGGTCATATGGCAAGTCAATACAGAAATAGAGCTAATCAGAATACTACATCATTCTCCAGTCAATGTTTCAATTACAATAAATATGGTCATAAGTCAATTGAATGTAGAATATGGTAAATAGGAGAAATGTAAGATGCTATGCTTGTGGAATATTTGGACATATTTCTAACCATTGCAGAGCAAAAGGAATTTAAGGAAATTCCAGGCCTAATCAGAGAAACAACATTGTTTGCTATGCTTGCAACAAATCTGATCATATAGCAAAATATTGTAGAATAAAGGAATGTGAGAAAGAATGCTCTGACGAACAAGAACAAAGTAGATAATAAAGGTAAAGAGAAGGTTGAAGAGATCAGAGAGCAGCACAAGAAGATGTGGGTTAAGAAGGAAGATTCAAATGCAGATAATGGATCCACACCTGATTCCCAGGTTGGATCTTCATCTGATAACTAAGGCATTTCGCCTTAGGGGGAAGCTTTTCATGCAAATCCTCAAAACCCCCTTTTTGAGATCTATAACCGGTTGCAATTGGTTGCAGATGTTTGTAGATGGTTGTGTAGATAATCCAAAGAGATATTCAGAAGATTCGATGTTGATTTGATGCTCCAGTGGAATGTTCATGATTTTTAGGGTATCTAGAAGGACTTTAGGGTTGAGAATTTATTACACCTTAAAGTTAGGTATTTGAAACATAAAAAAGACACGTAAACATTCACTTTTCACATTGTGACCGAAGCGAAGAGCAGCAGAGTCTGACGAAGAAGTTTGTGCAACAAAAACTGAGCTTGTGAAGACTCGGTGAGATTTTGTGCATCCATTTGAAGTCAAAAAGGTATTTTCTAAGCTTGAAGCTATATGGTCATGACCTAGATTTTGATAATGGCATCTTCTTCTTTTGGTGTAGCGACTCCACTTGTTTTCGGGATAACCAATAGGGAAACACCTCAATTCAAGATGCACCCATATAAATCAATGGAAGACAATCTGACTGGTGCATTCTCAATTGTTCCGTATGGGATATTGTATGTCAAATAATTTAGGGCATACATTCACTGAAATATTGAGGAGCTTGGAAATGCCAAAATGTTGTCACTTTACACCAAGCAAATGATTGATGGTATGAGCAACCTTAAACCCCATTTCAAATCTTTGCAGGATAAGTGTTTCATTCAGTTTGTGCATTTTTCAGTTTTTGATGAATGCGAATGGGATAGGTATATTCTAAGAAGACTACATGAATTAATATGGCAAGACAGACCTTACAAAATTACTAATACTGCTATCTAGGCAGTAACCTGTTTGAATGCTACCGGTGAAGTCCCCGATCTTAGAAATGTGAAGAACACAACTGTTACAGAGGTAACTGGTTCATAGCATGACAGTAGATCCATGAAAATAAGTGATATTATTGAATATGATGTGATATTCGCATCCATGGTAACAGGATATAAGATATATCAATCTAGCAGAGCTAACTCAATCTCCAATACTCCAATTTAGGTAGCATATCAAATTGTGAAGGAGAACAAGTTATATGACTTGTGCGAAGTATTGTTGAGTGAATTAATGAGAAATTTGAAGAAGATTAAACAAGATAAGAAGCATGTCTTTAAGTTTGGAACTTTCATTATCTATTTGGCCTTCTATTTCATGAATGAGATCTCTGGTATAGGTAAATTTCAATGGGCATATGATAAATTGGTGGTTGTGTAGATTAAGGAAGCTTTAAAAGGATTGGGTGATTCACAAGCACAGAAAGTTGTTCTATGGGGATATTTTAAATCCTTCCAAGGCATGATTCGAAGTAGGGAAAGGATACCTAATGAGATTTTCAAGAAGTATGAGGGCACCATATGCTTCATGGTAGAAATTGACCTATGTCTGATGGAAGCAGTAGAACCTAGAACATTATGGATCATACTCATGGGGTATGAAGTTGATGCTAACACCCTTGACATGTATCCTCAACATATTTTGAGCAAGCCGGTGGATGAGAAAGAAGAGATAGTTGGAACTTATAAGGAGAAGAGTCTAAGCTTGCATTCTCAATTCACTAAGCTTGGTATGCAAAAAAGAGTAAGGAAAGAGCTAGAGAAACTTGTTGATGATATAGGTATAACTAAGGAAGTTGTTCGCAGGCCTAGAAAATAGAACATCCTAAAGGAGGAGGACATGGTAAAACTAAAGAAGAATAAACCCTCTACTCCTTCAAATCCCAGGAAAACAAAGTCAGGACCTTCCTCCGATGCACAAAATCTTGTCCCTCCACCTAAGCCTCAAACCAAATCATCTAGTGGAGCAAACAAGAAGAAGATAAGGAATCCTGACAGAGTCTATGTGGTAGCCACTACTGAGGAAGAGACAAAATATAATGAAGCGGTGCGGGAAGTGAAGAAGACTACCACCTCTGTTAAGGTAGTAAGAAATCCACCATCCAGTGAATCTCAGCCAAGCAAGAAGCCTAAAGTTGCAGTTGAATCATCCAGATGACCTTGTCCTAGGAGGAAGCCTAAGTTTGAGCTTGATTAAGCTCTTAAATCCAAAAAAAAAATAGAAGGTACCTATACTATTGTGCCCCCACTTTCTCTTAGTCAGATTGTTGATGAAGTAGTTAATGAAGGAAATATGAATAATATATCTATATACTATGAAAAATATGATGAAAATGATCAAAGAGCAATAGAGGAAGTCATTGTATAGTATATGAATGTATATAGCAAAGCCCTGATAGAACTATCATCAATGATTCCAAAGGGTTTGTATGAAATTTTGGTTGCCAGAAGGCATACGGCTAGTTTGGAAGATGAGAGAATAAGAGACTATGTATTAGCTAACTTGTGTTCTGTAATTTCAAACAGTGAAGTGGACAGATTACTTAAGATTGAAAAGGATAGATTCAGAAGAAAAAAGAGAGTTAACAAGATCATGCTTGGTAAAATAGATGAAGTGGCTAAAGAGAGAGAAATAATTTTCAAACAATTTTTGGAAGAGCATGGATATGAAGTAAATTTGGTAAAACTTGACACCCCTCCGGCAATACATTTATAGGATGATACCTCTGCTCTGGATGTGCAGATAAATAAGCAAGATATAGTTGGAGATGACACTACTGATAATGATGTGTAGGGGAAAAAGCGAGACAAGGTTAACATGTCCTAATCCTACCTTTTGACACACATTGTGGAATACGAAAGAGCCTAGAGGTATCACACAATTGGCTACTTCTTTTTGTGAAAGAGAGAGCCACGGGCTACCTATTAGGGTTTCTATTCTTTTGTTGTAATTGAAAGATAAAATGATGCAAGTTCAATTCCTAACCTCCAAGTGCAAGTATGAATTAATAACAAAATTACAGAATTGAAGTTAAACAATGGAAAGTTGCAAACACAAGGACAAGACAAGAATGCAGATGTGTACCCAGAGTTAAAATCTGAGTGAAAATGTTTGGGACGGGGGCGCGGGCGCCACTGTCCTGATTCTATTTCTGAAACTGCACCTGAAACTACTATTTTGCAACCTGGAAAACTGTCGGAAATGCTGTCTGACAGAAGGACCAGGGCACCCAGCGCCCCTGTCCCAGGGACCAGGGCGCCTAGCGCCCCTGTCCTAGTAGGACCAGGGCGCCCCATGCCCCTGTCCTGGTCTTTTTCTCTGAAACTTGGTGTATGGTTCAGTCTCCGTCTGCTTCTTTCGGATCTGCAACTTGCAGCGTCGTCTGAATCCCGAAATCTGCACTTATATCTGAAAAGGTGTTTTGGGCAGCTATATAGGGTTTTGCCTTAGTCAAACCCCCGCTTTGGTGATTTCTACCTCCACGAATAGCCAAGTTGTATTGTAAAAGTAGTGTGTGTGTAGACCTTGTGTGTGTGCAAGATCCTAAAATGCAAGTAAGCAAACTAGAGCAACCTAGAAAGTAAACCCTAATTGCTTGTAAATGATAATGTAAATGCTCCAAATCAAGATGTAAAGAGATCTAAAGCATGAATACAAGTGATATAATGAGACTTATGCAAAGACATGAAAACAACATGAAATCATACCCAACCCCAAGGGAGGGGTACAAGCCAATCTTCAGTCGGTGATCCCTTATTGCTCTTCAATGCCTTCAAAGCCCTAAATGGATGAATGAAATTGATAGATGCTTGATAGATGGATGTTGAATGTGTAGTCACATAAATCTGTCCACTTAATTAAATGAATATTTAATATTTATTTGATTATTTAACCATCAATTAATAATTAATTAAATTAATATATTTAATTAATTCATCTTAACCCTCTTCTCCTATTAATTAAATAAATTATTCAATTTATTTGATTTAATTCACTTAACCAAATTCAGACCATTAATTAAATAAATAAATCATATTTATTTAATTAAATCTTCTCTCACATTTAAATAAATTAATATTTATTTAAATCCCCCAAAATCCCACCTCTCACATTTAAATAAATAAATCATTTATTTAAATCACCTTTATCCTCCACCCACTTGTATTTTCCTACAAATACAAGTTGCACAATTATTTTAAATAAATAATTTATTTAAATCACCTTTATCCTCCACCCACTTGTATTTTCCTACAAAAGCAAGTTGCACAACTATTTTAAATAAATTATTTATTTAAAATCCTATTTATCCTCACCCACTTGAAACCTTTAATGGTTTCCCTTAAAGTATTCAAACTTGATGGCTTTAAAGTCTTCAAACTTGATGGCTTCCTTCTATAGTCTTCTTAAGACTTTAATGGTTTTCCTTAAAGTCTTCAAGCCTTTAATGGTTCCCCTCAAAGTCTTCAAGCATTTTAATGCTTTATCTTCCTTTTTCTCATTTAAATAAATTAATATTTATTTGAATATTTATCCAAATACAACTTGCACACATTTATTGAAATAAATGAATTTTTATTTTAATAAAATCCTATTTTCCCTCACCCACCAAATCCACTTGCAAAATCTAATCCCCTTCTAGATTCTTCTAACCCCTTCCTAATTAGCCTAATCCATCCCCTAAATATTGTCACATTCCTAAGCAAATTGGAGTCACTTCTCAAAGACTCCAAAGTCTTTGAAAAGCAATTAATGCTTTGTGTGTTCAACAAATTAACCCTCAAAGTCTTGGATAACCTTTGAAAGCTTCCAACCTTCAACCACTTAATCCCCAAAGTCTCCAATAACCATTAATGGTTAATTCAACCCTCCCACATGGTTAAAACATTTGTTTTGACTCAACCTCTACCCAACCCAAAGGTCTCATCAAGCCTTTAATGCTTTGACCATGATTATCTCTTAATCATTTGCACAAAGGTTTATCCTTGCATTAACTCCTAATCCAGTGGGTAATCTTAATTTAGACTTGACCCTTGCCTTCTAGATAACCATGAGGTCTTCTCAGGCCTTTAATGCCTCCAACCTCTTCTCTCAACCCAATCCTATGTTGAAACTTGTCACCATTTTATTGGTGCCAATTGTGCACATGGATCCCCAACTTTCAAACTTGGCCCTTGATTAAACCACTCAATCTTAACCCTTCATTTCCCTATTTCTTCTATAAATAGAACCCTTCTCCTCAAGCAAAAGGAGAAGCATTTTTAGAGTATTGTTGTTATACTGGCATTAGCATAGAGCTTTTTCATAGCATCACTATCTACTCTAGCATAGTATTTAGCTTTTCATTTCATATTTGAAGCTTAGTATTAAATCTCAATCCTCCATAAGCATCCATAGTGCAAAAAGCTGCTGAGAGCTACACTCATTTGGGACTTGGAGAGGAGAGGAACAAGGGAGGAGCAACTATGAGCATCTTGATTAGCTATTTCATTCTATGTTTATATGCTTTCTATTTCATGCTTAATATCTCTCTTGATATGCCTGTTTAGGATAATCTTTTGTTGCTAACACTAACGTTTGTTTCTTGTGCTCTTGTGTGTGTGCTCTTGCTGTATTCGGGTCCGGGGCATATCAGTTGGCTACATCAGACGGAGAACCGCTCGCAGATCCAATCAACATCATGCACCTCAAACGGTTTTACACATAAGCTGTACAGAGCATCAGGCTCCCCTGCCTATCAGAAAATACCAAAAAACATTCAGAAAAATGTCCTGAAGAAAATATAAAAACATTCAAAAAAGTAAAGAAAAATCATGCATCCAAACGGTGAACAACCACTCCGGTGGCACCTTGGGTAAGAACGATGGTGAAAACCTGGCAAACAGGCGCCACTCGTAAAGGCTATGGCTCCATTATCTTTCAAACTTGTGGCGATCACATCTACTTCATACATACATCCATCCATCCATCAACCATGGCTTGTTATTCCTCTGCAATTATGATAGTACTCCATACATCTTGCATCCCGCTTTTTCATAGTCATGTCTAAAACTGGGGGCAATGCCTTTAACCTATTGATGGAAGTGGATTCTACATTGTCTTATGATTCATTAAGTTCTTCATTCAAACAATCATCAAAAATCCAAAAACATTCAAAAATATCTCGCAAAAATACCAAAAACATTCAAAACAATTCAAAATCCAAAAACATCGACAAAACCATTGAAAAATCACACAAAAACATGGCAGCACCTTGTACATACTCATCCATGCAGATACCAAAACCAACATTAACACAGTACTCACACAATGACCATTTATCAATCGACCACACAATCCACATCCAACAAATCAGAAACTGTCTTTAAAAACAAGGATGCATCCTTCCTTACCAAAACAAAGACAAAAGTGACGTTTTCTTTGACAAGAAAATTATGTTAAGCTATCAAATGCTTGGTTGATTCGTGAGTAATTCATTTGTTTATCTGTATCGGGATCTTTTAGCATTGTTTTGTATCGTTTGCGCATTATTTCCGATGAAGTTCTGGGACATGTACTAATGGTGTCTACGTGGGAAGTTCACTAAGCTACGTGATCTTATGCAAAATGCAGTCATAGATCACTACGGCTTGCTGACTACAGCGTATACCTCGACCATATGAGCATGAACCATTACCAAGGATCCATATTCTTTATTCTTTATGTATATATTGTTTGTTTGCAGGTACAATTCTCTTTCTTTGGTTCCTCCTACCTCATCCAAACTGGATAAAGGTTTTATCTCTTATTACGGTATGCACTTGTCTCAGGATATGATCAGCCTAAGATCAAGGAGGACGTTCCAAGTCATGCATGAAAGGAGATAATCCTTATCTGTTCTGCAAGCAATACTCAGGTCAATTTGATCCATTATATCAAGTTGCTTGTATTAACTTGCTATATAAAATCCATGTAAGAAATACTCTGGTCATCTTGAATCTTTATGTCAAGTTGCTTGTATTTTCTTACAACATTTTAAAGCTCAATGATGAAAAATAAAGCACTATGGATCGTCATTTCATCTCATCTGTATATATTGCATTTCGTTGCATTCCACCCATCCATACATTCATAATAGCTGCATATCATGCATACATAGTCATAATAATGCACACTCTATTTTACTCATCTTCTTCCATAGGACTCGGTCCTAGTCCTCCATATCTTCTATCTAACATCGAACCCCCCCCACCCTCCCCATCTCGATAATCACCATCACATACCCTACATCATGTCCCAATCAACCTAATCAAGCCACATTCATCACCATCCATCTCTAAATAGGAGGGATTGTGTTTCCTATCCTAAGTCATCCAAAAACATTAAGCCAGTTACTCTATCTGCACAGATACATCGTCTCACACACACCTAGACTATCAACAGATACTCTGATCAAGTATCTTCGGGTCTCAACAGGTAATCGATCATGGTAATCCTAGACTACATCAGGCATTTATCATAATGACCTAGTCTCAACGGGGCTGCCATGATTCCCCACAACCATCCATCACACGCACACACTATCAATTGATCAACCAATCAAACACAATCCAATGGACAATTACATCAATTGTCTAAGTCTCAACGAGTATTTTGCTTCATATACCTTGACTTCATCGGGCAATTACATCAATTGTCTAAGTCACCATCAGGTCACTTTGATTCACTTACTCAGACTTTATCATGTTCAAGCGACCAACTGACATCAACTGTCACGCTTTGACTTGACCGGGGCAATTCAACCGATTGCACCCGATTGTCCAACCAATTTTGATCAATTGTATAGCATCAATCAAAACCCCACACTACATCTGCTATGTATCTCTTGCATGACCTCAGGGTACTCGCTGGCTTGTTGTTTCTTAATATTCACTCCATTTTCTCCCATGCTTTCATCATTAGTTCTAATTTCTTCTATTCTACCTCCCCTCCACTTTGCATTCTTTTTCGAGAGATCGCCCGATTTTTCAAAAAAAAATTGGCCCATCTCTCGAGGGGGCATACCACCCATTAAATTTACATTTTATGGGGCATTTCTTCACACCTATTTTTCTTTCTTTGAAACGACGCGATAAACCGCACCGTCTCAAAGAGGGGCAAATGTAGTCACATAAATCTGTCCACTTAATTAAATGAATATTTAATATTTATTTGATTATTTAACCATCAATTAATAATTAATTAAATTAATATATTTAATTAATTCATCTTAACCCTCTTCTCCTATTAATTAAATAAATTATTCAATTTATTTGATTTAATTCACTTAACCAAATTCAGACCATTAATTAAATAAATAAATCATATTTATTTAATTAAATCTTCTCTCACATTTAAATAAATTAATATTTATTTAAATCCCCCAAAATCCCACCTCTCACATTTAAATAAATAAATCATTTATTTAAATCACCTTTATCCTCCACCCACTTGTATTTTCCTACAAATACAAGTTGCACAATTATTTTAAATAAATAATTTATTTAAATCACCTTTATCCTCCACCCACTTGTATTTTCCTACAAAAGCAAGTTGCACAACTATTTTAAATAAATTATTTATTTAAAATCCTATTTATCCTCACCCACTTGAAACCTTTAATGGTTTCCCTTAAAGTATTCAAACTTGATGGCTTTAAAGTCTTCAAACTTGATGGCTTCCTTCTATAGTCTTCTTAAGACTTTAATGGTTTTCCTTAAAGTCTTCAAGCCTTTAATGGTTCCCCTCAAAGTCTTCAAGCATTTTAATGCTTTATCTTCCTTTTTCTCATTTAAATAAATTAATATTTATTTGAATATTTATCCAAATACAACTTGCACACATTTATTGAAATAAATGAATTTTTATTTTAATAAAATCCTATTTTCCCTCACCCACCAAATCCACTTGCAAAATCTAATCCCCTTCTAGATTCTTCTAACCCCTTCCTAATTAGCCTAATCCATCCCCTAAATATTGTCACATTCCTAAGCAAATTGGAGTCACTTCTCAAAGACTCCAAAGTCTTTGAAAAGCAATTAATGCTTTGTGTGTTCAACAAATTAACCCTCAAAGTCTTGGATAACCTTTGAAAGCTTCCAACCTTCAACCACTTAATCCCCAAAGTCTCCAATAACCATTAATGGTTAATTCAACCCTCCCACATGGTTAAAACATTTGTTTTGACTCAACCTCTACCCAACCCAAAGGTCTCATCAAGCCTTTAATGCTTTGACCATGATTATCTCTTAATCATTTGCACAAAGGTTTATCCTTGCATTAACTCCTAATCCAGTGGGTAATCTTAATTTAGACTTGACCCTTGCCTTCTAGATAACCATGAGGTCTTCTCAGGCCTTTAATGCCTCCAACCTCTTCTCTCAACCCAATCCTATGTTGAAACTTGTCACCATTTTATTGGTGCCAATTGTGCACATGGATCCCCAACTTTCAAACTTGGCCCTTGATTAAACCACTCAATCTTAACCCTTCATTTCCCTATTTCTTCTATAAATAGAACCCTTCTCCTCAAGCAAAAGGAGAAGCATTTTTAGAGTATTGTTGTTATACTGGCATTAGCATAGAGCTTTTTCATAGCATCACTATCTACTCTTGCATAGTATTTGTTTATCATATTCAACCATCTTGAATCTCCATATGGCATCCATAGCTAGTGCTAAAAGCTGAGAGCTACACTCATTTGGGACTTGGAGAGGAGAGAAACAAGGGAGAAGCATCAAAAGGCATCATGGAAGCATCTTAGGGAGGCTCTTCTCCTTTCTTTTATTTTGTTAAACTTCTTTCATGCTTTTTGAAATCTCTCTTGATATGTTTGGAATGGGTTTTAGTTCTTTGTTTTGTTTTTATGGTTGAAACTAACTTATTAACATTGAACTTTGTTGTTGCCTTGTCCCCATTTCCATGACATCAGAATGTTGTTGAAGTCTTCAAAGATCTGCTCTTTCACTGCATAGAAGGTCCTTGAAACTAAAAATTCCCGATCCTTTCCAATGAAGAAAGAGAGCTCTTATATATGAAACCCTAGGTCTTAATTTCAACTTTTGGCCGACCTAGAGATTGAATCTCCCACCAATTTCTTGGGGTTAAGCTTTATTTTATGATTGGATCGCGCTCCTAAAACTTCGGGAAAAATGTCCGGGACCGTGTGCACTCCGGGCGCCATGGTCCCGGCAACTTTTCACCAATTTTTCAGGGCCGTCAAATATGATGATTTTAGGGAGAATCCCGAAGTTACAGGTGATTTTGAGATGTTTTGACCCCCGAAATCAAGCCCCCAAGTTCAAAATAGGACTTAATTAGGGTTTTTGACTAAATGATGTATTGGAGGAATAAAATGAAAGCGGGCACACTTTAATGAAAGGGCCCAACTTTATGATGTGGAGGACGATGAAATAGGACCTTAGACCTAATTAATTTGATTAATTAAGTGCTAAAGGAGAAATGCAATGCAAAATGCAAACTGCGCCAAGGCGGGTGCTAAACTAGGTGTGAAATTGTACTGCTTTAGCAAGTGTGTACAATTTACGATGCTACATTTAACCCCCACTTTAGCGGTCATATGAGTACTACGTACATATGCAAGCTAAAGTACAGGAAAGTAAACATTATTTGAAAAAGGATATATCCATAAGTCCGTCGAACGAAGCCCCCAGTGGTATTTGTAGTACACAGTTAGGAACCGCACCCTACAAAACACACGTTAGATCACAAAATCACCTAATGCTTACTAAGGAAAGTGATGAAATTTGCGAGTAGCTATATGCCCCCCCTGTTTCGGCTTGCTTGTTAGGGAGGTGAAATAGGGTAGCATGTTTACTTACGATAAATTGTGTGAGCGATTATTGATGAGAGATATTCACTACAAAGGCTTCATCAGAGCACATTTTGGAACATCAAGGGAGTAAGGGAATGAAAATACGATTCCTATGCAACAAACGGTTCGAAAATCGCATTTCCCAAACTCAAGTTATGATGAAATGAGTGATAGAGGAAAATTAGGGTTTTGAAAGTAAAGGTACAGGAATGAAAGTATATACCTTGAAAGTGACTATTGCATTTGTCACTTTGTTGATTTCTGAGTATTGTTCATTGCAGCGGAGCCCACATAGCCATCATCATTCCTTCACGACGACCGGATCATCCCACGAGGATTGAGATCATGCGACAGGTCGTGATCGACAACGAGCCATTGGACAAGGTGAGTTGACTGAACTTTGACTTTGACTTTTTGCATTTCCGTTGACTCTGATTTTCTGTGATTGAATGCGGGCCCTGGAATCTAACCCTGGGTCCCACCCAGGGCGCCATGGTCCCATCAGGGCGCCATGGTCCCTGAAGGGCGCCATGGTCCTTTCAGGGCGCCATGGTCCCTGTGGGGCGCCATGGTCCCTGAAGGGCGCCATGGTCCTCTCAGGGCGCCATGGTCCCCTCAAGGCTCCATGGTCCTCTCAGGGCGCCATGGTCCTAATCAGGACTTGGCGAGGGTGAGCTTTCGATGTTCGACAGTTTTTGCTTTTGGCATAGATGATTGTGATGATTGATTACTGATTACACTGATGTTTTCTGCATTGCAGGGTCTCCCATACATGAGAGAGCATACGGCGGGGCAGATTCTTCGCAGTTTGTGAGATCAGATTCCCCGGCTGACTCAGGCAGAGAGAGACACATTATCTATAGTGGGTTTGTGGTATATGATTCTTATGTCGGCCATTCAATTTCATCCTACGATGCTGATGGCACTCATGGAGCAATGGGATCCTAACACATGTGCATTCCAGCTTCCAGTAGGGGAGATGACAGTGACACTTGAGGATGTGTACCGCATACTTTGCCTACCGATCAGAGGAGCTACAGTGACATATGCGACCGATCGGTCAACAGAGGATCATCAAAGGGAGCAGGTATACTACATAGGGAGAGTCATGCCGCGTGAGATGAGAGGTCGCATCATGGTCAGCTGGCTCTTACATCCTATAGGAGAGGTGCCCCTCATGAGACGTCTTATGATTGCCATCATTGCACTAGCTGTCTACCCTAACGGGCGAGGTACGCACATGCATGGGGGTCTCACATGGTGCATCAGGGCTATGGAGAGACATAGGAGAGTATATGCCTGGGGTCAGAGTATGCTTGCACATCTCTATCACGACCTCGAGGAGTATGTTTTTGGATAGGGTTGCAGCTTGATGACATGCACACTTCTGCAGGTGTGGATATTTGAGCATTTTACATGCACCAGGTCTGTCGGCTATCCGATGAGTGCGGCTAGCGAGCGACCTAGGGTATTTGCTTATCCACTTACCAGCGAGTGGAGATTTGGGGATCTACTGTATTGGAGAGTGACATTTGATAGATTGACAGCTGAGGTGACTGTATGGAGACCATATCTGCGGATACACAGATGGGATGGGATGGAGAGACAGCTAGCATGCTTACAGAGGAACCGCCTACTGAGAGGACGATATCCACATATCATAGTCCCATTCTACTTTGACCGAGTACGGAGGCAGTTTGGGCTAGAGTAGTGTGTTCTAGCCGATGTACCCATCTACACTTGACACTCACGAGTCCTTCCCAGACCCAGAGCAGTAGCGAGACCTACGATAGATGATATCGAGATCACAGATATAGAGGGGTCCGACCAGGATGTGGTCACTGATTATGCTGCAGATCTTGGAGCACAGCGCAGGTACCTTTCCTAGTTTGTGAGGACATACCCGGGGCCTATCTTTCCACCAGATCACCCGACAGGCCATCCAGGTCCATGGAGACATGGAGACCGAGATGAGGATCAGGGATCCAGATCGGAGGAGCCACAGGAGGGAGAGGGGCATGAGGAGGCAGGAGGTCCTAATCTGCCCATAGGAGATCAGCCTAGTGCCGAGGAGGAGGAGGAAGGAGAGGAGGATGACACAGATAGAGATGATGAGGAGGAGGACAAGGATGCAGATGAGGACGAGGATGATGAGGAGGAGGAGATTAGAGATGATGAGGAGGAGTCAGATGCAGCTCCTCACCATTCAGGAGATGATACCATAGCCTTAGATCCTCCCGTTATTCCCCAAAAGGGGGAACACGAGGCGATAAGGAGACCTGTACCCATCATGCACAGATCATTCGAGCATGGGGAGCCTAGTAGTTCCCAATCATAGATGCTATCGTACCACGATCCCTACTGGTGTGAGGGAGATCCAGGTATAGTAGGTTTATATTGATTGATTAATGTTTTGATGACATAGAATCGTACTAACACAAAATCCGTTCTACTGCTATAGCTAATGTGCAGGAGTGGCGCTCCCTGATCTAGTAAGTAGTGACAGATATTTCCATGACAGCACAGATCCCTAGTTCTTCATAGGTTGCTTATAGACCTCAAGGGAACGCGGGTCGGCATGATGACTTGTTTTCCCCATTTCGAGTACAGGTGGAAATATGAAGGGAGAGAGAGCGAGCTCTATCAGAGGACCTTCAGCGGTCACAGCATGATCTAGCAGCAGCTCAGGCCAAGGCTACCTCGTATCGTGTGATTCTTATGGATAGGGATCGTAGGAGTTCTTCTCGGAGTCACTCACGATCTATATCACGCTATACGCCTATGGGTCCACCTTCACGGCCAGATCAAGAGGGAGCATCTAGTCGTCACTCTCTAGCCACTAGCCCTAGGGATAGGAGATGATCTTATGATGTAGGGTAGGTCACATTTTGGATGTATAGTGACCTACCTTTTGTATATTGATCCACATATATATATATACATGCTTCTTTGTCTCAAACGTGTTATCTTTAATGCCTAAAACAATGTGTATTTTGATTAAAGTTAATACATTTGGTAGATGTACATGTATGTTCTGAATTTAATTTCCATGTGATTGATTTCTCAATGCTCCATGATTAAATCGATACATGTGTGACTTAATAAAAATAAAATATTTAATCAAGTACTACATTGATGATAAAGAAGAAATATGTGTTAAGCCTAAGAATCATATAAGTAACATGATACAACTCTACTTAACACATAAAGACATTGTATAATATACCAGCATAATGTAAATCTTTTGCAATTTACATAGATGAATTCAAGACAAATCATAGAATAAAGAAACACGCTTGTTAGGAACGAAGCAATATAGATTAAACAAAACATCATTTAATTCTATTTGCTCTAACAAAGATATGCTAACATATTATCCAATGAAGAAGTGCAAAGAAGATACATGAAATAAAAGATAGGAAATGAGGAATTAAGCATAGTATCTACGCAAGTGCATAGCATTTATAGGTTCTTTAAGAGGCATACCATCTACACCCGCTATTTTATAAGCACCTAATCCATAATCTTCAATAACAATATACGGTCCAAGCCAATTAGGACTAAATTTTCCCTTTTCTTCAGGTAAGGCATTCACATTGCGTTGATTCTCATAGAGAACTAAGTCGCCTACCGAGAAAGAACGTTGAATAACCTTATCATTATAGCTTCGTTGTAGAGTTTTGTGATACGCTTGAATATGCTCAAGAGCATTTATATGCTATTCATCAAGCATCTCAAGCTGTTGAAGTCTTTGTTCTCTATAAGAGTCATCATCTACTATACCTTTGAGAGAAATTCTAAGTGATGGAATCTCTAATTCCAAAGGCATAATAGCATCAGCACCATAAACAAGATTATAAGGGGTGGTTCCTGTAGCAATTCGTACACTCATTCGGTAGGCCCAAAGAGCATAGATTAGCTGAGTACTCCAATCCTTACCATGCTTATTCATGGTTTTGCGAAGAATTTGTTCAATTATCTTATTGGATGATTCGGCTTGACCATTTGATTGAGGATAGTATGGTGTAGAAAATCGATGTTTGATATGATACTTCTCGAGGAATTTCTTCACGTCCTTATTCTTAAATGATGTCCCATTATCGGAGATTATAGTGGAAGGTATCCCGAATCGAGAAATAATGTTTTCTAGAAGAAATCGACAAATCACTTCAGTAGTAGTAGAGCAAAGGGGAACAGCTTCTACCCACTTTGTAAAGTAATCTGTTGCAGTTATAATGAAAGTATGTCCTTGAGATGAAGGAGGAGAGATTTTACCGATAAGATCCAGCCCCCATGTAGAAAAAGGCCAAGAAGCTACACGAGAACGAAGTTCTTGGGCAGGAGCATGAATCAGATTATTGTGTTGTTGACATTGATGACATTTCTTAACAAATGAAAAAGAATCCTGCTGCATAGTTTGCCAATAATATCCCATATGAAGCAACCTTTGAACCAAGGATTTGCCTCCAAAATGCCCCCCACAGGCACCTGAATGTGCCTCTTCAAGAGTAATAGGGATTTCCAATTTGTTAAGACAGCGAAGGAGAAGACCGTTATAACCCCTTCGGTAAAGAACATTAGAAAGAATGAATTATCTAGCGGACAGCTTGCGAACTCTAGCCCTGGTGTTCCTATTGGCAGAATCAGGAAAGGTACCATCGGTCAAGTATCTTACGATATGCGAATACCATTCATCTGAGTCTATAAAGTCACAACATGTCACCAAGCTAGAATCATCTACAATAGCTGGAGAAATAAGGTTGTGAATAACAAATTTAAGATCAACCACAGGGTCCTCTAAAGATACCAGAGAAGCCACACATGCCATTGCGTCCGCATGTCGATTATCTTTTCGAGGAACAGGTTCCATGGTGTAAGAATCAAATTTTTGTAACAAAGAGATAGCAAGGTCTTTATATTGTGATAATTTGTCTTGTTTTGCTTGATACAGTCCTGTTACTTGTCTTATAATCAGTTGAGAATCTCCAAAAATATGTATGTGTTTTATATTCAAAGCCAAGGCTGCCTTTATTCTTGCTATAAGAGCCTCATACTCAGCAATGTTATTGGTACATAGGAAATTGAGACGATAAGATAAGGGAATGGACTTCTTTGTAGGAGAAATCAGAACAACACCTGCCCCGATCCCGTACGACACTTAGAGCCATCGAAGTATAACTCCCAAGTTTCATCTTTCTCTATACAAAGAATGAAGTCGTCCGGAAAAGACTCAGGGTTAGGGAAGGAGAAAGGTGAAGGGGCCTCAACTAAGTGATTGGTCAACGCTTGCCCTTTAATTGCTCTTTGTGAAACAAATTTAAGGTCAAATTCAGTTAACATCATAACCCACTTAGCTAGGCGCCCTGATAAATCAATTTTAGAGAAAAGATGCTTCAAAGGATCAAACTTTACCATGATGTGGACTTCTGAATTTAAAAGATAATGTCTCAATTTCTGAGTCGCAAACACCAAGGCCAATCATTGTCTTTCTATCGTAGAATATTGGGTCTCATAATCGAGTAAGATACGACTTATATAATAAACCGGCCACTCCTTACCATCTTTATCATGTTGTGCCAGTAATGTTGCGAGAGCATGAGAGGAAGCAGCTATATAAAGAAGAAAGGGCTTAGAAGGTTCGGCGGGTTGAAGGATAGGAGGATTAGCCAAATATACCTTTAAATCTTCAAATGCTTGCTGACAATCTTCGTTCCATTGAAAGGTGATATTCTTTTTGAGAAGTTGAGTAAAAGGAAAAGTACGATCCGCAAGTTGAGATACGAACCTACGAATAGCTTGAATCTTTCCTTGTAAGCTTTTGAGTT
The DNA here is from genome assembly GCF_030272615.1 of Cryptomeria japonica. Classification (NCBI taxonomy): domain Eukaryota; kingdom Viridiplantae; phylum Streptophyta; class Pinopsida; order Cupressales; family Cupressaceae; genus Cryptomeria; species Cryptomeria japonica. The sequence continues at coordinate 209,414,218 of NC_081405.1, read as the reverse complement.
GAGACACATTTCTAGGAGGTGGCATGTTGACAATAGCATCTATTTTCTTAGTATCCACCTCAATCCCACGATGCGAAACTATGAATCCTAATAGTTTTCCACTATCCACACCAAAGACACATTTTCGGGGATTCAAGCGCATGTGATATTTACGAATTCTTTCAAAGATTTGACGAAGGATCTTAATATGATCTATACGGAGAATGGATTTGGCTAAAATATCATCAACAAAATCTTCTAAAATCTTATGCATGTAATCATGAAAGATAAGGGTCATCGCTCGTTGATAAGTTGCGCCAGCGTTTTTAAGTCCGAAAGGCATCATTACCCAACAAAACGTACCCCAAGGAGTGGTGAAAGCAGTTTTGAATTGATCTTGAGGATTAATGAAAATTTGATTGTATCCTGAAAAACCATCCATGAAGGATAACAAAGCATGTCCTGCTGTAGAATCAACTATCATGTCAATGTTTGGGAGGGGAAAATCATCTTTCAAAGAAGCTTTATTTAAATCTCGAAAGTCAGTACACATTCTTATTTTATTATTTGATTTAGCCACAGCGACAATATTTGAAATCCACGGGGAATAATCAATAGGGCGGATAAATCCAGCCTCCAATAATTTTTCAATCTCAGCCTTAACAAGCAAAGCTACCTTAGGATTCATTTTTCTAATCTTTTGTTTCACAGGCTTAGCATCGGGAACTAAGACAATATTATGAGTAACAATCTTAGGATCTATACCAGGCATGTCAGAATATACATCCAAAGCACAGGCACATGAAGGGTCCCCATCAATATACTCAGGGTGTCGCATTGGTAGAGATGTAGAAATGACATTAACACTAATACATGGTCTCTTAGAAGCTTTAGTGCGCTTGTAGGGATTATAACCAAGTCCAAAGATCATATCATAAAGATTATTCTCTAGAGGAACCTTTATTCCTTGTTCGTGAGCGCCACAGCCATTTCCATGATACCCATGCTTAGCTAGAATATGAAAACCACGACCATAACGATCAGCCATTTCAGAAAGAGAAGGTGGTTTTTCATAAGACAAAGAATCAAACTCTTCAGAATTAGAAGTGTGAGGAGAAGAAGTTTGAGAAGCAGCCATGAAATTATTGCTCATAGGTTCAGGTAAGATTGATTGATTTTTAGCTTCTTCCTTCTTTTCAACTTTAAGCTCTCTAGAAGAAACCTTATATTCACCTACAAAGGTGGGATTAAAATCAAGAGATCCCCAATCCTCTTCTGCGAGAACCTTCTCAGGATCAAAATCATTCTTATGTGTAGATTCAAGTCGAGAAGAATCTTCTTCAGGAGCTCCAGACTCATCCAAAGAATTTTGATCATCAGAAAGCGAGGATTCATCGATAGGTATCTTGTTTAAAGAGTCATCACTAGACGAGGAAGGCTTAGAAGAACCCCCTTTGGAAGTAGATGTTTGCAAACAAGCTTGGAAATTAGTATCACCTATCAAGGTATATGTCTTATTGTTATAAATAAATTTAACTTGTCTATGCAATGTAGAGGGGACAGCTTGCATACCATGAATCCAAGGTCTCCCTAATAGCAAGTTGTATGTTAGATTTCCCGACATAACATGGATAGGAGTAGGCAAAGTAACAGGCCCCACTATGAGGGGTAAGGTGATATTACCTAATGAAGTCTTAGCCACATTGTCAAAGCCTCGAATGGGACGAGAGTCAGGCTCAATGAGGGATGTATCCACATTCATCTTATGCAATAGATTAATGCTACACACATTAAGGCCAGAGCCATTATCTACTAGTGTCCGTCTTATAGCAGTATCATTTATGATAACCACAATCATCAAGGGATCATATTGATGTTGAATTTCACTAGTAGGCAACTCATCTTGAGTAAACACAATTTGAGCTTTAGGATTCATCACAGAGTTAACCAAAGACACTATATTACTAGATGTATTCGGTGGAGGAACATTCAAATCTTTTAAGGCATCTTGTAACATTCCATGATGAGCAGAAGAAGTTTGAATCAAATCCCAAAGGGATATCTTAGCAGGGGTAGCTTTAAGTTGTTCTATGAGATCATATTCCTTACTAAGAACTTGTGAAATACGTGGAGCTTGCGGAAGAATTGGTTGAGGATTAGGAAGAGAGACTGGAGTAATAGGAGGAGGATTAGGCTGCCTATTATTTCTAGTATGATAAGTATGGGAAACCGCATGATAACTCTCTCTAGTTAATTGCTTGGCATAACTATAAGGACTTATAGGTTTTCTTCCTTGCACAGTGATGATAGGTTTATTCGGAGTAAGAAAGGAATCATACCCCCCTTGGACAGTAAGGAGAGGTGATTTAGGAACTTGAAAGGTGGGAGAAGGACAAGCACCTTGGACTTCAAAGAGAGGCTTATTATGCTCATTCAGGTTTATCATGTTAACTAATTTAGAAGTTTTGTTCTTGTTTAGAGATTTCGATAAAGCCACAAAGTCATCAAGAGCATCATCCAACAAAGCATGATCATATCTATCAAAAGGTTTATCTCTTGATTCAAAAGGAGACATTTCCTCATAGAGGGGATTATTGAAAACAACCATGTTACTAGATTCAGTGGAAGAGTTGATAGGAATGTACCCTTGAGAGGAACCATTCGACTTATCTTTCTCATCACAACAAAATGGCATAGTAACAAGGTTTATGAGTCTTTGGTAAAATGAAGGTTTGGCATCTTTAGGATTCAAAAACTCATCTAAAGCTTCATCTAATTAATCTTGGCTATTCTCATAATCAACATAATTGCATACATCATCATAAACATGAACATCTTGCAAATAAAAATCTGACATTTTGAAATAAAAGTTGCATAGAACTTAAACACACAATACAAAGAAACACACTCCTTTTTTTTTTCTTCTTCTTTTCTTTTTTGAAAATGAAACACACTAAATCTAGATCTAGATCTAACAAATGCAATGCAAGAGAAAGCAATAATTCGATTCACGTCGGGTTCACCAAAATGTGTAGGGGAAAAAGCGAGACTAGGTTAACATGTCCTAATCCTACCTTTTGACACACATTGCGGAATACGAAAGAGCCTAGAGGTATCACACAATTGGCTACTTCTTTTTGTGAAAGAGAGAGCCACGGGCTACCTATTAGGGTTTCTATTCCTTTGTTGTAATTGAAAGATAAAATGATGCAAGTTCAATTCCTAACCTCCAAGTGCAAGTATGAATTAATAACAAAATTGCAGAATTGAAGTTAAACAATGGAAAGCTGCAAACACAAGGACAAGACAAGAATGCAGATGCATACCCGGAGTTAAAATCTGAGTGAAAATGTTCGGGATGGGGGCGCCGGCGCCACTGTCCTGATTTTGTTCCTGAAACTGCACCTAAAACTGCTATTTTGCAACCTGGAAAACTGTCGGAAATGTTGTCTGACAGAAGGACCAGGGCGCCCAAGGCCCCTGTCCCAGGGACCAGGGCGCCTAGTGCCCCTGTCCTGGCAGGACCAGGGCGCCCCACGCCCCTGTCCTGGTCTTTTTCTCTGAAACTTGGTGTATGGTTCAGTCTCCGTCTGCTTCTTTCGGATCTGCAACTTGCCGCGTCGTCTGAATCCCGAAATCTGCACTTATATCTGAAAAGGTGTTTTGGGCGGCTATATAGGGTTTTGCCTTAGTCAAACCCCCGCTTTGGTGATTTCCACCTCCACGAATAGCCAAGTTGTATTGTAAAAGTAGTGTGTGTGCAGACCTTGTGTGTGTGCAAGATCCTAAAATGCAAGTAAGCAAACTAGAGCAACCTAGAAAGTAAACCCTAATTGCTTGTAAATGATAATGTAAATGCTCCAAATCAAGATGTAAAGAGATCTAAAGCATGAATACAATTGATATAATGAGACTTATCTAAAGACATGAAAACAACATGAAATCATACCCAACCCCAAGGGAGGGGTACAAGCCAATCTTCAGTCGGTGATCCGTTATTGCTCTTCAATGCCTTCAAAGCCCTAAATGGATGAATGAAATTGATAGATACTTGATAGATGGATGTTGAATGTTGTTGAAGTCTTCAAAGATCTGCTCTTTCACTGCATAGAAGGTCCTTGAAACCAAAAATTCCCGATCCTTTCCAATGAAAAAAGAGAGCTCTTATATATGAAACCCTAGGTCTTAATTTCAACTTTTGGCCGACCTAGAGATAGAATCTCCCACCAATTTATTGGGGTTAAGATTTATTTTATGATTGGATCGCGCTCCTAAAATTTTGGGAAAAATGTCCGGGACCGTGTGCACTCCGGGCGCCATGGTCCTGGCAACTTTTCACCAAATTTTCAGGGCCGTCAGATATGATGATTTTAGGGAGAATCCCGAAGTTACAGGTGATTTCGAGATGTTTTGACCCCCGAAATCAAGCCCCCAAGTTCAAAATAGGACTTAATTAGGGTTTTTGACTAAATGATGTATTGGAGGAATAAAATGAAAGGGGGCACACTTTAATGAAAGGGCCCAACTTTATGATGTGGAGGATGATGAAATAGGACCTTAGACCTAATTAATTTGATTAATTAAGTTCTAAAGGAGAAATGCAATGCAAAATGCAAACTGCGCCAAGGCGGGTGCTAAACTAGGTGTGAAATTGTACTGCTTTAGCAAGTGCGTACAATTTACGACGCTACAAATGATAAGGTTAATGACTCTGGTGAAGTTGATCTAACTCCTTCGTTGACAAATGTTAAATCTGAGAAGGCGACCAAGGATGTTGAAGATAAGAAGGGAGAGGGTGCTGAGAAAGATGAAGATACAGAGAAGGAAGAAGAAGCAAAGAAGGAGATATATGGGGACAAGATTGAACATGTTCCAACAGATAGAAACACTGTCATGACTCACTGTGGACAAGGGAAAGCAAATAGTCACTAACACAGTTGATCGCACCAAAGGACTTATTGATCTTAGTTCTCTATCTTCGGTTCAAGCACTGAAGCTTGCATCTCTTAAACAAGCTAGGGCAAGTGAGGACTGTTAATATCCATGAAGATAGATGTTGTTATGACTGTCATAAGCATATGATTACTACTTAAAACCTTGTATTGTCCCTTTTTATCAATCATTTTGGTTGTTTATACATTGGTTATTGGAAGTAAAGACTATCTTGTTTGGAAACCTTATTCACTACATGTTCTTCAACTGATAAAGATGTGTCACTTTCATAACATAATGTGTTCTTCAACTGATAAAGATATGTCACTATCATAACATAATGTTTTGGTTGTGAATGAAATAGTACTATACTTAAGTTGTAAAAGAGGTTTGATCTTTTGTGTGTAGAACCTTAAATACATTATCAATGCCCTCACCATTCACTATTCTCTTGTTTGTTGTGTTTGTAAATGATGTTGCTTAAGGATTCTCATTTGATGAGGCTTTTTCTATTCATTACTATCTTTATAACAATGATCTGTCTTTGTGATTGCGCAATAAGATTGTCTTTGTATGCCAAATATTATCATTTATATGACTATCTTAATCATGAAAATGTTGGTGTTGGGAATAAGCCACATCTGGACCGACAATGGATTGGTCCATGAGGGGCCAGTAGCTCAGTGGTAGAACACTCCAACAGCATATGGAAGGTCCTAGGTTTGAGTCCTAGCTGGTCCATGTCTCAACATGGTATCAGAGCCATGTCCAGGCATGGAGCCCCAAACACACAAGAGGTGTGGCTTAAGGGGGGGTGTTGGTGTTGGAAATAAGACACATCCGAACCGACAATGGACTGGTCCAAGAGGGGCCAATAGCTCAGTGGTAGACCACTTCAGCAGCGTATGGAAGGTCCTAGGTTTGAGTCCTAGCTGGTCCATGTCTCAACAGAAAAGACGGTTCTTTACCTTTGCCTTGAGACTATGACTATCTTTGGGTTGTGATGACTACTGAATTGTTTTATATTAACCACGATTTCCCCTTTTATCAATTATATCTATATTCATTATTTACTATGTTATCATGAGGTTCCTTCTATTCCTTTATTGGTTTCATGTGGGTGATTTAGGCTCTTCATGACTGCTTCTTTGACATGTTGTAAATGTTTTAGTGCTCCTTCAAGCACGAGACTCCAATTTAGATCTAATAATGCTCCAAATGTATTGTCTATAGACTACATTTCTACTAATATTTTACTCATTACAACCACTATACTCCTTATGGATTCGTGATTGACTGCACTCTTAAAGGTTTTCCTTATGACCTTTGTTTCTATACTTTAGTGGACAACTCTTGCCAAGACTTGAAATCCCTTTTAACCATTATATATGCATTGTTTATGCTTTGATTAACTTTGAATCTCTTAAGGTATTGTCTCATATAAAAAGGTATGTGCATTAGCTCTTTGATTCATTATCACAACTTCATGATGACCATACATAACTTGAAGCCTATCCTTTGTTTCTGAATATAGAGGATTTCTCTATCATATTGATGAAATAATTTATGTAGCTTGCATTGTAACAAGGAATTTTACAATTTCAAAGCTTTACTTCTCTATATTTTTACCTAGAGACCTTTGATGCTTCACTATTTTGTGGTCAGGCTTTTTCACCTATATGTTTGACATTGCTATGCCTTATGACCGTGATGTTTTGATATTTTGTATTTATGTGGATTGCTATGGCCAAATAAATATTTTCTACCCTAAGACAAGGAAGCCATTAATCCTTTGTATATTGTTTGATGAGATGAAGCTTTGGATTTGTTTTTAATCTTGTAATTATTCTTTGAAATGCATTACTTTGAGATCCCTGAAAGTCATCATGCTAAAGATCCTAATAAGACTACTCTGAGTCATTTTTCTTTTGTTTCATAGTGACTTTTGACTTTTGGATGCATCTTTATCTCTTTGAACAAAGCACGGTATCTCTATTATCAACATTGATACCTCTTTGGATGCCTTTATAGTCTCATACAGGGTCTTCTCTTGGGCTTTTTGATCTTAAAAACACTATCATATGATTCTTCTTTAATGTCCATGGTTAATTGGCTTAGGACAGACCTTCCTTGGCTGGAAACATGCTTCAACTGAAATATCACGCTAACCTGCAAACCGCAGCTTAAATTATATCACACTAACCTGCAAACATGTCTGATAAATAAAACCGATTCATAGCTTCTGGATTTAGCTGTGCGATCATTCAAAAGCTATCCAATAAATTTATCATGGATTGTAGCATTTAGATAAGACCAGCTTAAAAAATGCAAAGAGAAACACTCAAAAAGTACAATATTGTAATACGTCTCTAAACATACAAACAAAAGCAATTGTTGGTTGCCTATCATCTCGAAGATGACAACAATCAGACAAACTGCTGTCTGTTGCGCCAACTTTTTCTAGGAATACGATCACACGAAAACAAACTTTATAATCCAGCCCGTGAAGGGAATGCGACGTTTCTGATTAAATGTGGTTCGTGATTGTTGTACGGCATGCAAGAAGAAGCTTCGGGTATATAAATCGAGATAAAGTGGTTGAATAAATGGAACATCAAATTATGTCATTATCTTAATATCAATAAGGAAATAAAGAAGTTTGTCATTTAAAAGTTTCAAACTTTTATGTGGAATAACTATATTGGATGTAAAAAGGAGTATTACATTAAAGAGTTTAATCCAATGAGAAACATGGAGAGAAAGCATATTTAGGGGCAGTTATTAAAGGGAAAGCTAAGATGTTAGTGGCACAACTAAGCACTGGTTCGCATCATCTCAGGTGTGAAACGGGTAGGTGGCAAAGGTCCAAGGAGTTATGGGAAGAGAGAACTTGTTTGTTTTGCAGGATGGGAGCGGTGGAGACTGAATGACACTTTCTTACTGAATGCATAGCATATAAGGATATTCGGGCTCAGTATGAGATCATTTTGAAGGCCAACAACATGCATCAATTAGTTGATGAGGACAAGGTCAACCAAACGGCTAGCTTTCTAGTCAAGATTCATAGTAGGAGATCAGACATGGAAAAATATATTCACGAAGTTTAGTGTGTGTGTTTTTCTTGGTCCCATAGACTGTTCAGTCTCGCGGACGTCAGTAAAATCATTCATTCATTCACTACGATGGGTGTTTCCTTTTGCCACAAGTCATGATTCTCCACCACTCAGACTGTCGTGGTCTACAAGCTCGTGTTGTTATGCTCAGGGTTCTCCTGCTTTAGAAAAGATAGATCATCATTTTGCTCCTCCCGTTGTTGTTCATCCTCTGGAGGATCAAACGCTAGTTCTTTTTCTACAAGATCTGAGCAATCGATCATATGATATGATGGGGCTCATAAAATTTTCACTCGAAAAGTAAATTTTTAATACCTTTGGGTTTTAAAAAATTGGTTTTGTAAGGAATTAATATTTAATTATTGATGAGCAATTTCAAAATAAAATATTATGTAATCGATAATTAAATATTTATAATCATTTCATTATGATTAATGGGACTTGACTTATTGAAAATGAAATATAAATCATTAATAATAATTACGATGATTATTATTAATTGAGCATATTCAAATAAAGTTTTCTAAAAGAGGGGACACGTGGTCGCCTCAAGTAAGCACGAGGGAGAAATTGGAAGAAGAGTTTGAAAGCCCACAAAGGCACAATGGACATTAGATTATGTTGACCAAGTTTGTATTGCAATTTGTAGAGAGGGGCCTGCTGAATGTACATGGTGTCATCTAGTGGCTTCACATGCGAGAATAGGGGCTAATGCGGCTCAACAGTGGCAAGTACGATATATGACCCACTATAATAAAACAAAGCATAGCCCAACAGTGGCAAGCACGATATATATATATGACCCACTATAATAAAACAAAGCATATTCAAAATTAATGTCTCGATCTATGGATGAATCACATGAGGACTGTTCATTTCCACACATAAAAATCTCAAAATTGATGTCTCGATTAAATAAAAAGAGAGCTACATTTATATTCTTTTGAGTTTCTACAAGATGCCAATTGCAAGCAAATGGAACAGCTTCTTTTGAGTTTCAGTTCTAAGATCGTCTCCCTAATTGATACAGGAAAATCTATCTAGAATACATAGATGTATTCCACATAACATAATTCCTCAAAGGTGCAAATAACACTATCTTTTTGTATATGAGATATAAACAACAGTCTTGTAATATAAACAAGAGTCTCGTCTGGACATGCTATCTGTTAGAATATTTAATCTTTACTTAGCTTAGGTTTATTTGTATTTAGTTTAGGATATTCCTTTGGAATTCCTACATGTAATTTGTCCTCTAGTACATGTGTGAGGACAAGTCATTTCTTTTATTTTCCTTTATTAAGGAATATTAGATTTCCTCTATAAGAGGATGTGGACACATGGCACACACATTTTATAAATGGTGGCATTCATAGATTTGGGAGTTACTTTATAACTCCTCTCCTCATCTCTATTTAAGAGATGTCTCCTCTCTCATTTCTTCTTAATGACAATATTGTAAAGAGTTTCTTGCTCTCTCTCTCTCTCATTTTAGGCATTGCCTCATTCATAATATCACAAGGGGTTTTTCTTTGCTTTTCCCCTTTCAAAAGTTCTTGTGCCTCCTTCTTCACATTTGGGTGATTGCTCCAAGGTTTTTTGCTTTTCTCTTGGTAACATTTACTTCATCAATAAACTTTCTTGGATTTTATTTTTCTTTCCTTGCTCTTGTTTTTCCTTTCATGGTATCAGAGCAGGTTTCTAATCCTTGTTTTAAGTTGACATTGATGAAGGTTACCATTCTGTGGAGTTGACCTTGTTGGAGGCATTCTTGAGAGGAGAAGAAGTTCTTTTTCTAATAGTTTCTATTGTGCAGGTTTTGGTTTCAGATTTTAACCTTTTTTTTCAAACTTGTTAACAAGTTTGCCTGTAGCTTTAATCTTCTATTCTAGTTTTTTTTATTAAAAAAAAAAGGGCTTTGGAAGGCTTGCCGCCAAAGTTTCTTCTTTCTAGTTTAAATTTGTGTCTTTGGAAGGCTTGCCGCCAAAGTTTCTGGTTTTTTTTAGTGTGAATAGTTTGGAAGGTTTACCGCCAAACTCAGCCTCCTTAATCTATTTGGTCGGCTTGCCGCCAAATCTGATTTATTATTACATTGCATTCTCTATCTCTTCTGGTTTGAGTTTTGGTTTTGGAAGGCTTGCCACCAAAACTTTAACATCATTAAGTTGTATCTTTGTTTTGTTTATAGGCTTCTTTAAAAAAAAAAAAAATCTCAATAAATTCTATGATATTATTGTTTTGCTAAGTTCTCATAATTTGTTTCTTTGAGAGGAAAGATTTAAGTTTTTAATAGTTGTTCTTATCAGAATAATCATAATCTTTAGCTTTGATATCTATGTATTCTTATATCTCCATTATATTTTGCCTCTTTTGTTTATATTTGTATTACAGATATAATTAGTAGAACATACATTGATCTTAATTTTTATTTTTATTACAGATCTAATTTGATCTTAATTTTTGTTTGAGTAGTGTGGTCATACATTACAACTACATCTGTTATATTACCAAACTACTCAAAATACTTTCTGAAGTCATCCTCAGTAACAGTTGGAGCTAATCCACCCACAAAAATCTTCTTAGTTCTAGGGCCTGCCGTATTACTGGTCCTCTGTGCAGTCTGTTGTTCATCCCTTGGCACAACCTTTTTGGCCTCAACATTTCTACCATCAATGGTATGTTTCTCCTGAATAACACGATCTGCACAAGTTGATTCTCTGAATATATCATACCAAATCTGCTCTTACAGTCATAGGTTTTTAGTGAGAGAGGCTCGAACTCTCAACCTCAGGTTTCGGTAAGGTTGGTATGCGCCATTTCCACAAGCTTAAGAATCACTACTTTTGCCCCATCGTTAATATCGACAAGCTTTGGTCTCTTGTCCCCGAGCACATCAAGGCGAAGGCCACCACCTCAATATTCTCTTAGTAGCGACGCTTCTGTCCCGGGGGAAGAGGAGTGCGGTTGAACAGATACCCGGGGGCTCTCTCCTAGTCACCTGGACCCCATCGCCCTCCTGCTCCCCCTAATTTGATCTCAATAGGGTAGTGAGGAAGTAACGCATGAGGAGAATTTGAGTTCAATCCATCACCCAGACTTAAGGAAAGCTGATTTACTATGTATCTGGTGCCCACCGTGGTCTCTGCACTGTAAATTCCCTGTGGTCTCTGCACTGTAAATTCCTAATTTGTTTAAACGTCTCCCTATGGTCTCTGCACTGTAAGTTAGTTGGGGTAGGATTTCTCAGGGCACTGTCTGTTGGATTTGTAAGTTGTAATCTGTGTAAGATTCTCTGCAGCGAATTCAGGAGTCTCTGCTTCAATCAATATAAGAGGTAATATATGGTATAACGAGCGTTCTGATTTTTCAGGGCACTGTAAATTCCCTGCAAGAAATCATTTGTTTAAACGTCTATGTTCTCTTTGTTCCATATTCTCTGCAAAGTAACGTCTCTGTTCTCTTTGCACACCTCTACCAATCTTTTGTCTTCCTTTCACGTCTCTGTACTCTGTGCCATATGTTTGGTAACTTCAGAATCTTCAAATAAAATAAGTATAAGTTTCAGTTAATTTTAACACTCTCGTATTAAAAATTTTTCATATATAAACTTTTAATATATCTAACATTCACGTATTAAATTTTTTTTTAATATATTAAAGTTTATAAAGTTAAATAGTTTTTTTTCAATGTTTTTTAAAAAAAGTAAAGTTTTTAAAAGCATTTTTTAAATAATTTTTTTTACAATATAAAGTTTTTATTTTAGAATTTAAAATTTAAATTTGTTATTGAATCTTTGAAAATAACATTTCTTGATTAATTTAAAAAAAAAAAAAAATTAAAATTTGGTTCAATTTTTTACTTAAGGGGGTTATTTTTCCTCTTTTAATCAAAAGGGATAATTTTTTATTTTTTCTATCATGTCTACATTAATTCCAGAAATTAAATTAAATAGTTCCAATTATCATTCTTGGAAAACACATATCTCGTTTATTTTTCGTTTCAAACACCTTTTGGATGTTGCGACTGATAAAACCTTTGAGCCTGCTACAACTGCTCCTCAAGCCAACCAAGATAGATGGAAGGCTCAAAATGAGGAAGCACTTGGTTTAATTGGTATTTCAATGGTTCCTGATTTGTATGTTTTAATTGGAAATTGTACAAAAGCGCATGAAGCTTGGGAAATTTTAAAAACAACTTATGATAGCTCAAATGAATCCCGAAAAATTCAACTTCAAGATCAACTTCAAGATCTAAGGTATACGGATTTTAAAACTATGGATGAATTCTTATTAAAGTTTGATTCTGTTAATAGTCAATTAACTGGTTTAGGAGTTACTCTAGCTGATTTACGTTTAATTCATCTTATTCTTAAAAAATGTCTTCCTCGTCAATTTCAACAATTTATTACGAATATTCATGCTCAACTTGCTATTCCTAGCTTAGCTACTCAATTAACATATGATATATTTCGTAATTTATTGCGTCAAGAGGAAGCTAAATTAATTCAATTTGGTACTCTTAAAAGTAGTGAACATGCTTTTATGTCTAAAAATCAAAATCATAATAATAATTTTAGATCCAATAATAATAAACATAATCATAATCATAATAATAATCATAATAATAATCATAATAATAATCACAAATCTTCTAATTATCAATCTCATTCTAAATCCTATCATAACAATTCTCATAATAATAATCATAATAATACGAACAATAATCAAAGGAATAATTCTCAAACAAGACCCCATTGCACATATTGTGGGAAAGATGGACATATTACTAATAATTGTTTTAAGAAACAAAATGGTAAAAAGCCCATGAATCAAAATAATCAAAATAATCAACATAAACCTCATTATAAGAAAGGTAATAATAATGGTAATTCATCTCGTCATGCATTTACATGTACTTATAATGTTTCTCAACCACTTGAGTGGATTATTGATTCTGGTGCATCTCAACATGTTACTTCTCATAAAGAATGTTTTGAATCTTTGCATCCCGATACTTCTAATATTCCTGTTCAATTAGCTAATAATCACAGTTGTAAAGTTGAAGCTATTGGTGATGTGAATGTTCCTAATGGGAAATTAAATGATGTTCTTTATGTTCCTAAATTAAAATCAAATTTGATTTCAGTTCCTAAACTTTGTCAAGATTATAAGATTAACTTTTATAGGGGCATATGTTATATCATTGATCCAAACACTAATCATGTTATTGCTACTGCTAAAATGGATAGTGATAACTTATTCAAGTTCTATGAATTTGCTCCAAAGTATTCTTTGCTTACTACTGTTGATTTTACTATATGGCATGAAAGACTTGGCCATCTCAATTCTGATTATGTTTCATTGATGCAAAAAGAAAATATGGTTGATGGATTGCCTAGTATTGTTCCTTCTCAAATTGTTTGCAATGGTTGCATGAGTGGTAAGATGCATAGGGAACCCTTTCCTCATGGTCAATCTTGGAGGGCATACACTAAATTGCATCTAGTTCATAGTGATCTCTTGGGTCCCATGGAGAATCCCTCCATCCAAGGTTCAAGGTATGCACTTACCTTTGTTGATGATTTTTCAAGGAGAACATGGATATATTTCCTTCATAGTAAGGATCAAGTGCTTGATGTGTTTATTGAATTTCATATGTTTGTAGAAAGGCAATCTGGTTCTAAAATTAAGATTCTTCATACTGACAATGGAAGAGAATATGTCAATAATGCATTTAATGCTTATTTGAAATCGTTTGGAATTAAACATGAGCTTACTGTTCCTTATACACCACAACAAAATGGTGTGGCAGAACGGAAGCATAGGACAATTGTTGAAATGGCTAGATGTTTATTGCATGCAAAAAATATGGATTACAAGTTTTGGGCTGAAGCTATGGCTTGTGCAACTTATTTAATTAATAGAACACCTACCAAAGCCTTAGAGGATAAAACTCCTGAAGAAGCTTGGTCTAGTAGAAAGCCTAATTTGCAAAATTTAAGAATTTTTGGTTCCATAGCTTATGTTCACAAACCTAAGGAAAAAAGAAAAAAATTAGATGCTAAATCTTCTCCTTTTATTTTTGTTGGTTATGATGAAAATACTAAAGGTTATAGAGTTTACAATCCTATTACTAACAAGGTAAAAGTTGCAAGAGATGTTTGTATTGCAGAAAAAGGCATTCATGATTGTTCTAAAGTGGAGGATGATGAACTTGGTCAAACCAAAGTTGTGCTTGTGGAGGACCAACCTCCTTCTCCTAACCCTACTCCTAATGCATCTCTTTCTATTCCTTCTAGTGATAGTGATGATGACAATACTAACTCTACTCCTCATGACTCTTCTTCTAGTGATGAATCCATTACTTCTAAAAGAAGACCTAAATGGTTCAAATCCTTAATTCAAGATAGTGATGAATACTTAGCTAGAATGGATAGACTTCAATCTAGAAGAGTTAATTATTGCAATTATGCTTTAATGACTACTATTATGAATTCTAATGATCCTAAAACATTTGATCAAGCTAAAAATCAACCACATTGGCAAAAAGCAATGAAGGAAGAATATGATACTTTAACTTCTAACCAAACTTGGGATTTAGTTCCCTTGCCTCATGGTAAAAATCTTGTTTCTTGCAAGTGGCTTTATAAAACTAAATTGAATGTTAATAATCAAGTTAGTAAATTTAAAGCTAGATTAGTTGCTAGAGGTTTTTCTCAAATTGAAGGCTTAGATTATACTGAAACTTTTGCTCCTGTTGCTAAAATGCCTACAATTAAACTTGTGCTTGCTTTAGCTTCTAGAATGAATTGGCCTATTCACCAAATGGATGTTAAAAGTGCTTTTCTTAATGGTGATTTACATGAGGAAATTTATATGTCTCAACCTCTTGGTTTTATTAAAGAAGGTAATGCACACTTAGTTTGTAAATTAAAGAAATCAATTTATGGATTAAAGCAATCTCCTAGGGAGTGGTATTCAAAGATTAATGAATTCTTTCTTTCTCAAGGCTTTATTAGAAGTAAAAATGATCCTAACTTGTATATTAAACATAGTGAAGATGATATTATAATTATTATCTTGTATGTATATGATTTGATTATTACTTCAAGTTCCAATACTTTGATTTCTGATATTAAGTTTCAACTTAATCAAAAATTTCAAATGATTGATTTAGGTCTTTTACATTATTTCTTAGGAATGCAAATTTGGCAAACCTCTAAAGGAATTTTCTTATCTCAAAGTAAATATGCTCAAGATCTTATAGATAAGTTTAACATGAATGATGCTCACCATGTTTCAATTCCTATTGAATTAGGCACTAAGTTAATGCTTGATATGCAAACTCCTCTTGTTGATCCTACTTTGTATAGACAATTAGTTGGAAGTTTAAATTATTTAACTCTTACTAGGCCAGATATTGCTTATAGTGTTGGTTTGGTTTCAAGATTCATGTCTAAACCTCAACAAACACACTTTAAAGTTGCTAAAAGAATTTTAAGATATATTAAAGGAACTATTAATGTAGGTTTGTTTTATGATGCAAATTCTGATTTTACTTTAAAAGGTTTTACTGATTCCGATCTAGGTGGAGATCCCAATGATGGGAAATCTACTTGTGGTTATTGTTCTTTTGTTGGTTCAGGAGCAATTTCTTGGAATAGTAAAAAGCAACAATCTACCTCTCTTGGATCCACTGAAGCTGAGTACAAAGGATGCACTAATGCTTCCAAAGAAGTCTTGTGGCTTAGAAGACTACTTGAAGATTTGGGTCTACCTCAACACAAACCAACTCAATTGTATTGTGACAACCAAAGTGCCATTGCCTTGGCTAAAAATCCAGTTTTCCATGCAAGGAAAAAACACATTGCTCTCCAACACCACTTTATTAGAGAACAAATTGAAGACAAGCAAGTTTCACTCCTCTATTGCAAGGGGGAAGACCAAGTTGCAGATATTTTGACCAAGCCACTTTGTAAAGAAAAGTTCCAATTTCATTGTAAAAATCTTGGATTACAACCCATTGAAGGGTTTGATGTAAGCTCCCCAAGTAAAGCTTAAGGGGGGGTGTTAGAATATTTAATCTTTACTTAGCTTAGGTTTATTTGTATTTAGTTTAGGATATTCCTTTGGAATTCCTACATGTAATTTGTCCTCTAGTACATGTGTGAGGACAAGTCATTTCTTTTATTTTCCTTTATTAAGGAATATTAGATTTCCTCCATAAGAGGATGTGGACAAATGGCACACACATTTTATGAATGGTGGCATTCATAGATTTGGGAGTTACTTTGTAACTCCTCTCCTCATCTCTATTTAAGAGATGTCTCCTCTCTCATTTCTTCTTAATGACAATATTGTAAAGAGCTTCTTGCTCTCTCTCTCTCTCTCATTTTAGGCATTGCCTCATTCATAATATCACAAGGGGTTTTTCTTTGCTTTTCCCCTTTCAAAAGTTCTTGTGCCTCCTTCTTCACATTTGGGTGATTGCTCCAAGGTTTTTTGCTTTTCTCTTGGTAACATTTACTTCATCAATAAACTTTCTTGGATTTTATTTTTCTTTCCTTGCTCTTGTTTTTCCTTTCACTATCATGTTTTAGTTCACGTAATTTTCTCCAATCAGGTGAATAGACCAAATCTTGTGACTCTCTAAATTCTTCCATCCAAATTTGTCAAAAATAGAGGTGATTCATTGAACCGACTAGCTGTTCATTAGAAAAACATTTGTAGATCAAAGAGAACACAACAACATCAAAGGGATAAAGATTAAGTTCCAAATGCAATTCATGTATTGTTCCAGCACCACTATTTTGAACTCAAAATGTTTGCAATCTTATAGGCACATACAATAACCCGAAATCTAATATAAGATAATAAAAAAATATGATATAAAATCAGCAAATAAACAAAGGAAATTATAAGGAATTCATTCCAAGATTTTGAGTTATAGTTGCATTTCAAATATGTCCTTCAACCTACAAAACTCAACTGCAACTATAAAAATTGAAATCTCCAACTCAATCCCTTAATACATAGATTCATGGGGGCTCAAAATACCACCAAAAAAAATTCCATGGGTTAAAATAAGATTCCAAAAAATCGTGATAAAATTTAATATGAATCCAAATTAGTAGAAAAATACATTTCACTGTCCACACACACGTAAATTTTTTATGATTTGCATATTTTACTAAGTGTTTTTGTGATATTTCTCTCACTTGGTTGTGATTATGATTTGTAGGTTTTACATTTATATGGTTTTGATATTTTAGTAAGGTTTTTTTAGCTACTACTTGCATCTGGTCATCCAAGAAATTGCAATAGCCACTTGCACATTAAATATTTTTTGGGTTTTGTTTATCCACCTAAACATCAACCTAAACAGATATACATATACAAATATACATGGATTTGTGTTTCTATATACAAAAAAATAAGTATGGAAAATGAAAAAGTTAGATAAAAAATATGAATACAAAAATACAAAGTATAATGTGCACCCATAATAAATAATCTTAAAAAAGGGGATTGTATTCTTTCTACAACATGCACACTTTTCATGCTATCATTGATTTTGCGGTTTTTATGTATATGTAAAATATTTCTCAAACCAAAATTCATCACATAAGCATGGCATAAATTACTGAGAAGGCCTAGAATGGAATTTGTAATATAAATTGCATTCAAAAAAACATGTATTGTAAATTTGTGTATTGTATTGGCTTGTTTGTAGTTAGATTTTATTTTGGGAATATATATTAAGTATCACCATATGCGTATTGTATTCATCTACCACCTTGAAAACATATTCTTCTACTATATCCCAAAAGTGTTAAAAAAACCTAGCTAGGAATCCATCAGGGACCGAAGCATTTTCTGGGTTCATTTGGAAAATTTCCTCCTTGACTTCATCCTTTGAAATATTTTTGAATAGATCCTTGTTATGATCATCCATGGTAATGGAAGGAATAGCCTGGACAAAAAGTCCTCTCCATCCTCACTATTTATAAACTCCTCACCATTTAATTTTTCCTGAAAATATAGGACTACCTCTTTATTGAATTTTTCCATATTTTTAGTGAATGTCCCATATTCTCTTCTAATATACATGAACCTACTGCCCTTCTTATTGGATATTTATTTTTTGTGAAAAAATTGGTATTTTTGTCTCCTTTGAGGCATATTTCTTGATATTTTTGTCTCCATAAACTCTCCTCCCTTCCCAATAGTTAATTTAGCTCTACTTTCAAAGCCATCTCTCTTTCACCTTCATCTATTCTCATAGCTTTCTCATTTATGAATTTATTAAGCTTAGAAAGCTCATTCTCTACTCTCTCTTTTTCCTGAAACTAATTTTTAAAATGGGCTTTGTTCCACTCTTTTAACTTTGTTTTGATATATTTTATCATTTTACTGAGTTGGAACATTTTGGGATTGGTCTCCATACTTAATATCCTTCCACCAAATCGCTACAAAATCCTTCACTCCTAGGTCTCTTAACCATATATTTTGAAATTTAAAGGGGTTGCCAATAGCATTATTATCATGATTGAATATCAGTTGGACTAGGTAATGATCTAATACCATGAAAGGAAGGATTGAGACTACATAGAATTACATTTTATTATTCCGACAATCCTTACTTAGAAATTTGTCAAGCCTTTCTGGTATATTGGTAAATCCCTTCCTTCAATTTTTCCATGTAAAGGTCTCATTTCTTGCTTGTTGATTCTTCAACTAGTTATTATCTATGAACAATTGAAACTTGGATTGTGATGTTGTTACTATCCTTAAACCACCCATATTTTCTTGATTATTCCTGGTGGCATTAAAATCACCTACTATAATACCTTTTTCTCCTCTAAAGCTCACAATTTTTTTAATAAACTGCAACCACAACTCTCTTTTTTGTATAGTTGGGGTTCGGCCATATACATTTCTTAGGGAAAAAGTTCATTGTTGTGAATCATTTTACATTTCATTAAATTCTACCATTTATTATCTTCCAACACTAAGACTTCTACTTTGAGTGAATTCCAAATAAAACCTATCCCCTTGAAGCTCCATCAGATTCCACAAAATGCCCTCTTCATTCTTTCCATTTATTTAAACACCTATTGGTTTCTTCTATTTTTAACTTTGCTTCTTTTGATAGGCATGTGTCTTCTTTTGCTTGATAAATTTACCACTTGATCAAGCACCATTTGTTAGGGGCATCGATGCCCCTAACATTCCATGTTATGATCTTCATTGGGAGTTGGGAAGGTTGAGCCGTTTCCCTGAGATTGATTTCTCCTTCCTTTATTTTAACTTTCTCGTAGCTCAGTCTACCATGGATGCTAATATCCTTATACATTTATTTGATTTTTCTCCTCTTTTTATTTTTCCTTGATCCTGGGACCTTTAATTCTAAACTAAAATTGTTCTAACATTCTTTCGTCTCTGATCATAGTTTCATCATAGTCTAACTCTCCTAAGTTCTCAAATTCATCACTTGATGATGTTACCCCTTCAAATGATTCCATGCAACCTCTTTTGATTGGGGCTCCCGTTTCTAGATCTTAGAGACACCTCCTCTATTTGTCCGAGAAATGAGAAAAATTTATGTTTGGTTTTTTAGGCGTTTTGTATCCTCTCCCTTGAACACCTATATCCAAAGGATTTCTCTTACCCATTATTCCCCCATTATTAACGTTATTTTCCATTAACTATTCATCCTTGTTTGCATCTTTATAGCATATGTTACTTCTTATTCCCAAGACTTTCAAAGGAGAGTGAGCACTTTAAATTCTCCATCACTGATGTTGAGTTTTTTTTCCTACATGTCTATCTTAGGCTCTATTTCTTCTTTGACTAAACTAGCATTCAACAAATCTACCTATTCTACCTCTGAGGACTTCTTACCTTTTATCATGGATTCATTTCTAATTTTCTCTCGTTGATGCTTTATGGTTTCCCTTAATTCCTATGTATCCTATAGGAGAACCACTAACTCCACCTCTCTATCCCATTTGTTATTCGGATGAAAATCTACAATCCTTTCACTATCCAGGCTGGATCTAATCACTTCCTTATCCACCACCTTTCCAAAAGATGATGGTTTCCTTTTTTTAGGGGTCTTCTGTTATTTTCTTTTAACAAGAGAACTTCTACTTCTTGCCCTAAGATATTCAATTCAATATCATTTTTCATTGATTAGTATTCTACCGCCTCTTGCCACCTAGCCACTTGCATATTTCCTCTCAGGAGGCACTTTCCTAGTTGTTTATCCTACAAGATACTGACCTTTGTTTACACCTTCCCATATCAAAAATAATCTCTATTTAATTATAAATACCTACATCCATATATATTTCTACACATATGTTTGCAACATCCCCTGAGTTGCCAATAATGAAATCTACATCCAATCCTAGAAAGTAACTCTGGGCATCACCTATCTATGTTATGACCTCCCCACTCCAATATTTTATTGGTAGTCCTACCAAACTAATCCACTTAGCAGCTTTGTTTATTCTATATTCAAAAGGGTCAAAATTTGGAATTCAATTTGTTTTATGGAAGCTAGACCTTATTAAAAAAACTTGGATTCCCATAGAGGATTTCTAGTTTCAAATTCAAATCAATGCATTATAGAAGAAAAAAGCCATTTTGCAAAGGGTAAATACATACCTTTCCTGGGTAAGCATTCCTCCACCATTTCACTATCTCCATCTCATTTCCATTTTTTCCAGACCATTTAACTATCATGCTTAGCTCCTTGAGACGATTAACTGTTGGGGCCATTAGCTCAAATGGCATTACAAAGATTTTACTACCAGGGTTTTTATTCTTTCATATTTCTTTCCTTGTATTTTTATTTCTCTACATCCAAGTCTCCCTTCTATCTTCCTTCTCATACATCCTGATTGGTTCATCTGGGAATATAAATATATACCCATTCCTAGGCCACTTTTTCCTTCCTTAAGGATGCCCAAAGGGTTGACCTTTATTCCAAAAAAAATTGGATTCAAACATTTTGATATTTTGAGTGCATCCTAAAGCTCTATTTTCTTTTCTCTACCAATTTTCCAATCAAGATTTTGTTTGCACCCATGGAAAAAATACTGCTCTTCCCATGATGGTTCACCATAGTACCTTCCCTACTAATTCTTGTTTCCTTCAAACCTTCACGTCTTTATTTCCTCTATGGGTCAAACACTTTGAAAACCCTATTATATGATTTTAACCATCGAAATCCCAAGTTCCTTTTGAAATTCGTATCCTACTTCTTAAAGATATCTGACCAATGGCCCCTACCAAAATTTCCAAGTTTGTGCCAAATAGAATCTGACCTCTTTTGCTCAAAAGAAGGCAACCACTTCCTCACATATTATCGCCCTAAAAATTTGGATTTCAAGGATGTTGATGAATTCAATTGCAAGCCTGTGATTTTTTATTGATGCAAAGATACAAAAAACAATCCCTTGTAGACTAGGGCCAAAACTAGACTATTGCAGAGCTCCAATTCGACCATTGTAAGGCTCCATTGAAATTACTATATGACACATGTAACCCTAAAAACTAAATGAAAGGACAATTAATATTAAGATCTATAAAAAATATTAAAATCCAAAAAGCGTATTAGCCATAAAAATTTCTTAAAACTATAAAAACTATAGAGTTAAGAATTGCATACCCCTTTGCAATTCCACTTACAGTTTTGTGGCCACTTTAGTTTCCATTTCCCTAGCATATGAGAAGGCTCATTTCAACCCTTTCATCATATTTTTCCCTCTCAAGATGCTTTGGACACCTTTTTAGCACCTATCCTTCAACTTTTGTTTTGCATTACCGCATGTTTCTCTTGTCACTTGTCATTTTTTAGAGTGATTTATCAAGACACTAGTGTGTCGCATGGATTTATGTGCACCATGCATTCATCCTACAACATCTTAACATTCAAATGTTGGTTCTACAGATTTCAACACTTGTCACCTATCTTGGTCGGTGGAAACAACTCAGAATCTTCTGAAACAACTCGACGGCCCTCTTTTTCCCTCCTCTTTTCTCATTTTAAATCTATATTTTCTCTCCATTCAATCTCTCCCTCTCTGGGTTCTTCAAGAAATCCCTCTTGTTCTCTTGGCTCACATAGCTTTATCTTTCTCTCTCTCTTGCTACAGCAGTCTCTAGCTTGCTACAACACTCTCAAGCTCTCACAATAATCTATTTATATCTTTCTTAGCTTTCTCAAGCCTTGTTGGTAATATCTTTCTATCTCTCTTACGTCTTTGAGCATCTTGGGATTTATCACATCCTTTATCTGTCAAATCATTATGTTTTTTATTTACATATTTATATATCTATCTATCTAACTGCTATGGAGGTGGAAACACCAAAACAGGGACTTGACTGAGGCAAGTCCCCAAATAGACCCAAAGAATTTCCCTCTTTTGTATGTATGGAGATTTCTTGAAGGCATTAAACTAGATGAAGGTTTGTTGCATTATTGATTTTGTTCCTCTCATTCAATCCCTTAAATCGTGTTATTTCTTTTATTTTTTATCTTTGTGTTTGCTATTATGTTTCTAACTCCTAGGTTTGTAGGTCATCTAAAACATAGAGTTGGTTTTTCTCTGTTTTCTGAGTTTTTTGCTCGCAGTCCGTACTAAACTATAGCGCGTCGTGCACAAATATACGTGTTGCATTGGATTCCTTGACCAAGACACTCAAATTCATATCAAAAACTCCCTATAAGTTGCTCATGCAATTTCTCTAATTAGATATCTTCGCCAGTTTCAGTGGTCCAAGATATATGAATGTATATTGTGAAATTGGCTCTCAAGGGAACATAGTTCTCCCCCTTGTAGGGTCACCTTTGCACCATTACAATAAAAAATAAAGTAAATGATTCGTGGAGTGGAAACAAGGGTTGCAAATTAATTCAATCTCAAACCCTAGAAAAATATAGATCAATGAATTTACAAAGAATTATAATAATCAAATCTTGAAAATAAAAAAAAATATTAAAATAAAATTATTGATATAAAGTAATCAAAGTTGTAAGGTTGGGCAATTTTATTTTGTTTATCAAAATAATAAGGACAAATATAATTGATTAGGATAATTATATAGATAAACACAAGTACAAATCATGCTAAGTATAGAAATGTGTGGATTTTAAATAGACAAAATATAGGGGATCTAGCAATATCAAATTAAAAGATAATATGATATAGTTGGTAATAAATAAATTTCTTAGCTTTGTAGCTAAAGAAATGGTTGCTATTTATTAAGAATAATAAAACTTATCTTACACAAAATTATATAGATGCTATATATAGTCTTATATGGATAGGAATTATAATAATCATTTTTACTCTATGTGGCATAAGACTTGTAATTCTAATTCATAATTGTAGCTCACTTAATAGCTCCAACAAACTAACCTCTACAATGTTTTTGGTTCCATCTTATGAGCAATGAGATAAATAAACCTATTTATATTGAGATTATCTATTGCATGAATTTTATGTTTTTGTCTCAACTTAGTAGTATTTAAAAATATCTTCATATGCAACAAGTTTCAAACATGCACATGAATTCTATATCGATTTTTAGGCGATTCATTTGTGTTAGGAAGAGTGTGATTAGATATGATAACTTTCATGGCGATAGTTCTTGTAATAATAAATGCTTCTCTATGTGTAAATATATTCAAGCTGATTTTTTATATATGAATATACAATCAAATTACAAAAAGTTTTAGAAACACAACTTAAGACCAAACTATAAGATGATACCAATTACTTAGATTTTTAATTTCAATGTTTATAATTTAAAGTTCATTAAGATTGTAGTTGGAAGGATGAGCTTGCAATTGTGAACATGTGTACTATGAAATAGATAGGTTGAATATTTATCTAATATGATTGAATTAATGATTATTTAGCTAAATATATAATCCTTAAACATAGTGATAAACAATAATCATATAACTAGGTAGAAACAAAAATAGGTGTGTCGACCGAATCATTAAAAAAAAAACTTCAAACTACATACAAAACTAAATGAGACGATGAGGGGAGGCCGTTTCCTTATTCTTTGTAATTATTAATAATAAAAATCACATCTTATATCACTGCATTGTATTTTCATAGAAATCGAATACTAATAATAAAAATAAAAATTAATATGGATGGTTCTTCCCATGGGAATCCTGGACATGCTGGTATTGGAGGTATAGGTAGAGGAGATGATGGTTGTGTAGTTTTTTTGTTCTCTATGTATATTGGGAAACACTCTAACAATATTATGGAGGCCATAGCTATTAAGATTGTTGTTGAGCGAGGTTGTTCTTTAGGATGGAGGAAGATTATTTGTGAGTCGGATTCTCAAATTGTTGGCGACATGTTGAAAAAACAAAATTTGAATAATGTGAGATGGTAATTAGCTTATGTGGTTAGACAGATTTTCCAGTTGTGTAATACATTGGAATTTGTCTTCTTTTGTCATATTCTCAAGGAGTGGAATAGAGTGGCTGATTGTTTGGCCAAGTGGGCTTCAGAGCATGTTGATGGTTGTGATTTTAGTGGAAGGGATGGTCTACCTCCTAATTATCTTGAAACTTATAGACAGGTTAATGCTAGAAGACAGGATGATGCAAGAGAACCTAGTGGTGTATGATCAATTTCCCTTTTATGTTTGTTTCCCTTTCATTGTCATTTTTGAGGCCCTTTGAGGCTTCGGGTGAGTCTATTTTTTGGTGTAATTCCAAAGTAGTTGGCCTTTAACCCTACTTTGTGCCACGTCATCTTTTTGAGGATTTTCTGAAAAGGTATTATCATTGGAAATCCGACAGCCGGATCTAATGTTATGGTCACTGGACTTTGTAATGGTTGTGTTGGTTTGTTTTTTTAGGATCCTTTTAGTTTTTGTTGCTGTCTTGGTGGGCCTAAGGCTTGAACTTTGTATTTTAGTGATTTCTAAATAAATCTTTACCTCTTTTCCAAAAAAAATAAAAAATTCTATTTTGATTTTTACGTGATTCATTTGTGTTAGGAAGATTGTGATCAAATATGATAACTTTCATGGTGATAGTTCTTGTAATAATAAATGCTTCTCTATGTGTAAATATATTCAAGTTGATTTTTTATATATGAATATACAATCAAATTACAAAGATTTTTATAAACTCAACTTAAGACCAAACTATAAGTTGATACCAAATACTTATATTTTTAATTTTAATGTTTGTATTTTAAAGATCATCAAGATTGTATTTTTGTTTGTTTGTTTTTTTGGTTGTCAGTCTGTGTGGGGTTTGTCCCCTGTTCTGCTTAGTTTTTTGGTCTCGTTGGCTGCTCGCCTTGGTCTGTAATACTTTGGGTTTTGGGTCCCTGTAAAACCTGTTTATCTTTATCAAAAATACTAAGCCTTCTACTTTGAGTGAATTCCAAATAACTCCTATCCCCCCAAAGCTCCATTAGATTCCACAAAATGCCCTCTTCATTCTTTCTATTTATTTAAACACCTATTGGTTTCTTCTATTTTTAATTATGTTTCTTGTGATAGGCATATGTCTTCTTTTGCTTGATCAATTTGCCACTTGATCAAGCACCATTTGTTAGGGGCATCGATGCCCCTAACATTCCATGTTATGATCTTCATTGGGAGTTGGGAAGGTTGAGCCCCTTCCTTGAGATTGATTTCTCCTTCCTTGAGTTTTACTTTCTCGTAGCTCAGTCTACCATGGATGCTAATATCATTGTAGATTTATTTGAGTTTTCTCCTCTTTTTATTTTTCCTTGATCCTAGGACTTTTAATTCTAAACTAAAATTGTTCTAACATTCTTTCTTCTCTGATCATAGTTTCATCAAAGTCTAACTCTCCTAAGTTCTCAAATTCATCACTTGATGATGTTACCCCTTCAGATGATTCCATGCAAGCTCTTTTAATTGGGGCTCGCTTTTCTATATCTTAGAGATGTGCCTCCTCTATTTGTCCGAGGAATGAGAGAAATTTATGTTTGTTTTTTAGGCATTTTGTATCCTCTCTCTAGAACACCTATTTATAAAGACTTTCTCTTACCCATTACTCCCCCATTATTAATGCTATTTTCCATTAACTATTCATCCTTATCTACATCTTTATAGCCTATATTACTTCTTATTCCCAAGCCTTTCAAAGGAGATTGCTCACTTTAACTTCTCCATCACTGATGTTGAGTTATTTTTCCTACATATCTATCTAGACTCTATTTCTTCTTTGACTAAACTAGCATTCAACAAATCTACCTATTCTACCTCTGAGGACTTCTTACCTTTTATCATGGATTCATTTCTAATTTCCTCTCTTTGATTATTTATGGTTTCCCTTAATTCCTATGTATCCTATAGGAGAACCACTAACTCTACCTCTCTATCCCTTTCGTTATTTGGATAAAAATATACAATCCTTTCACCATCCAGGGTGGATCTATTCACTTCCTTATCCACCACCTTTCCAAAAGATGATTGTTTCCTTTATTTTAGGGGTCTTCCATTATTTTATTTTAAAAAGGGAGGTTCTACTTCTTGCCCTAAGATATTCAATTCAGTATCATTTTTTGTTGGTTGGTATTCTACCGCCTCTTGCCATCTAGCCACTTGCATATTTCCTCTCAGGAGGCACTTTCCTAGCTATTTATCCTACAAGATACTGACCTTTTGTTTTCATCTTCCCATATAAAAAACAATCTCTATTTAATTATAAATACCTACATCCATATCTATTTCTACACATGTTTGCAACATCCCCTGAGTTGCCAATAATGAAATCTTTTTCCACTCTTAGAAAGGAACTCAAGGCATCCCATATCCATGTTATGGCCTCCCCACTCCAGTATTCTATTGGTAGTCCTACCTAGCTAAGCCACTTAGTAGCCTTGTTTATTCTATATTCAAAAGGATCAAAATTTGGAATTCAATTTGTTTTATGGAAGTTAGACCTTATTAAAAACACTTGGATTCCCATAGAGAATTTCTTGTTTCAAATTCAAATCAATGCAATATAGAAGAAAAAAGCCATTTTACAAAGGGTGAATACATACCTTTCCTAGGTAAGCATTCCTTCACCTTTCCATTATCTCCATCTCATTTCCATTTTTTCTAGACCATTTAACTATCATGGTTAGCTCCTTTAGACGATTAACTACTGCGGTCATTAGCTCAAATGACATTACAAAGAGTTTGCTACCAAGGCTTTTATTCTTCCATATTTCTTTCCTGTATTTTTCTTTCTCTACATCCAAGTCTCCCTTCTATCTTCCTTCTCATACATCCTAATTGGTTCATCTGAGAATGTAAATATATACCCATTCCTAGGCCAATTTTTCCTTTCTTAAGAATGCCCAAATGTTTGACGTTTATTCCTAAAAAAAAATTGGATTCAAACTTTTTGATGTTTTGAGTGCATCCTGAAGTTCTATTTTCTTTTCTCTGCCATTTTTCCAATCAAGATTTTGTTTGCACCCATGGAAAAAATATTGGTCTTCCCATGGTGGTTCACCATAGCACCTTCCTTACTAACTCTTGTTTCCTTCAAACCTTCATGTCTCTATTTTCTCTATGGGTCAAACCCATTGAAAACCATATTATATATTTTTAACTATCGAAATCCGAGGTTCCTTTGGAAATTCGTATTCTGCTTCTTAAAGATATCTGACCAATGGACCCTACCAAAATTTCCAAGTTTGTGCCAATTAGATTCTGACCTCTTTTTCTCAAAAGAAGGCAACCACTTCCTCGCATATTATCACCCTACAAATTTGGACTTCAAGGATGTTGATGAATTCTATTCCAGGCCTGTGAGTTTTGATTGATGCAAAGATGCAAAAAAATTCCCTTATAGACTAGGGCCAAACCTGGACTATTGCAGAGCTCCAATTCAAATGTTGTAGAGCTCAATTGAAATTACCATATGGTACATGTAACCCTAAAAATTAAATGAAAGGACAATGAATATTAAGATCTATGAAAAATATTAAAAAATAAAATTTGTATTAGACATAAAAAGTTCTTAAACCTATAAAAACTATAAAGTTCAAAATTGCATACCCCTTTGCAATTCCACCTACAGTTTTGTGGCCGCTTTAGTGTCCACTTCTCTATCATTTGAGAAGGCTCATTTCAACCCTTGCATTAGCTTTTTTCCTCTCAAGATGATTTGGACACCTTTTTAGCACTTATCCTTCAACTTTTGTTTTGCATTAGCTGCATGTTTCTCTTGTCACTTATCATTTTTTAATGTGATTTGTCTGGACACTAGCGTGTCACATGGATGTATGTGCACCGTGCATTAGTCCTACAACATCTTAGCATTCAAATGTTGGTTCTACACATTTCGACACTTGTCACCTATCTTGGTCGATGGAAACGGCTCAGAATCTCTAGGAACATATCGACAACCCTCTTTTTCCCTCCTCTTTTCTCATTTTAAATCTATATTTTCTCTCCATTAAATCTCTCTCTCCCTCTCTGGGTTCTTCAGGAAATCCCTCTTGTTCTCTTGGCTCACTTAGCTTTCTCTTGCTCTCTCTCTTGCTACAGAAGTCTCTAGCTTGCTACAACACTCTCAAGCTCTCACAATAATCTCTTTGTAACTTTCTTGGCTTTCTCAAGCCTTGTTGGTAATATCTTTCTATCTCTCTTACATCTTTGAGAATCTTGGGATTTATCACATCCTTTATCTGTCAAATCCTTTATCTGTCAAATCATTATGTTATATATATAGTTGTTGTGGAGGTGGAAACACCAAAATAGGGACTTGACTAAGGCAAGTCCCCAAATAGACCCAAACAATTTCCCTCTTCTATATGTATGGAGGTTTCTTGAAGGCATTCAACTGGATGTAGGTTTGTTGTATTATTGATTTTGTTCCTCGCATTCAATCCCTTAAATCTTGTTATTTATTTTATTTTTTATCTCTATGTTTGCTATTATGTTTCTAACTCCTAGGTTTTGTACGTCATCTGAAACATAGAGTTGGTTTTTCTCTGTTTTCTGAGTTTTTTGCTCGCAATTCGTACTAGACTATAGCATGTCGTGCACACATCTATGCGTTACATTGGAGTCCTTGACGACACACTTAGATTCAGATCAAAAACTCCCTATCATTTTCTCTTGCAATTTCTCTAATTAGATATCTTCACCAGCTTCACTAGTTCAAGATATCTTAATGTATGTTTTGAAATTGGCTCTCAAGGGTACATAGTTCTTCCCCTTGTAGGGTCACCTTTGCACCATTACAATAAAAAACAAAGTAAATGATTAGTGGAGTGGAAACAAGGGTTGAAAATTAATTCAATCCCAAACCCTAGAAAAATATAGATCAATGAATTTACAAAGAATAATAATAAATCAAATCTAGAAAAATAAAAAAAATATTAAAATTAAATTATTGATGGAAAAAGGTAATCAAGGTTCTAAGCTTGGGCAATTTTTTTTTTATCAAAATAATAAGGACAAATATAATTGATTACGATAATTATGTAGATAAACACAAGTACAAATCGTGCTAAGTATAGAAATGTGTGAATTTTAAATAGACAAAATATAGGGGATCTAGCAATATCAAATAAAAAGATAATTATGATATAGTTAGTAATAAATAAATTTCTTATCTTTGTAGCTAAAGAAATGGTTGTTATCTATTAAGAATGATAAAACTTATCTTCCTCAAAATTATATAGATGTCATAGATATTCTTATATGGATAGGAATTATAATAATCCTTTTTACTATATCTTGCATAAGACTTGTAAATCTAATTCATAATTGTAGCTCACTTAATAGCTCCAACAAATTAACCTCTACAATAATTTTGGTTCTATCTTATGAGCAATAAGATAAATAAACCTCTTCATGTTGAAATTATCTATTGTGTGAATTTTAGGCTTTCGTCTCAAGTTAGTAGTATTTAACAATATATTGATAGGCAACAAGTTTCAAACATATACATGAATTCTATATGGCCCTTGGGTGGCTCGAATGAAGGTCGTGTGGTGTTGGTTAATATCTTGGAGGGTAGGTTATTTAGTTCCCTCAAGGAGAGAGATATTTTGGCTTAGGGTCCTAACCCAAAAGGCGATTTTTATGTTGTTGAAGGTTATGCTCATCTTGATTGGCAATTGTATGGCCTAACGGATGTTCCCTGGAGGAAGAAGGTTTGGAATAGCTTCTCTTGGCCGAAATGTAATTTTTTCTTATGGCTGGTTGCTCAGAGGAAATGCCTCACGTGGGAGAATTTTCGTAAGAGAGGCTTCTAGGAACTATCTATCTGTTATCTTTGTATGCATAATGAGGAAGAATGCTCCCACTTGTTTCTTTCTATTCCCTTTCTCTAGGGAGATTTGGCAAAAGTGGTGGGAGGCTTGGCAACATGCTTGTTTTCATGCTACCTCCTTAATTGACTTTTGGGATAGCTTTGGCAGACCCCCAATGAAGACCTCTTTTCTTCAAGTGGCCTGGGCTATTGGGCCAACCCTTATTATCTATAATATGTGGCTAGAAAGGAATCGAAGGGTCTTTTTTAATTCACATGTAGGGATTCATCAATTGTGGCAGAAGATAGTTAATAGCCTTCAGGAGACAATCTCGGCTAAGTGCAATTTTTTTCTGAAAATGTTGATCTGGGTGATTATGCTAATGTAAGGAATTTTCAATTGAAAAATATTAAAATAGACTATGTTGTTGGAAATAGATCTTGACATGCGAAGCAACAGATAAGTAGAGATGGAAGGTGGATTCCCCCTCCTATGGGAATCTTAAAAATTAATACGAATGGTTTTTCCCATGGGAATCCTGGACATGCAGGTACTAGAGGTATAGGTAGAGGTGATGATGGTTGTGCAGTTTTTTTCTTCTATATTTATATTGGGCAACACTCTAACAATCTTATGGAGGCCCTAGCTATTAAGATTGTTGTTGAGTGAGGTTGTTCTTTAGGATGGAGGAAGATTACTTGTGAGTCATATTCTCAAATTGTTGTGGACATGTTGAAAAAACAAATTTTGAATGATGTGAGTTGGCAATTAGCTTCTGTGGTCAGGCAGATTTTACAACTGTGTAAAATATTGGAATTTGTCTCCTTTTGTCATATTGCTAGGGAGTGGAATAGAGTGGTTGATTGTTTGGCCAAGTGGGCTTCAAAGCATGTTGATGGTTGAGATTTTAGTGGAAGGGATGGTCTACCTCCTAATTATCTTGAAACTTATAGACAGGTTAATGCTAGAAGACAGGATGATGCAAGAGCACCCAGTGGTGTAGGATCAATTTCCCTTTTATGTTTGTTTCCTTTTCATCGTCAGTTTCGAGGCCCTTCAAGGCTCCAGGTGAGCCTGGTTTTTGGTGTAATTCCAAAGTAGTTGGCCTTTGACCCTACTTTGTGCCACGTCATCTTTTTTAGGGCTTTCTAAAAAGGTATTCTCATTGGAAATCCAACGGTCGGATCTAATGCTATGGTCACTAGACTTTGTAATGGTGGTGCTGGTGGTTTTTTTAGGATCCTTTTAGTTTTTGTTGCTGTCTTGGTGGGCCTAAGGCCCAAACTTTGTATTTCTATGATTTCTAAATAAATCTTTACCCCTTTTTTTCAAAATTAAAAAAAAAAAAAAATAGATTTTTAGGTGATTCATTTGTTTTAGGAAGAGTGTGATCAGATATGATAACTTTCATGGTGATAGTTCTTGTAATAATAAATGCTTCTCTATGTGTAAATATCAAGAAAAATTAGGAAATTACAATAGAAACAAGAATCCAAAACAGTCTAAACAAGCATTTGAAAAAATTCTAATGTTCTGGCTATAAAATTGATATGTTTTATTGGAAACATAAAATTATCAGTTCTAAGGAGGGTTTGAACCTCCATCTCCTCTGAGCTAGAGGGATGTTTCCTTTACACTATCAGAACCTCAAACGTTTCATAAAATTTAAATTCATTTTATTATATTTTTTAAATTTATCCCTACCCTCCTTAAAAGGTAAGACTAAAGATATTTTAATTTTAAATTTAGTTGTAATATCTGCAGTATATAAATGAACAAACTCTCTCTTAGACTCAGCTGGAGAGTTCAATGGGTTCAATGAATCGTAACATTGGCTTCGATGCATTCCTTTACTGATTTGGACTATAAAACCAATCCAATCAAAGAACATTAAATAACTTGATAAGGCCATCCATTATGAAGTCATCTTACTTAAGAATAACATACATCTGTCGATAATCTTTAAAAAAAATATGTTCTAATTTTGAAAAAAAAAATTCAAATATCCATTAGAAAATCATGTTGGCTTATACTTACAAATTCTTAGAAAGGCACATTGTATAGGTGATCATCTTGCAGCACCAATCTGAGAACTTGCACAGGTAAATAGAAATCACATGGGTTTTCGTCACCTGAAGAGTTGCAGACAATGTAAGGTTATAAAAAATTAGCACTCTCTTTTAGGCAAGAGTAACATGAGAAATCTAGCTCATCATATCTTGATGATAAATTACACAAACTGCTTCAGAAAATAGCGCTTAAAACAATTTCTTAATGGAAACTTGTCCCATACAATTTTACTTCACCTCGCATGGAATTAAACAATCACTCAATTTTTTGCACCTGGCAAAGTCATTCGTTAATCATATATTTGGCCAAAACCTAAATAACTCCTAGGTTTTATTTTATAGAGGAGGAATATAAAAATAGACAATCGCCTAGAAAACGACATGCTGGTCAAATGGTAAGCATATGCCAAATCAGCTTGGTAGGCAATGATCAGGTTTTATTAGAATTGCTAAGTTTGGAATCAATCTTCTTTTTTTTTTTCAATAAAAGTGGATTATTCCATTAAACTTTTTTATTAATATTTTTTATTTTTTACACAGGATTCAAAGAGCATACCAGAGGAAAGAACCCTGGGAAGAAAACCTCTAGTCATAGCTCATAAAATAAACCTATAGTATCTAACAGATCAATTTATACACCCCGCCGAAAACCACATACAAAATGCGGTCACAACACATATAATATCAGTTTTGCATAGAACCCATATGACAATTTGCCAAAAAAAACCATCGGATAATTTTCAAATGTAGACTCCATAACTGCTATCAATGGAAGAAGAAAAAATTTTCCAAAGCCCTGTGCCAAATCCCATGAGCCAAAAACCTTCCTGCCAAAAAAGAAAGTATCAAAAAACCTTTGAAAAAACACTATTATATCAAATACCATGACCTCGAACTCTTCTCCAGACAACGAACATGAATACTTGAAATGAAAGGGGAAAGCGTGAATAATTATCATCATAAAATTTTACATCGACATTACTCAACAAAATCATATGACTATTGCTGCAAACCTTCCCATGCCCTAGAAGGAATTTCCTCAAAACCCACCTCTCGTTGATTAGCATTGCTATCAATGGCTAAATTTGCCAAATAATCTGCAATCTTATTAACTTCTCTGTAGCAATGGGATACCAAGAAAGATTCAAACAATTCTATTTTTTGTAAAATGGGATCAAGTATATACTGCAAATTCCAACAATTCGATTTCTTTTTTATAACACATTGAATAATCACCATAGAATCACTTTCAATTATTAAGTCCTTAATTCCCAAAGAGATTGTCATATACAATCCAAAAGACAAAGCATGAAATTCCACATAATTGTTAGTTTTAAAACCAATAGCATGACACTTAGCTCGAATAAAATTTGCATTGTAATCATAAATTACCATGCCTACCCCAGCCGGCCCAGGGTTACCACAAGAGGCCCCATCAAAATTTAGTTTAAAGTGCCCCTGCAGAGGAGGTTTCCATCTAGCAAAGCATCTCTTACCTATTGTGTCATTCTTTTTTAAAATTGAACCATGAGAGGGTAAAACTGACAGTAGCTTCCAAACTCTAGTAACTCTACTATCCCAGTGCGAAAAAGAAGTAAGATTTTCCAAATTCTTATAAATAAATGACAAAGCAACCTCAGAGATTGAAGACTCAATTTTTAATAGAACCTCAGACACATGAGACCTTGTTTTTTTAAATATCTTGTTGTTTCTCTCTAGCCAAACATTCCAAATCACAATAGATGGAGATATGATCCAAAGGCATGCATAAAAAGATGAGGCAAACATAAAGGGCCAAGATCTAAAATGGGAAATGAGATCCTTACCAATAACAAAGGATATATTTAACTTCTCAAACAACCACTGCCAACATTCATAAGCATAATCACAATGTAGGAATAGGTGTGAAGGAGATTCCAAATGTTTGTTACAAAGGACACAAGGGAAAACAACAGTAATACCAAGCCTGTCTAGTCTCATACCTGTAAGGACTCTATCCTGAACTGCCAACCAAGAAAAGGCTCCAGCTTTGGGAAGACAAGTCGAATGCCAAAACAACTTATAAGGCGAAGAAGATAAATCTTTAGCAACCATAAGAGAGTTGTAACCATCTTTAACAATGTACTTACCAGAAATATTCTTTGTCCAAATAAGTTCATCCTCAAAATCAGAAAGAAATACAATTCTATCCCCCAAAATCTTTTCAAAATCTAATTTCATGCTTTGATCAACATCTAAGAAATCAATCGACTTCCATCTAGCTAGCTTAAGGGGTCCACTAGTCACAATTTCAAAATAATCTGCTACAAAAACACCCCAAAGGGAGGAAAGAACAGTGATCAGAGGAGACCAATCCTTAATATTCACCAAAGGAGTGTGTCCATTCCATACTTCATCCCAGAATCTGACCTTTCTACCATTATGAACAATCCATGAGAGATGAGGCAAAATAACTGATCTACATTTACAAAGGAAATTCCAAATAGCAGAACCCAAAGGCAAATTTAAGACTTTAAAAATGTACTCTCTCGGTCCATTATTTAAATATTTGGCAAACATAATTTGTGCCCATAAGGAGATAGGCTTGTCATATAATTTCCAAACCAACTTAGCACCTAAGGCTAAATTCTGATTCTCTAGACTCTGAATTCATGTTCCCCCAAGTTCCTTAGGCAAACATACCTTATCCCATGCAACTAAAGGGAGTTTCTTCTTGCCATCTTTATTATTGTTCCAAAGAAAATATCTAAGAGTATCCTGTAAACTAACAATGGTTGCTTTTGGAGACTTCAAAACAGACATGAGATATATGGGAACAGCATTCAAAATAGACTTGATGAGAACAATTTTACCCACCAAAGTTAACCATCTATGATTCCATGAGAGAATTCTTTTAGAAATGACCGAAATAATCTTATCCCAAAAACCAATCTTATCCTGTTTAACAAAGAAAGGAATCCCAAGGTAAGTACATGGAAGATTTCCTGTCTCAAATCCCCAAAAGGATTGCAACCTATGTTGAACTAGTTGTGATGTATTAAGGAAAAAAATCTTTGATTTATCACCATTCACTTTCTGTCCAAAAAACGATGCATAATTTTGTATTATTCCGTTAATCACTTTTGCCTCAACTAACGAAGCATGTCCAAATAATAGAGTATCATCTACAAAGAGACAATGAGAAATACTTTGGGAAATATTTTGAATCCTTATACCTTTCCAAAGCCCCCCCACTTTAGCAGCCCTAATAGCCCAACTAAAAATTTCAGCTAGGAGAATAAACAAAAAGGGAGAAAGGGGATCTCCCTGTCTCAA
The DNA here is from genome assembly GCF_030272615.1 of Cryptomeria japonica. NCBI lineage: Eukaryota > Viridiplantae > Streptophyta > Pinopsida > Cupressales > Cupressaceae > Cryptomeria > Cryptomeria japonica. Next base: position 209,378,525 of record NC_081405.1, on the reverse strand, counting down.
ACCCCTAGAGGAAGTGAAAAAACCACAAGGAGAACCATTAATTAAAACCGATAATCTTGCAGAAGAAATACATGCACGAATCCATTTGACCCAGGCCTTGGAAAAACCTAACTTCTCAAGAACAACACATAAAGCCCCCCACTCTACTCTATCATAAGCCTTCATCATGTCTAGTTTAAGTATCATGGTCGGGGTTCTTTGGGTGGAAATAGAATGCAGCACCTCATGTGCTACGATTGCACCCTCTGTCGTCTCCCTTCTAGGAACAAAACCACCTTGCTCCAATGAAATGATCCTAGGTAGAATTTTTGCCAATCTAAGGGAAATTGCCTTTGTAAATATCTTATACAAAGTGTTACATAAAGCAATGGGGCGAAAGTCAGCAAAAGTCTTAGTATCCTCTTTTTTAGGAATAATTGCAATCACTGTAGTATTAAGTTCTTTTAAAATGGACCTATTTCTCCTAGATTCCTCGAGAGCCAATAAAACATCATTTCCCACAAAATCTCAACATTTCTGAAAAAATAAAGGAATAAAACCATCTGGTCCCGAGGCTTTATCTGAATTCATGGCAAAGACAGCACTCTTAACTTCTTCTAAGGAAAAGGGAGACATCAACATCTTATTGTCTTCCAAAGATACTAAAGGAGGAATATTAGATATAATATCATTGCTGAGATTTTTATTTTCCGAAGATAATAATGACTTAAAAAACCTAACTGCCTCTGAAGCAATGTCCTCTGGCACTATCAATAAATTCTCATTCTGACACTGAATACAAGATATCCTATTCTTACATCTTTTAATCTTAGTTGAAGAATGAAAAAATTTTGTGTTCCTGTCACCATCTGAAAGCCATAACTCTCTAGATTTTTGTCTCCAATAGATTTCCTCTCTAGCTAACACCTCCTCAAGCTGTAATTTTAGTGACTTCAATTCATCAAAAACTTGTGGCACCATACCATGTTGAAGCACATGAGTATTAAAACACTCAATCGTATCTTGAATCATTTGTTTCTCCTAAAAAATGTTCTTAAAATGCGAGATATTTCATTCCTTAATATTCAATTTCAATTAATTTAACTTCTTAGCAATCTGAAACATACGAGACCCAGAACAAAATGGAGCATAATTCCACCATTTCATAAGCAAAGGCAAAAAGGAAGAATCCCTAAACCACATGGGCTCAAATTTAAATGGAGACTTAAAAGAAGCCCTATCCTCAATAACTGAAAGGGAAATTGGAAAATGATCAGAACTTGAGACCGGTAGAATAGAGGAAAAGAGTTCAAAATCTGAATCAATCCAATTCTCAGATAACAAAAACCGATCTAATCTCTCAGCAATCTGAGAAAAATCCCTTCTCATGTTTGTCCATGTGAAAACCCCATTCTGAGACTTACAATCAAAAAGGCTCATATCAGAAATGAAATCCCCAAAGTCATCCATAATCCTTTTATTAGGGAAAATACCTCCTCTTTTCTCATCTAAATCAGTGATAGCATTAAAATCACCCCCGAAGATAATAAAGGAACCATGTTTTAAGGGAGAAGAAATCCTCTTTAATTCACCCTGTTACCCCTATATTTTTGCTCGTGCCTAAAGTCTCATAATCAGCTAAAAATCAGATATTGTTAATATTTTAATGCTAAAGTTTTTGTGGCCAAACTCCATGTCAGCTGAGAGATTTTAATTGTTTTATTTTTAACTTACCCATATACCCAAACAATTAAATCTCAAGTCTTTTATCTCTTATGCAAAAATGATTTTTGGGTTATGCTCTGCTTAGCTTATTTATTCTACAGTTAAAACTTCATAAGAAACAGAGCTCCCAGTAAAAAGTTATACAGGTTTTTCTATGGCAGCCCAAAAGAACAATTGTCATTGAACTTGAACCTTGAACCTTTTCAAAAAGTTCAAAGTTCAGGTTCAAGTTCAAAGTTTGAATTCAGCTAGAGCGTACTTTGTAATCTATGTTCATTGAACTTGAACTATTTTGGTTCAAGCCCACAGGTTCAAAAACTTCAAAGTTCAAATTTTGGGCTTTGTGATTTTTAGTTATTGAACTTGAACTATTGAACCTCGCAGGTTCACAGTTCACCAGGTTCAGTGAGGTTCACCAAGTTCAAACAGTTCAATCAAGTACGAAGATGCAGGTTCAGCAATCTAGTTCAAAAGTGTGGCAGTGCATTTTAGATTTTGCATCAAAAATTTCAACCAGATTCAAAAAAGGTTCAGGTTGGTTCAATGGTTCAAGAAGGTTCAACTATTTTTAGAACTTCAATAAATTTTAATGATCAATGTTTTGAAGGCACAGGTTCAATCTCAGAGTTTCAAAGTTGTAAACTCAGCCTCTTAGTTCACAGGCTTTCAAAGGGATCAAAAGATTGGGCTTGACTTGAAATTCTCAAACTCCAAACATCAGTGACTCCATGCATTCGCAAGATACATTGAGAATGAAATTGTTTGTAGTTTCCAAGTAACTTGTTCTCTGATTAGATTTGGTTGGTGACTTACTGTTTACTACCATTGGTTGTGTGTTGTCTATGAGAGAAGTAACGGTCGAACTCATGAAGGATAAGATTGTTGAGTTTTCCAAATCTGCATGGAAATAGTTGCTTCCCTGTATGTCAACCATATGAATGGATAGAGTGTTTGAGAGAAAAAGATGTGAAAGTCACTGAGAACATTATTTTGGCAAGTCTAATTTTATGACAGACATATAGACCCTCACATAGTAGCAAATATCTTTTGACTGGGACATTATTTTTGAAATCGCTCCGGTCAGAATGTAGAAAACTAGGTTTCGACCAACAAATCCAAAATTGAGAAAGATCCAACAGTGGAAAACAAAGTTATGGCCCTCGTACCAAGACATACTTTGACTGTCATAATTTTTTTTTTAGTCAGCCCAACATAAAGAGTTTTTCATTTTGGGTTGATACAGAGTGTTATGACAAAGTGCCACATGTCTAGATATTGTTACACATGTCATTTATTTTATAATCTACATCATTGTAAACTTTTAAACCAAAGTTTATAAATATTAGGAATGCAAAAAAAAAAAAAAAAAGCATTGGAAATGAATGAAGAATTAAAAATATTTTGAAGAATCAATTGTCTTCAAAACTGAAAAAGTTATGCTAACCGAAAGCAGTGGGGCACAAAACATTATTTATGGGAATATTTTCAAGGGAAAAGGGTTCCAATCTTTGTTGGGAAGTCTGTGTGCTGCTAACAGAGAAGAGGTTATTTCTGAGTTTTTAATTGTAGCAGGGAGCATGTTTTCTTTTCCTACAGTTGTAATGTATAGAACTTGAGTCTTTGAACTCATTTTGATATTGAAGGAATGGAGAAGGCATTCAGGAGTCTTTGAATTCTTTATTGTTGTCTTCAGATTTTATTGAGATTTGTCTCATTAATATTATTTTTCAGTACCATTTTTGTCATGACAAGCTGTAGATGTGATTAATTCTGAAATTTTGTTTTCAGATTGAGTTACCTCTTGGGAAGGATATGTGCTCCTACCTCTTTAGTTATTTTCTAAGGGTGTTGGGAATATGAACTGTGTTTTCTTTTTCCTGCATTCACTTTATTTAATATTCAGTCATCTTCACATTTACTTCATGGTTATGAGTAGGTGTTAGTACCTTTAGTTGCTTTCCGGTTAAAAGCAAATGTGTGGTTTAAAACCAATTAATTTATTGAATATCTGACCGGGGAGCTGTACCCTGTAAAATTCAGAGGAAGATTATCAATCTCATGATAATCGATCCAACTGTTAGTGTTTTTTTGTTTTTCATTCTAGGCATTGGGAGTTAATTTGCATATTCATTGTTGAAGGACAAATCTATTTACTAACACACCCCATAACTTACTCTTCCCTTGAATTCTTGACGGACCATAAATGTTAAAAAGCCAGAATTTAACCTTTGAAATCTTGCTTATAACTAAAGCCAACGTCCAATTTGTAGTAGATGCCACTAACTGTACCTCAATATTATAATTATTCCAAAGCAGTGCCAAACCTCCTGAAGCACCACTAGCCGGAGAAGAAAGAAAATTCCACCTTCTCCAAGATGAAAAAACCAAATCAGCAAACTCCTTTGACAACTTTGTTTCTTGCAACATAAAAATATCACACTTAATTAAGTCCATTTGGGACTTAATTAAGCGTCTCTTGTTAGGGGCATTTAAGCCCCTAACATTCCAAGAAATAATTTTCATTGTCCTCGAGGGGAGGCCGAAGCTCCCCTCTCCCCATTAATCGGAGAATTTTTGCTTTTCCCAAAGCAACCTTGCAAATTACGTTTCACATCCCTTGATCTTGTCACAGGTGGACTAGTCATGAATCTTTTACTCCTCTTTCTTTTTACACTTATAGGAGTTAGGCATGGTTTCTTAGGCCTACCAAGAGAGACCGAATGCCTCCCTTTCCCACCAGCAGGAGAAAGGGACAAAGTCTTTTGAATTTCAGCATCAATTTCCATTTGAGTCTTAATATTATTTGGAGGCCTACCTCTCCTAGGAGAAACCACCGATGGTTAAAAAACCGGAGTTGTTTGGACAATTGGTAAACTCTTGCATGACTTTGGAGAAGCCAGGATAAATGGATTATCTTCAAAACCCAACTCTGTTGTAGCCAAAACCGCAAAAGGATTAGCATAAGCAGAAATTGGAAGGGTCGAGTTTATACCCCCCAAATCATTCTCAATTGAACAAACAACTCTATCAGTAATACCCTCATCCATTTGATGTCCATGATTGTTAAAAATATCATGTACTTGCTGAACCAGATCAGGGACAACCTCTGACGGATTACTATTCCCTAAGGAAGATTCATTAGCCATATTAATTTTAACATTCAGATGGAAATTATTAGACACCAAATTCTTAATTTCCTGCACTAAAGAAGCATCATTAGGAAAACCTATGGCAAGTACCTGTTTAATAGTTTCCATATCAACCACTGCATTTTTATCTAAATTCACATTCTTTGAAGAAACCAAAACCTCCTTTTGAGTGCATGAAGACAAATTGTCATCCTTACCCTTTGTGTGATTATTTGGCATCTTAGGGCAATCTATCATCAATGGGTGGTCTACTCCATTCATCGGGGGATTACCATCCACTATACCCCCGTTATTAGAAAATGTCTTCAGTAAAGATGAAAGTGAGACTGAACATGAAGTGTGATGATTTGGTTTCCCAGAACTACGACACAATGGATTATTTTCAAGATTAATGTGACCTGTTTCTACCAATTTATGCGAAGATACATTTCCACATCCTTCAATCAAAGGTCCCGCCGATAAACTATCTTTATTAAGGGATTTAGGGACAGAGTCAACAACCTGCTCATTTTTCTTAAAATCCATAAGTAAAGGAGACTTAAGAAGCTCCGTATCTAATTTCTCAATTGACTAGTGCCAAATACCATCATGAGACTTGATATTACAAGTACGGGGGCAAACATTGTTAGGGTTAATAAGAAGACAAATTTTTACCAGAACCTCCCCCTCCACAAAGTCCATTTTAGATGTTAAAAAAGTTCCAATAGTATTTCCAATTTTCTCAAGAACATCTGGATCCATAAATTCAAAAGGAATTTTAGGTAAACCAAACCAGAAAGGAATAAGTTTTGAACTAGACCAAGAAGGAACAAAAAAAGGTTTCCAAGCTGCAATTGAATTTAAATGTTTTCCAAACCAATGATGTGAAGTTCTTAAAACCTCATCTCTAAAAGAAGGAGAATCAAAGACAATAATAAAAGCATTCGTAAACAATAATTGAAAATAATGCATATCCCCCCATCTTTTCTGAAATTTATGATAAAGCTTTAACAAACTAATTTGATCACCCCAAATTTCCCCAGAAATAGCATTTGTATGCAAACAATTCGCTTTCTTATCAACATAGGAACCTAAAAGATCGATACAAGGGATAGGAGCCCAAACCTATGATGAAGAAACCTCGGGTAGAATACGATCAGAAGGTATCTTACTTACCTTTTCCGGACTAGCTTCCTTGAGGTTCACATTTACCTTATTTCCCACCTGCTGTGAAGAAACAGAAACCCTGGCCTCAATCTCCTTATTTGCCAAGCCAACAACCCTAGCAAACGTTCGTTGATTGCCCAGATCCAAAGACCATTTCCTCGAAAAGCCCTTGAATTTCTTCTTAGAATTCCCATGATTCGCACCATTATTAAAATGCCCTTGAGTGAATCTCCTTCCATTGTTATTCTGCCTCCATGCCATACTGCATCTGTTCCCAAAGAAGCCTTGAGAGTATTTTGAAGCTGGCTGAAAAACCTTGTTATTTCCGCTCCAGTTTACCTGTATCGCCATGTCCTTCCATCTGCCTTTCATGTAGACCCACTGCATAACATGAGGCGGGTCTTCCCAGCCCACATCTGCCCATGAACCCAAATGTCCTCTATCAGCCATGTCCAATCACTTTATTATCTGATCACTGTATTATGCTGATTTGATGTTACCCCAACTGTAGCGATGACAATGCAAGCAAACTTTTACTAACAATGAACCTCAAGATGATTGGCAGGTGTCGTCCTTTGCAGCTATCACAAACAAGTCTAAGTATGACAAAGTTATCTGCTACTAACAGTCTGAAAACCTCCTCCCAAATGTCGATCTCCAAACCAAATGACAGCATCTTCACAGTTGCAGTATGCTGAATATTTTCTTGACTTATGGATTGTTGATTTGAACAGTGAGTCGCCTGTAGATGTTTGGTCTAGACATAGATCAATCTGAGGATGACTTATGCTGTGTGGATCCAACAATGCTTCAAAACGGCAACCTCCTTATTTCTTGTATAGTGTAGTGCAAGGTTTAGGTTTGCTAATTTGGCGCCACTACCATCTCACGACCTTTTCTAAACCCTAGGGTTGTTCTCTGATGCTAGCGGATCTGAGATCTGGAGTTGATTGAGCCCTCAAGATCGGATTTGGCAGAGTTGTGGAGGGTAGTGCTGATTTCTTCAAACCCTAATTTATCCCCTTAACCTCCAACAATGTAATCTCCTAAAGTATGTTGTTGTATACACATTGTTGCACCTGAATATGCTTGATCAGCTGATGGAATTCGGCTCACAAGCTCCTAGTGCCCCAGCTGGTTGAAGGAAAGTCATGAAAGATAATGTGAGCCCTTGATGTGGGCAAGGAGTAGAAGTTGCAGGCAACCTGGATCAGATCTACACCATTAATGAAGGAATGCACCTCACAATAATGTTTTTGACCAATTAATGATCACCGCCAACCAAAACTCATAGATCTAACCTCCTTGTGCTTTCCCTGAAATTGCTACTTCAAATGTGGATCCCCACCATGTCATGACAAGGCCCTTCTGTCAGATCTCCCCCCTCCTACTTGTAACCATAACCTTTCAGATTTTGTAGTCTACAGCAAAATGCAAACATGTCTTGCCTTCGTTGTCCATCTTTCTGACCATATGTCAGTAGCACGCAAAATTCATGCTAATGGAAGATGAACTGTACTGCATTCCTAAATTAAAATTCATATTATATCAATCTTTTATCAATTCATATTATATTAGTTTTTAGAAAAAAAGAAAAAAAAAGAAGAGATTTTTATTAAAAAAATTGAATTCCAAACAAATATAAAATGACTCAAAATTACTTAAAAATTTCTTAAATTCTTGTAAAAGATATTACAAAATACAAATGGACTAAAATTCTCATTCACTTTTTTTTAACTAATAATTTATTTGTTCATTATGACTAGAAAATATACTGACAAGTTTAATTTTGTGGAGAAAAAATTATGAAACTAACCATCACCCCAAAAACACATGAACACCTCTAGGGAAAAGCCAAATGATTAGATAATCAAGATCAGCATGGAAAACAATAATCTTATCTTTTCAAATAGTGGGGCAACAAGGGATGGAATAAGGAAATCCCTAACCACCATCTCAGACACTTCAAGTATGCTTGAGACATCCCAGACATCCTCCAAGTGTTATACACACAACCAACCATCCCCAATCTTCCAAGTCCTCACAAAATTTTAAAAATAAAAAAAGTAAAACATGTATTTTCATTTATTTCACAGAAATTTAAGAAATGGTATTTATAATCTATTTTTATAAAAAAAAATAATGCTTTTTAATTTTTGGATTAATTGAGAAACCCTCTATCTTTTGGTTTACTAAATCAATATCAAGAAATATTTTTGCTCATGGTACCCAGATGTGATAGTCACATGGTTTCTTGATGGTTTTGTGAGAGCATTTGTGTTGATCCGGATTGACACAAGGAGACTAAACCCTCTTTATGTGTTGGAGTTTCCCACGTGGAGTTTCTTTGTGGTACATCTTGTGTCATGTGTTGTATTATATTATTTTGTGCTCTTCACTTGTTTGATTATTGAGTTGTTGCATGTTTTTTCCATTCCAACAAGTACTTAAATTCTATGATAGAATTTTTTACTTGTTCCTTAAATGATGAAGTATGTAAATTCTATGATCAAATTCTTAACTTTCTCCTTAAATTCTATGTTTTCATTCCAATAATTATTCATGTAATGTGTTCAGCTCTCATGTTCAACTCTCATGTTAACTCTATGATTGTGCTTTAAGGATTCTATTAGTATATATGAAAATGATGAGCATTTTTCAATGTTATCATATGAATATTTGAAATTCCCATATATTATATTATATTATATTATATTATATTATATTATATTATATTATATTATATTATATTATATTATATTATATTATATTATAAATGTATATATATAATCGTCTCTTTTTTTAACACCAAAAATAGCCTCAAAAAATCCCATCCCAAAATGCACCCAAACATTTCTACATCCTTTTGTCCCAAAAACTTGGTGGAATGTAGAACTAAACATGTAGCCAACAATATTAAGTGAACCACTAGTCCACATGAAAATAAATTAGCTAATATGATGTGATACACATTAAGTAGACCATACAGAATCATAAAACATAAGTTCTTATATGTATATATGAATATGTTGAACACTTAAATATCAATGTTATCATATGAATATTAATTTTCCCATACTTTTAATATATATAGTCATCCACTTTGTCATCCTTAAAAATAGCCTCAAAAAATCCCATCCAAAAATGCACCCCACCATCCCTACATCCCACTGTTTTAAAAATTTGGTGGAATGTAGAACTAAACATGTAACTAGCAATATTACACGACACAATTCTGAAAACATGTAACCAACAAGATTGGAGGAGAAAGTCACAAAATTCTGAAAGCTTCAGTTGATAATTTCAGTGTTGATAGTCTAAGCCAATCCATTGATTGAATCCTGCCTAATCCACCATAATGGAACACATAGATGCATGTTTCTTGCATCATAGATTAACATAGAACAAATCTAAACCAATTAGTTTTAAATATAATTCTTTTATCCTACTAATATCACAATCTTGTGATAGTTATATGGCATTGCCTTTAGGCATCAACTATTAGAAGAACAAAATTCATATTCTACTCCCATTTCTAACAATAAAGAGACTCATATACTAAATTTCACATAGAGTACATGTAGGGCTCCTTGCATAAGACAAATAATCATTAAGGGTAAAACAAGTTTTTAGGGACCCAAAACCCTATACAAATAGAACTTGTGGGGATCTATAACCCACTAAGAAGAACGTTGCACAATGAATCCATATAGACTAACAATAGCCAATCATCAGCCAATCAACAAAAACTAAGCATCAAAGAGCTAAATGATGCAACAAAATACCAAATCCATCAAACAAGACCAATCAAAGACTCATTATTAAAGGGTTTTGCAAGGCTTTCATAACCTTAACACTGGGATTTGACAAATCTCCCATAACCTTCAAGTATAATCATGATATTCTCTCAATACCATCCTAATCTCCACCTCAATAGGAGAGAAAGGAAAATAACTAAAAAGAAGGGCAATAGCATCCCCTTGTAGCAAAACAACAGCTAATCAAGATCACCCTTAAGAGTAGTAACAACATTATTGAAGCATTGTTCATCTCCTCCAACCAAAACAATCTCCACCTCCATAGGGGACACCTCCACCTCGATAGGAGAATTAGAAGAATACCAAAGATGTATAACAATAAATAAACCCAAAACACGAAAGCATTCCCCAACTCTATTGGATAAAATTAGGTAGTCAAGAGAAATGGCAATAAAAGCTTCCTTAAAGCTATTGCAAATCTTAGCAAAAACAATATACATTGAGGCAACCCTCCATAGGAATAGGGTTACAAGATAATCTTTACTCACGCAAAAATATACCTCAATAGGAGCCAAAAGAGTAAAATGAAAGCACATGAAAGCAAAAAACCCTAACTAAAAAATAACACTAGAAACTAGCCAAAATGCTAGGACCACAAAAACCCCACCAACAACAAATCTTCTAAACATGGCATAGGGGGGAGGAGTAAGTTGTCAAAAAAAAAAAGAGTATTAAAGGAAATGAGCATAAGAACACCATACCCAACATCACCACATTCCCAAACAAGGGAGAACTTCTCAAAGCTAGTAGAGAAATGCCCTCTCTAGCAGAAGCAGCAAAAAATAAACTCTAGACACCAAAGAGGGCTAAGAGACTAGTGCAAACAATACACACCACAACCAACCTACTACACAAATCCAAAGAGGACCAAATAGAGCACAACCCTCCCAACAACAACCTCAATCTCCCAAAGAACAATTGAAGCAGGAACAGATTTTAGCAGGAGACCCATCTATAATAACCAAAGCCTCACTATAGAGAATTTCATACAACCATAACCATGCAAATAAAATAGGGGCTAAGTTCACACTCGTCAATGAATGGAAATGATAGACAAAGAACCCTAAAACTAGAATGGAAATGAGACACAAAAGGAAGCGAGATAAGCAACATATAAAATATTGAGAACCAAATCTCCAACATACCACACCCAAAGGAACCATCCCCTTCATAGACTAAGAGACCCAACTACATGAGGGGAAATCCCATCGCATCCAGAGCCAACCAAAACCAAAAAAAAAAAAGTACCATTTGTAGCTAGATATATGGTAGAAAGAATAGAACAACACCAAAACCATCTACTTTAGCATCTTCATTGGCCTCCTCTCCAATAGAATTGTTGTCTTTGAAAACCCTACTAGTCATGCTCCTATTCATCCCACTCATCATATTTATAGTGGATGGGTGTGTGCATGATCATGGGGATCTAAAAAGTGGCAATGGAAAAATATGCATTTTAAACTTTGCCAAACATGCCAAATTCCTCGACTTTTTGTTTGGGTCGAGAAAATTTTGAATTTGGCTTGTTAATACCACATTTTTAATAACACATATCCATTATTAACAGATGTCCATTTTCTGACATCATTTTTATGATGTCATGTTTTCTAAAATGGATATCATATTTTCCTTAGCCTAAGAAACATATGTTAGTAAAATGGGCATAACATTTGCATTTCTTATCAAAATTTTAATCTTTTGCAAGTGTTGGAAAGGTGGTTCAGAGGCCTATCAAATAGATAAGTTAATTTTATTGGGGTGTATACCAAAAATCAATTATAACCATTTGAAGTTAATCCGTCATTTTTAAAACTTTAAATACTCATACTTTTTGCATACACAGTCTTTTGTTTTCATTTTTTTCTCCCAGAAGAATTAAAACATCTAAAAAGTAGTAAATAATGAAAAAAAATTCCATACTAATAGACTAAAAATTTTACATGAATCATGATATAAGGTTTCCTCGTTGTCCTTGATCCTATGCACACCTTTACCAACGTTGACATAGGATAAAATGCCCTTCTATAGCTCTCTATCCTTCTCTATATTTACTTAGGTATATCTCACTCTATCCACATCTCCTTATATCTCCCATTCAAATCCATCTCTCTCTCTTCCCTTACTCCACTTCTATATAAATCTTTCATCTATCTCTTCCTTCTTTACTTATCTCATTCCTTTTCACATCCCATATAGATCTTTCCCAAGTTACATCTATCTCTACATATATCTCCCTCTTTATATTCCTATCTCTCTCTCTCCCACTACATCAGTGCCACTCCCTATTTGTATATCTCTCTAGTAACCTCTCATCTCTCTATTTGTATTCCCCCTCTACCTTCCTCTACATATACCTATTTATTACATGTCTCTATCACCTCCTCTCTCTCCCACTCTTATCCCCTCTATCTCTATCTCCCTATAGATATACCTTCATGTATATCTATATCTCATTGTCTCTAAATCTCTCTTATTCACTCCATCTCTCCCTCTATTTATCCTACCCTCTATATCAATATCTATCCATATCAATCCCTACCTCCATCTTCACATCTCTATCTCTTTCCCTATCCATCTCTCTTTCTATATCTCCCTCTATCGATATATATCTTCCTTTATGCATGATTAATTTACATCTCCTTCTCTTCCTCTATCACCCTCTCTATGTATCTCCCCCTTTCTATACCGTTGTCTCTTTATTTACTCCCTCTCTCTATATAAATGGCACTCTCCCTCCATCCTTCTCTATACCCCCTATATATCTCTCTATCTCTCCCTCTTTCTCTCTCCCTCTATATATATCCATATCTATAATCTCCATTTCTCTCTATCACTCTATCACACTATCTATCCATATTCTTCTTTGTTTATAGATCTCTCTATATATTTATCTTTCTCTTTACCTCTCTCTTTCTCTATATAAATTAATATCCCTCTCCCTTTATCTTCATTTCTATCTCTATCTTCCTCTCTCCTTTTATATCTCTAGATATGTTTCCCTCTTTCTATCCATCCTAGTGTTTCAGTCTTTCTCCCTCTCTCTTTATAGACCTTAATATCTATATCTATATTTGTGTCTCTCTTTCTTTTCTAGGTATGTCTATCTCTCTTTATTTCTCTTTCTATCTCTTCCACTCTTTATATCTTCATCTCTCTTCACCCATATATCTCTCATTTTTTCTATCTTTATCTTTAATCATCACTATCTCTCCCTCTCATTCTCTCCCTTTCTATATATTTACCTCTCTTTATCTCTCTCCTCTCTATTTATTTGTATCTCCCTCTCTATCTCTATTTTTATCTATATATATCTCTCTCCATATTGGTAATGGAGCTTGATTATCTTTCTAATTTAGATATTTTTGTGTTAGTTGTATTTTTAATCCTAGTTCTTGATGATATGAGTGGAGTATCTTTCCCCTATAACTTTTGTTACTAGGGAAGAAGGAGTGAGAGAGAGAGGGTAATTGGGGGAGAGAGAGAGAGAGAGAGAGAGAGAGAGAGAGAGAGAGAGAGAGAGAGAGAGAGAGAGAGAGAGATGGTGAACAAATAAAGAGATGGTAATTAAGAAGAGGGTACAAGGGGAAGAGGAAAGTATCAACAAAAGGAGAGGTGAAGAGAAGTTGGCAAAAGAGAGGGTAATTAAAGGGAAGAGAGAATGTGTGTGTGTGTGTGTGTGTCTGTGTGTGTGTGTGTGTGTGTGTGTGTGTGTGTGTGTGTGTGTGAGAGAGAGAGAGAGAGAGAGAGAGTTGGTGGTAATTAGAGGGTAAGACAAGAGGGGATAGGGACAAGCATCAACAAAGGGAGAGAAGGAGAGATGGGGAGAGAGGTGAAGAGAGAGATAGAGATTAATTATGGGGAGGGGGAGATGGGAGACAGGTGTGAGAGAGGGGGTAATTAAGGGAAAGAGAACAAAAGAGGGAAGGAGAGAGAGTAATTGGGGGGGTAGAGGGGGAAGAGAGAAGTGTTAGCAAAGGGAGAGTGGGAGAGAGGTTAGAGAGAGATATTAATTAGGGGAAAGAGAATAAGAGAGAGAGGGAAGGAGAGAGAGAGTAATTATGGGTGTAGAGGGGGGAGAGAGAAGTGTCAACAAAGGGAGAGTGGGAGAGAGGTAGAGAGAGAGAGGGTAATTGAGGGGAGAGGTAAGTATAAACAAATAGAGAGGGGGAGATGGGTTATAGAGAGAGGGTAATTGGTGGAGGATATAATGAGAGGGATAGAGAGAGAGAGAGAGATAGAGAGTTGGTGTAGTTAGCGGGTAGGAGGAGATGGGGAGAGGCGAAAGTATCAACAAAGGGAGAGAAGGGAAGATGGAGATAGAAGTAAAGAGATAGATATAGAAAGGTTAATTAGGGGGAGGGGGAGAGGTAAGTATAGAGAGAGAGACCTATATAAGGTAGAGATATCATAGTAGGGAGAGACCTAGAGAGGGTAACTAAGGGGAAGGGAGATAGGGGGTGATGCGTTGGTGCTTGGGATAGACTAGCCTAGTCTATGCTCTTGGATCCTTTCCTTGGATCACCTGGTGTTCTCCACACACCATAGGGTCTCTAGGACTTCCTTTTCTTGAGGAATCCCCTGACCTTGCCCAATTCCACCCACCAATGAGTTGCAATGCTCCTCCTAAGGTCTCACCTACTCATGAGACTCAAACCCCTTACTATGGCTAATAAGGGCTAGGTTGGTTCAACACCTTCCAAGGTCTTAGAAAGGTCATTTTAGGTCTAATTCATGGTCTTTCCACCCATTCATGTGCCCCCAAGAGGTTTCAATCCTTCAACCCCTTACCGATTTCACCATTTTGTGTTTTTGCCTTCAAATAGGGCTATAAGGATTAGGTCCAATTAGGCCTCCTAACTAGTCTTCTAGGGCTCCCTCTCACAAATAATGCAAAAACAACCAAAACTCCCAAAATGGACTGCCATTCATTTGGCAAGGACTCAAGGATTTTCTAGGTTTTAGGCCTCCAAGTGTCAGTACACTGTCCTAGGTGGATTTTAAGGTTTTCAAGGGTTTTTGTGAGGGTTTTTAGGGTCTACCTAGGTCACAGTGAAGGTTTTATGTTTTAGCCACCTTTTTTGGATTAGTGGAGGCTCCTCCTTCACACCAGTGATGCTTCATATACTCCTCTACACCTCCTCCAAAGGATGCACTCTCCTCTGACCAACCTTTCTCTCCAAGACCTCTGCAACAGCAACCATTCCTAATCGAGCACTATCTAGTCTCGCCTAGGAATGGGTCTTCAAGTGGCTTACTTGCATTTTCAAGGGCCTTGCTTGCATAGAACTATGATACAAGGTCTCTACTCTCATTCCCCATGGTTTCATGGTGATTCCACAATGGGGAATGGAGTTATGACTTCATTTGCACAAACCAGTCCACACTAGACAGTGACAATGCAATTTACAAAGTATTTACAAACACACTCAACCGGCAAATAAAAACCTACTCTAATTGGTCAAAATGAAAGTACTTACACCTTAAAATACATTACACACAGGTTTTCTTGCAAATCAATCCATTAGTTTGCTCGGTAGCTTCATTCAAACTGACAGGTAACCCAAAAACAGTCACAGTCAATTCAGTTTGCTAGAGTCGTACAATGTCTCACATCCAACCCATCCAATTAGGGTTTTCAACATCTTATACCACATTTTCCTCAGTCAGTGTGCCAAAATTAGGGCTCTCCGGCTCTCCACGCTCAGTAAGGGTTTTTGACCTTTTGGGTGGAAAAGTTGCTTGACAACTTTTAAAAGTTGTCATACAACTTTTGCATCTTTTGAGCAACTTTGCCATTGTTGCTTTTCATGACTCCTAGGCCTATTTTGGGCTATCCTAAGGAAATAAACATGCCAATAAGGCCTAACACACATCTAAGGCACACTCAACCTCTCTTGCACAAGAAATCACAACAAAAACACTAAGGACCTACAACTAGGACCTAGTGAAGAACAAATGAGCTCTTGGCCCTTATTACATGTACAATGGCTTCAAAAGAAGCATAACACAAACAAAACAAAGAAGGAGGGAGAGCTTGGAAGGGTGCTCCTACACCAGGGGGATAGGGAAGTATCAACAAAGGGAGAGGGGGAGAGAGGTTTTAGAGAGAGGGGGTAAAATTTGGGGGAAGAGAGAATGAGAGAGAATTGGGGTAAAATGAGAGGGTGAGAGAGGTGTGAGATAGAGAGGGTAATTGGGGAAAGAGACAATGAAAAAGAGAGTTGGTGGTAATTAGTGAGTAGGAGGAGAGGGGGAGAGGGGAAAGTATCAACAACAGGAGAGAGTGAGAGATGGGTAGAGAGGTTAAAAGAGAGAGGCCTAAAGAGGGTAATTAGGGGGACGGGGAGAGGGGGGACAGGGAAGTATCAACAAAGGGGGGGAGAGAGAGAGAGAGAGAGGGGGGGGGGAGATGGGGAGAGAACCCCCTAATTACTTTCTCTCTATTTCGACTTCTCTCTCCCCTCTCACCCTCTCCCTAATTACCCTCTCTCTGTGTCTTTCTCTTAACCTCTCTCCACATAGATCTCCCTCTCTCACTTTGTTGATACATACCACTCTCCCTCTCCTCCTATCTATTAATTACCCCCAACTCTCTCTCTCTCATTCTTTCTTCCCCCCAATTACCATGTTAGATTTTTTGTTTGCAATAAATTTGTCATATGGCAAGTCAATGCAGAAATAGAGCTAATCAGAATACTACATCATTCTCCAGTCAATGTTTCAATTGCAATAAATATGGTCATAAGTCAATTGAATGTAGAAGTATGGTAAATAGGAGAAATGTAAGATGCTATGCTTGTGGAAGATTTGGACATATTTCTAGCCATTGCAGAGCAAAAGGAATTCAAGGAAATTTCAGGCCTAATCAGAGAAACAACATTGTTTTCTATGCTTGCAACAAATCCGATTATATAGCAAAATATTATAGAATAAAGAATGTGAGAAAGAATGATTCGACGGACAAGAACAAAGTACATAATAAGGGTAAGGTGATTGAAGAGATCAGAGAGTAGCACAAGAAGATGTGGGTTAAGAAGGAAGATTCAAATGAAGATAATGGATCCGCACTTGATTCCCATGTTGGATCTTCATCCAATAACTAAGGCATTTGGCCTTAGGGGAAAGCTTTTTATGCAGATCCTTAAAACCCCCTTTTTGAGATATGTAACCAGCTGCAATTGGTTGCAGATGTTTATAGATGGTTGTATAGATAATCCAGAGAGATATTCGGAAGATTCAATGTTGATTTGATGCTCGGGTGGACTATTCATGAGTTTTAGGGTATCCAAAAGGACTTTAGGGTTGAGAACTTTTTACACCTTAAAGTTAGGTATTCGAAACATAAAAAGACACTTAAACATTCACTTTTCACATTGTGACCAAAGTGAAGAGCAGAAGAGTCTGACGAAGAAGTTTGTGCAACAAAAACTGAGCTTGTGAAGACTCAGTGAGATTTCGGGCATCCATTTGAAGTCAAAAGAGGTATTTTTTGAGCTCAAAGCTATCTGTTCATGACCTAGATTTTGATAATGGCATCTTCTGGTTTTGGTGTAGTGACTCCACTTGTTGTCAAGATAAGTGATAGGGAAAGGCCTCAATTCAAGATGTACCCATATAAATCAATGGAAGACGATCTAAATGGTGCATTCTCAATTCACTAGTACATTCGGAGCTAATTTCTGATGGTCGTTTGTTGGATTTGCGATGAATTTTCATCGGAGTGCCGACAAAATCAATCGTCGAAAACTCGGCGTCAGATTGGTCAACAATGCCATTCCCGTCAGAAATATGACAATCCAATGGACTCTACCGATGGTCAAAGTCCGTCGATTACATCATCGATCGAAAGCTTGGTATTCGTCGTAATTTCAACGATGATAATTTTTATCATAAAATAATAATTATTATCGATGAGACCAAACAATGTCTCATCGATATAAAAGAGCCATCGAAGGAAACACCGATGAATTCCAGAAAGGACTCACCGAAGATAATAACTTCATCGACAAAAGATATCGAAGAAAGCAAAGAGGGTCTTCATCGATGGGAAAAGTTCTTGAGGAAATAATAATATTGGTGCAACATAAAAAGGACCCACCGAAAGGAGCATTTTCATCGAAAGAATAGTATCGATCTGAATTCAAAAGGTATCGATGAGACCCAGCGATGTCTCATCGATATAAAAGAGCCATTGAAGGAAGGAAACACCGATGAATTCTAGAAAGGACTCACTGAAGATAATAACTTCATCAACAAAAGATATCAAAGAAAGCAGAGAGGGTCTTCATTGACGAGAAAAGTTCTCAAGGAAATAATACTATCGGTGCAACATAAAAAGGACCCACCGAAAGGAGCGTTTTCATCGAAAGAATAATATCGATCCGAATTCAAAAGGTATCGATGAGACCCAGCGATGTCTCATTGATATAAAAGAGCCATCGAAGGAAGGAAATGCCGATGAATTCCAGAAAGGACTCACCGAAGATAATAACTTCATTGACAAAAGATATCAAAGAAAGAAGAAAGGGTCTTCATCAACAAGAAAAGTTCTCGAGGAAATAATACTATCGGTGCAACATAAAAAGGACCTACCGAAAGGAGCGTTTTCATTGAAAGAATAATATCGATCAGACAAAAGGAAGCTACATCGATAAAAGATATCGATGAGGATATAGGTTTCGAGGAGGTTAAAAGGCATGTTCTCGATATGCGTGGTTTTGCCGATGTAACTTTATCAGTGAAGAACAATAAGGGAAAATAAAGAAAATCTTTGGTGAGATAATAGACTCATTCATCGATGGGGCATAGTGATATCGATGAAAGAAGTATTTTGATGGAAAAATAAAGGAGGACACCGAAGCCCAAGGTTTCTTCGACATAAGACCCGATGGATATCAGATATGTTTTGATGAGGAGACAGCCATACTGACCAAATACAGTATTTCGATGAAGGGAAAAAATACTTGATCGAAGTAATATTCGAAACAAAAGTATTGTCGATAGAAACAAAGAGATCGATGGACTAAAGAAACAAATGATCGAAAAACATAGCCTCATCAAAATGATTATTGATTGCCGTGAAAATCAAAAACAAATCCTAGGGAAGGTCACATCGCTATTAAATTCAAACGTGTGCCCGAGTGACTGTTGTCCAAACCACCATTACTAACTGATTAAATACGCCATAAGTAGTGGATCAACATCAAAGGACACAGCATTAAGGAATTCACAAGCGATGAACTAAAAGAAGTAATTGGGAGAATTCATAGATAAAGCTCAGTAATTCCAAGTAAGTTGTTTGCACACAGACCTCTTTTTTAAAATTTAAATGGAATCATCATCTAAAACTAATAAGACCAAAAAGGGAAAAGAACCTATCGGTGCAGAAGAAAAACCTAAAAGACAAAAAAGGGAAGCGTGTTCTTTGGCCCAGGACCCGATTGACCAGTGGCCATCATCCAGTTTGAGGTCCAAGAATATTAGAGCTGATGAGGAAGGCCTGGAGGACCGGTTTGAGGATCTTGGAGACATATGGACAGAATTGAGAGGGTATGAATTATTCATATATGGGTACAATAGAAGAGTTACCCCTCAACCTATCAACAATTTATGGTGATTGAACTTAGGAAGGTTAGTTGTGGCTAATGTATTCGTGAATGTGGAGCTCATGAAGGCATTGGCAAACAATTATGACCCTAAAACTAGGACCATATATAACTACATGGGTGGGCCAATTCTTGCAATCACAAAGGAGGTTATTGACACCGTGTTTGAGTTGGATTGGGGATTTGAAGAATTGATTGACCTCAAGAAGTTAAGAAGTGAATATTTTAACCTAGAGCACATTTACAAAACGTGGAGACTCCCTATGCATAGACCTAGGAATGCAGGGTTCTTAGTGCCACTAGTTTAGGATGACAAAGCTCCCTACGATGTCAACTCTTTCCATCCATATTTCAAGTATACCTATTACTGTGTTGCCCAAGTGGTAGGGATAAAAGCCCATCCTTTGATGGATATTGCAGCCATGGTCATTTGTGTCGATTTGCAATCTAGGGACCCCCACTTCTTTGATTTTTCTGTTTATTTGGTTGAGGTTTTGAATCATGGGTTAGAAAAGTTAAAGGGGGATGTCATCAATGTTCATTTCAAGCATTATTCCTTACTTATGCATATGATATTGTATGTGGGCCAAGATGAAGGGTTATGGCCAAAAGAGTTATGTGTCAAGACATATGACAATGCTAGGATGAGAAAACCAGTGCAACTTTGGGTTTCTTCATGGGACCAGAGGTATGTGAATAATCAATATTGGCATTTTGAGGAGTTCTTTGTCAAGCCATTATATAGACTGTTGGGATGCCCGTGCGATCATGCCCTTGCACCAGAGGTTCAAAGATTCCTAAGACCAAAAGATTTCGCTGAAGATCCCTCAATTGAACACAATTGGGGAGATTGGTATTGTTTTTCAGACTGCACACAAGTCAGGGTATACGGGTTTGAAGGGAGACCATACTTACTACCACTTACAGTGCCTAACAGAGTGGCTTGTCTGGAAATTGTGAGGCAACTATCAATAGTGAGTACATAACATCTGACAAGCCATGGGAAATAATCAATTGTACCTGGGTTGTTAGTATTTTCAGATTTTATTGTGAATCGTTCAAAGAGTTATGGCCTGCTGCAGACAAAATTGGATTATTATGGCATGGCTATAGGGGATCCAAGGCCCAATTTCGATCCTGAAGGATACATAAGGATAGCCCAGTCATCACAAAAGCTGAAGGTTGGAGAGCATAAATCTTACCTACCGGATGAACTTATTAAGAACATTGGCAGAGAAGAGGCAAGAGTGAAGCGAATAAAGTTTGAGAAAGCAATGCAAGCTTATAAATGGAAGCTTTTCAGAATGAAAATGGATGAGAACATGCTACAAAAGATTGAAGACCCCTTGGAGTTGGCCAACAAACTTATGGAGCATGAATTGGAAATACTTGAGGGAGTCCCATCTCATGTTTTTAGGGATTACATTGATACTATTAGGAATACAGAGCCTTTGGCTCATATATCTCTTGCTTCCACATATGTCATCATTCCATTCACTCCTCGAGAGGATTACCCCCTGGTTATGCAAAGGATACACCGATAGACTTGGCAACAGGACAAATGAATATCCGATAAGTGGCTGACATCAGATTCCTGGAGCATGAGAATTTCATTGATGGTAGTGACTTCATTGCTTCCAAGGAGTTCACTGCATTCCTCTATTAACATAAAGGAACTCAAATTAGGAATAACATGAGAAATAGTGAAGAAGAGCAGCAACTTCAAAAGTTACAAGAGGAGATGGATCTTGTGATGAGAGAAATGACACCTGAGAAGGGAAGACAGTTACTTAAGGAATCTGGTGTACTATTATACTCTGGATGGGACATGAACTCTGCCTTGTTGTTTGATGGATTCCTCAAGAAATAGGACCCAAGTAAGCAAATAATGCCAAAAGAGATTGATAAACTCTTTAGAGGATCAGGATATGATCCAGATCAGAAGGCTCTTCTACAGTGGGCTATCTATCCCAAAGATAAAACACCTATATTGGTTGATACAGAAGAAGCTTTTGGACATTTGATGGTGCAGCAGGTTGGAAAGATTGACCCTAGAACAACTGCCAAACTAAATTTGGATGTCGCTAAATTGAACCAAAATCAGATAGAGTTTTTGGTCCGAGAAAATTCTAGATACAAAAACCTATATGAGAAAACCAATGAAGAAAAACAGAGGCTACAAGCAAGATTGCTTCATATTGATATAGGTACCAGTCAAACAGGGATGACATACGGTGTTGACAGAGATGTCACGGATGCCTTGACAAACGCTATGTATTGGAGGAACAGGGCCGAAAAGACATCTCGGCAAGTAAAAAAGGAACAGCAAAAGATGGATAAGTTAGTTCTCAAGGTCGTTGAGCATAGATTCAAAACTATGGTGCAGGTTGTAGAAATCTATTGGAAGACATACACTAGAATAGTCAAAGATTTGAAAGAGAATGAAAGGCTCAGGTCTTGGTTGGAAGGCATGATGAATGACAACAGTTTGATGAATCCAGGTGAGAAAATTGAAGTCGAGGCTTACTTGAAGTCCCATGATGAATTGGAAAATCAATTAAGGAAAGAGATTCAGAGGTTGGACGATGGGAATACCCCTAGGGTGCCCTCTTTTTACAGTAATGGTGAGTTAGTATCGTTGGAACAGTTGAAACAAGAGCTCAATGATGAGAAGAATCAAGCAGTAGTAGAGTTGGATCAGGACAAAGAATTGTCACTTTGTGTTAACCATATTCTATCCAATCATTTCCAGACAGAAAGTGACATGAGGAAACTAAACAATGACGTTCTAATGTATAAAGATGATAAGTACATTGAACACATAGGAATGTTGAACTTGTTTATCTTCCAGTTTGTTAACAAAAGTGCTAATTAATAGTTATGTGCTGAAAAGCCACAATGCTTGGTGACAATGTATACCATCATATAAATGAGGGAAATTTTGTAACATTAAGGATCATTAGAGAAGAAGTAGAATATAGCCTCAGGCTTACTATTGTACCATTTTGAAAACATACATAATATAATCATTCGTCTCTCCTTTGTGTATATGTTGTGGATTACTACATCTTTTTGTAGGTAGTTGCTTGTGATATTATCTAAAGGAGATAAGGTTACTTGTGTTCTTCTAGTAAAACTCTATGTTTCATATTGTGGATTTGAATAAAAGATTTACTTGCGAATATAGTTTTGTATATAGTGTGCCTGCATATTATCTCAACCATGGTGCGCTTGCATATGTATATAGTTTTTTTTATAGGTGGAAAGCCTGAGGTTCAATGTCAAACTTGGTTGCTCTGATACCATATGTAATATTCCATTAATTCTATACTTAAAGAAAATAAATTGTGATCTATATTAAGATAAAAAATTGAGCATTTCAAAATAAAACATAACTACTTCAGTTGAAGGAGAAAACTAACTAATTGTTCTTCAACATAATAAGAATATAACTAATTTATCTAAAAGGAAGGTAATCTTTTAACGATAAAAAACATTGAACAAATATTATTATGCTAATCAATATGAGAAAGGAATTCAAATGGCATGTTTCATTTTTGAGGGAAGAGATAAAGGTTCAAAGGTTACAATTCATTTAACTTTCCAACTAAAAATTTTTGTATCAAGCCTCGACATAGTTTGGAATAGGGAGAGCATCATCAAGGGCTTCTCCATTCAATTGTAGACTTGCCAGTCTCCCATGCCCCTTCCAATTGGAAGAGACCCAACCCTTCATGAGGGTGCATTCTAAGGATTGGGTCTCTTATACATCTGGCCATCTAATCTTGGTGTTCAAAACCTACATGCAACTAGTCAAGCACACACTATAGGTAGCCCCTAACTACTATGACCATCTAACTAGTAGGTGTATCTAGTTCATGTGATATAACAATCAATTAGATAAAGCATCACCATCTTGGCCAAGGTTTTAACATTGCAAGCACCAATGCATTGTTAGTGTTCACCTCGAGAGTCAAATTCAAAAGACAAAGACATCATATGATCATTGATAAGTGATATGAAATGCAAATTATAGCAAAGTATTGTGACTATAAGATAGAAACCATCCTAGGAGCCTCCAATATATCAAAAGTTGAGAAAGTAGCAAGCTTACTGTACAAAGACAGTGATCACTATAAAGTTGTAGTCAAGTTCAAAGCATTGATTAGTGGGAATAAAGGGTTTCATATAGGGATAGAGAAGTCTCATGAAATATCATGATGGTCATAATCATAATCTAAAGAGTAGTCAAATCTTCAAGATAGATTGGTGATAGTGTAGTCATTCATTAATTGTTTTGGACATTTCAAGCTATGTTTTCCTAATAGATGGTCAAGTGTAGAACAACAACACTCAAAAAATACAGTCTAGAGAGATTGCAATCTACAGTAAAGCCAGTAGGCAGTCATACCTAGTACCAAATAAAATGACAGTAATCAAGTCGACTGAGTGAAAAAGAGCAAGGTATAAGTTTCTAAAATGTCTTTTCAAACCTTAACAACAAATAACACGTTATTGTTGCATCATTGTCAAAACTTGACAAGAACAACACCTTATAACCTCAAGAGGCATAGCAGTCATAGGGCAACTCATGTCAAATGTGAAACTCAATACAATAAATAATCTTATTTTGTAGCCCTATAGCATCATAATGCAGTCCTTGACCAAGTATGCATACAAGAAACATCTAGTTCTATTAAGGCACAAGCATCAAAGTCAGAGGTTATGACAACTAGTCAAAAACATCAAGTACAAAAAGGTTAGTCTCAATCACTAGAACACAATTTACAACATGCATTAGGAGTTGTCCTCCTTACAAATAGTGCAACATTAAAAAGGTATTATCAAAGCTACAACCAAAATTCAAAGAGGAAGCTTACAAAGATAGGACAAAGCTAGGTACAGTCATAAGTCAAGGCAAATACATAGTTGAAACTCAATCCAAAATGGTGAAGAAGTGCAACAAATGACATGAGAAGTCTAAAGAAGTATTATAGCAATCATGAGTCAAGGATTAATGAAGAGATTTTTTGCATCCATGATACAATCCTTAAAAGCATCCATGATACAATCTCAAACACACTTTTTACCGTTCTCTTGGTGATTGTGCCCAATTGTGTATGTCTTGCTTATGTATGAAAATGGCATTTTGTAGCTTTCCACCGACGATGTATTTGAGATGTCTTTGATTTAGATATGGCATGAGCTTAGTTGTAGAGTGAGACTAGGGAGTTGGACCATCTCAACCATGGTGTGCCTGCATATGTATATATTTTTGTGTATTCATTAAAGATTTTCATTTAATTTTAATCAACTAAAGAGCAATATTCATGACTTACAAGTAATAAAAAAACTTACAAGGATGAGGCATATTCATTACTTACAAGTAATAAAAAAACTTACAAGGATGAGGCATATTCATAACTTTTGCAGTCCCACCTTGGATATCAACACTAGAAGAAACTCATATTGTTCATGTACAGACAAGACAATAAGGGAGTTCATTATACCCAGCAACTTGTGGTGTTGTTGTTCATGTTGGCTCTGTTGGACCCTGCAATTAAGATTCAATATTCATTATTCAATACAATTAACTGTGTAACATAATGAAATATTGAAAAGTGTGTTATCTTGTTAAGCTTCACTTGGTTTTGAGAATAGTTTAATATTCTCTACTTAATAGGGCCAACCACGTGAAGGTGGAAGCTCATTTGCCCCCCCCCCTCCAACATCACTCTAAATTCCCCGTTAACAACATTCATTCATTCATTCTTTCTACCATTAATAAAATATAGCATTCATTCATTAATATCACATAATGTTCATTAACACATAACATTGATTAACATTAATTAACACGCAACATTCATCAATATTAATTAACACATATCATCCATAACCATTAATTAGCACATAATTACATTCACTAACACATAAAAATCAGTCATTATCAAATAAGTTAGATTACAATCATTTATTTCTTTGTTTTTTCTTTGAAGCTATGAAAAGACTAAGTGGAACATCGGTTTCTTCATCATTTCCCCCCTCTGCAGATGTTCCACCAACTGCTCATGATCTCGATGTATGCCTAGTCCTATACTGAGGATGAGGATGCTGAAGCGAAGGGGGGTCCTTTGCAATAACAAAGAAATGGGTTAAATTCAAAAAAAAAAATATTATTGTTACAAGTATTTCATTAATTTAGAGAACATAATTGTTGTGCTCTTTACCTGATGGGGCCACATCATTTTGTGTAGCCTCAACCTCAACATGTTGAACACCCTCTAGATCATTTGGAGTTGAAATACTAAAGGTTACATTAATGCTGAACACCAATTGCAATTATATTTGCTTAAAGCAATAACAGTGGTCCTCTTTATCTGAGTGGGGAACATCACGTTCTTGATGTTGTGTGCCCAGATCATGCTCCATTTGTTCACCACCGACTACATGCTCTAAAATATATACAAAAAAGGTTACATTAATTACTACTCTAATTACAAATTAAGATGTTTAATTGTATTAATAGCTAAATAAATAAATTTGAATAGAAAATGAATACCTCCACTACTAGGATGCACATCCAGACCTTCATGTGCAGGTGGTGTTTCACAATTAGAAGGTTGCATTCCAATGACATGCACATTGTTATCATTGCTTGCTTATTTAAAACAAATATATTCACTTTATGTTGGAACTCAACATCAATTAGATTATTGGTAAATTATTCAATTTGAAACAACTTCCATTTAGCATATTTACCTGTGTGACGGATGCACTCGAATGTTGTGTATGCCCACTCAATTCTCGTATTCGATCAGCCACGATTGAATAGCCTTGCTGGTAGGCAATTCTCTTGTCATATTTTGTGGGTGCTCTACAGAGCCTTGCATTTTTGCTTGGTACCGTGAATTTTGCTTGCATTGTTTGATAAAAAAAATGTTTACAATTTATTAATATTTTGATGTAATATTTCATTTACATGAGATACTTACAATTCGTGCAGCAAGTTTCATGTAACCACCAGAGTCGAGTTTGTGTTGCCCGTGCTTTTCTTGCCTTGCCTTGGTTGCCTTTGACATGTCACTTGGTCTATAAAAAGTTTGAAATATGTTAGATTATATAAATATAAAGAGTAATTAATTAGTACATATTACATTTTTAATAGTATCACGTACCTTCTTCTGGTGTCTAGTGGTGTATTTCCTTTTTTCCTTGAAATTTTCTCCTTGGCATCCAAAATCAGGTCCTTCCACTCCCTCTCTGGAATCATTGGGGGACGCTCGTACTTTAGGATCCTCTCCAAATGGGTCCTCTATTGGTCCCTCACATACTTTAGATATGTGCCATCTTTTTCAAGGAGCTTGGTTTTGTCAAAGGTGTCATTTCCAAACCACTCAACCATTTGGTTTGTCAATTCATCTTTTAACCTTTTTTCCTGGTCATTCCACCTTTTAAAGCAAAATCAAACCTGTTAGATTCATAAATGAACTGAAGCTACATTTATTACACTTTAAGAAATGGATCAAAGGAAAACTATTCTAGCAATGATATGAAATCAAAAGTGGATTAGGGTTAGTTCACATATGATGTACCACCTTTTACGTATGGTGGGCCCAAATATCTACAATGCAATGTCACTAAGATGTTTATAGAAAATATCATTGCCTGCAAAAAATTCATGGGATCATTAGTCCAAAATGAGTGATCATAAAGTAAATTACAATTAGAGTATATATAATAATAATTTTAAAGTACCTGGAACCTTTTGTATCTTTAAGGGAATAATTTCTTCATCGCTCACCACCAATGTGGCCTGCAACGTTCCCGTACTAGAAATATGAGAAGATCCAGGAAATAATGGTATGTTATCAGCAGTAGTTGCCTCTGGCACATCCTCATGTGCATCTCCTCCTGCAAAAAATCAATCCACTATGAAATGGCATTAGAATTCAAGAAAGAATGCTTGAAGGGAAATAAACACATGACAGAAGATAGAGCAAAAGAGGGATCTACCAACAGTGGGTGGGCCAATATGACATGCACTAGAGGATGTCTGCATGCTACGTGTTGCCGACATTGCAGTCGGCAATACAGGTGAGGTTAACCTCTGATGAGGCGGCGGCAGCATTTGCACAGTAACATTGACAGCACCTAAAGAATAATACATTAAATATATCAAACATTAAATATATGAAAAGTGCAAGAATTGTAAAAAAGGATGAACCTTTATTTTGAAAATTGATAGTATCAAGTATGATGTGTTTTGGGTACTCAGAGTGATAAGCGAAGCAAGTGATAATACAAGAAAATTGTCATCACCTGAAGATCCTGCAACACCCTGATCGTGGGAACGAATTTGATGAGGGCACATAAATTGTTGTAAAAACAATATGTACATATTTTAGTTAATGACATAAAAGAGAATAAAATATAAACCATTATTGAACTTTTGTTATAATTAAAGCTTTCATTACTGCTTACTTGCAAGTTTTCTGTTGTCAGAATCAATAATGCCACCCTCTCTCATATCTCATCGGTGATAGGATGCACGGCTGCCAAAGCAACAATCTCTTTTCTAATTTTTATAAGAGGCATTTTAAAGAATTTCATAAGGTTTGTGGGATCTTCAGGGTCATCATCACTTTACCCTAATGATTCCACATCCCTAGAAAGGTGCTCAGGTATTGCAACTCCCTTTCCCTTTCCCCGAACATCCGTCTGTGTCAAGAATATCATTAACAATTACAAAATTAGTATAAACCACTAAAAAAAAGAACATAATAATATAACAGTTTGCTTCTATCTAATTTGTACAATTACAATGAGGTTTACATGCTCGGTAGAAGTATCGCAAGCTACATCTCTATTTGCAATATGTGATGGATCCATGTTGGCCTGTGACAAAGAAAAAATATAAAAAATGTTAGCTAAATTAAACCAATAGACTTAGCAAAAAAACTTCATAATAAAATGGTATTTTGGATTCATTAATTGGAGGTTGGTTAATTTAAATGGTATATAGTACATACCACCCCCATGATATTAACTTTGTTTCTATCTGTATGTATCACAATTAGCATCACATATCATGTGTCATCATAAACATGTAATCCATCACATATGTATCATAAATCACCATCCATCACATAGGTAATAAACAATTCACGTTTTATAAATAAACACAAAGTTCAAAAAATGTCACATGCATCATCATAAACATGTGATCCATCACATATGTATTTTAAATCAACATCCATCACATAGCTAATAAACAATCCAATTTCCATAAATAAACACAGTTTAAAAATTGTCCATAAATAGTCACTCTCCCAATCTCCATCTCCATCTTAAAAGGTGCATCATGAATTAATTATGTAATGGCATTAGAATTCAAAACATAATGAATTAATTATGTAAAAAAATTCTATCAAGAAGTCAATATTAAATCTTGATCTACTTCTTCGGTATCTTCTTCTTTGGTATCTTCTTCTTCCATCACATTATACTTTATTGGCCTTCCTCTTGGATCATGTCTAACAACAAATGACCAACCTGATTTATGTGGAACCTCTGAGTAAAATACTTGCTCACATTGGCTTGGAAAAACATAGGGCTTATCCCCAACTAGTTCAAACGACCTTGTATTTAGCATTATAAAACCATTATCATGTTCAATAATAGTTCTATCAGGATCATTTTTATTCAATCATACCTATACCATTTGACGACGAACAAAACTAATTTGAAGGAATTAATGTCACACTCAAGTATATCATCCAAAATGCCATAGTATCGATTTTGAGACTGTTGAGGATGAATGTCATTTCTCGATGAAATATTTGTCACCTCAAAGACTGTAGTGATGCCAAAATCACAAGTTTTCTTCATGTCATCCAACTTTTTTATGCAAAATTTATGACCATTGCAGCACATATCGTTGTGGTGTTTGACTTGCGATATGTCAAATATGTAAAATTTATTGTATTGTAAGTTGATAAATATATGGGTGATTAATAAATTTATACGTGCCTGTTTATCTCTTAAACCATATGCTAAAGCAATTTCCCTTTGCGTAACATAGGAATCTCCATTACGATGTGCTTCTTTAACCAATGAAGCCACACCTCCCATGTTAACGTGTGTCCAGAATGTTGACAACGTTCAATCTATACCGTCATCCAATCAAGATTGTTTGCAATATACAAATGTAGTGCATCCCACTCTCGACCAACTGTACAAAAAATAAATAGACGTCTTACAATCAATTTATTTTGAAGATTAAGAATTAATTAACTACAATAACATCTTATAATTACCTCTCACTTTCCTCAATCTACCTTTCCCCGTCAAGTACTCCCCTTCAAATTTGTTAATGGTGTTGGGATCCCAAATGCGATCCATGTGGATCTTTGCTGCAAACTTAGGAAGATATTCAGAAATGTACACCATAGTCTAGTATACCATATATCCCTCCACCATAGAACCCTCAGGATGTGCTCTTTGTCTAACCAAAGCCTTCAAAAATTTCAATCATCTCTCAACCATCCACATTAACCTAGTGTGTATAGGTCCACGCAATTCAATCTCCTCAACTTGGTGTATGAGGTAGTGTTCTTATGCATTGAAAAAAGATGGAGGTAGACACTTTTGCATTTCACACATTAAATGAGGAATTTTTCTCTTCCAATATTTTATATCATCTTTATGGATTTCTTTACATGACAACCACCTACAAGGTATTCAAGACACAAAAAAATATATTACATAACAAGTAAAACAAATTGCAAATATAATATCTATACAACGAACTAAACAAATATCACTACTTACCTCATAGATTTTCCAAG
Organism: Cryptomeria japonica; assembly: GCF_030272615.1. Classification (NCBI taxonomy): domain Eukaryota; kingdom Viridiplantae; phylum Streptophyta; class Pinopsida; order Cupressales; family Cupressaceae; genus Cryptomeria; species Cryptomeria japonica. The sequence goes on along the minus strand of NC_081405.1, from coordinate 209,348,253 downwards.
ATCATATATGACTTGCTTGACATTATTGTCGAAGTCGTCTAGGAGAGATAGAGGTAGAATGTACTGCAACAATTATAAAATTATCTTTTTATTTTTGTAACATAATGAAAAGTACAAGTACGCACAGTACTTAAATACATACTGTATACGGTGAAAATGGAAACAACAACAATGTTGGAAGACTAAATGAATTCAACCATAAAACCCTAGCCTAACAACAACAAAGATCCACCATAACATATGAAGATTACCTAAGACAATACAAATAAAATGAAATCACAAAGATTATACCATCACATGTCCAATAGGGTTTGAATCTCCATTCTTCCTATATGCATTGATCTTGCTTGATATATTTGCTCTCAAATTTTATATGTGCACAAGAGCTCAACAAAGAACGGAAATGTGGTTGCAAGTAGGATCGCATATGAAAGTGCAAAGCATAGTGTAGTCGAGTGCATAATTGAGTTAGTTAGGGTTTGATAATGAAGGAAGCATCTCCTTATATTAAAGACATTATATGAAATGGAGGGATAAGATTGAGAGGTGTAAAAGATAAATGGTCGGCTATGATTAGAGGGTAGGTAGAGGAAATAAGAAAATAATGAAAGGGTGGGTAGTGTAGGAATTAAGAGATGACTGACATGTGTCATGGGTAGAAAAGGTTAATGAATTAATTAAATAAATAAAGATTTATTTAATTAATAGAGGAAGTGGGATCAATTACATAAATAGAATATTTATTTAATTTAGGAAAAGGGTAATTTAAATAAATAAAAGTATTTATTTAAATGAGAAATAAAGCTAGAAGAGGATAAATGAATTAATTAAATAAATAAAAATTTATTTAATTAATAGAAGAATTAGGCTAAAGTAATTAAATGAATAAAGATATTTATTTAATTAGACTGGACAATTTTAGGTGTCTACATTTTGCCCCTCTTTGAGACAATGCAGCTTGTTGTGTTGTTTCAAAGAAGATAATATGAACTGATACAAAGTTGCCCCAATATGAGAATGATATGCCCCCTTGAGAGATTGGATGAAAATGTTTGGAAAGATCACAGACAATCTCTCAATAAGAAAGAATGGCTAGAATGGACTGACCGGATAGGATAGAGTGACAGAATCATGAGATAATGAAGACTGACTCAGGAGACAAGGGCTAGGGCTGGGGATAGGGTAGTCTATAAGACAGACCATGAGGGGAAAAACATCCTCATTGTCATCCACACATCTAAGAGATCAGAGTGCAGAGAGAGAATAGAGCAGCAGCAGTCAGCAGCGATGGCATTGGTTCACATATTCGATCGCGTTTGTCAATTTCAGAGGCCAACAGATGTAGGAGAGTCGGTAAGTACCACAAAACCTCCTTGTACTTTGTCACAATAAATGTTGTCATTAATGCATGCTAGGTAGGGTAATAAATGCACGTTTAGGTAATGTCAAAAAATGTCAAATACATGGAGGCGTGTCTACGTCATGAATGCGCATTTATGTCTTCCAGGGCAAATCGACAGTTCTGTGATGAACATACATTGTCGATTGGATAAGCTGCTAAGAGGATACACTCAAGTAGGTCCTCTAGGGAAGACTAGAATAACAAATAGGGCTAGGATTGACAATTCTATGATAGAATATACGTTCCCAATTAGGAAACTACTCAAGAGGATACACTCAAGTAGAGGCCCTAAGATAGGATAGATCGAGGCACTTTGTGATTAACAGGGAGAACCAAGACATAGTACTTTGTGATAAACAGGGAATACTAAAAAGAGCAGCAATTTGTGATGAACAGGGAGTAAAAATATGAGCAGCACTTTGTGATGAACAGGGAGTGCAAATATGAGCAGCACTTTGTGATGAACAGGGAGTGCAAAACACGTAGTACTTTGTGATGAACAAGGAGTACCACTAGGATAGAAGCAACACTTTGTGATGAATAGTGAGTGTCACTAGGATAGAAGAACACTTTGTGATGAACAGTGAGTGTCACTTTGACAGAGTGCCATATGATAGATATATAAGCATTAGGATAATAAGCAACATTTTGTGATGAACAGGGAATGCCATTGTGACTGACATGATTGATTTGTTTGACTACAGGAGTACTTGCCTATGCTGGAGTCATGAGAGAGATTCCCATCGACTCAGAGGATATGACTAGAGCTGACATTCAAAGACCGAGCTGCTATTGAGGGTATTGATCTACGATACATTCTGTATGTGCCTGAGTTTCAGGTGAACATGGGGTTGCTGACTGCACTGGTTGAGAGATGGCACTCAGAGACGTACATTTCATTTGTTGATGGGTGAGATGACAGTCACCTTGGAGGATGTATATAGGATACTGCAGATACCGATTGATGGGGAGCTGATACCCTATAATCGAGATGGAGATAGGGAGGCCCTGAGACGAGTGTTTCAGGATCCCGGACTAGAGATGAGAGCTGGACACGTGGCATGGGATACCATGACAGCGACAGGACTGGCACTACCAGCAGTGCTAGGAGGAGTGATTAGTGGATTTCTGTGTCCAGACAGGGCGACATGAGGGTTGGCTGTGGGCTGGGGGAGCACCTTGGAGATGCTAGTTACACAGCACACCAGATATGCCTGGGGACCGTGTGTGCTGGCACACTTGTACTATGAGCTGCATTAGTTTGTGTATCATGGATCCATAGGATTGGGTTGCAGAGTTACATTGCTGCAGGTGTGGGCATATGAGCATCTGCAGGTTACCCGACTGATACATTTCAGGGGTAGGGGTCATGGACACAGCTTTGTTCATTTTTATGATATGATTACCTCACAGCCACGGATTGGTAGGTTGGAGCATTGGCGTCGAGTCTTGGATGAGATCGACACTGTGATATGGAGGTTGTACCGTGAGTGCGAGCAGTGGGAGGAGGACGCAGTGGATCTACCTTATACCTTTCGGAGCAGATATCTGATTGGGCAGACGTCCTATGTATTGGATAGATAGTTGATTGATAGAGTGTGCAGGCAGTTTGGTCGTATTCAGCGGATGCCACAGGGTTCTGGGATGTATGCTGGGACAGTCAGGGATCAAGCACACTTTGGGTCATTGTTATCGTATGATTAGGCTATGATGCAGCTAGTAGAGATGGCGTCGATGCCATGGGATATGTGGTCAGAGATTGAGGATGCAGGCATGGATGCAGAGTACACAGCATATTGAGCTGAGCATCCCTTTCCATGACTGATAGACCCAGGGGAGCCTCTAGATGGAGATGGTGGTGGGGATGAGGATGATGATAGAGATGGTGGGGGGAGAGGTCAACGGAGGAGATGGGGTGTAGTTAGAGAGAGGAGGGTGGCTCCACGAAAAGAGGGTGGGGAGGAGAGACAAGCTCGGGTAGTGAGGGGTCGTGGTGGATTGCCACTATAGGTGCCAGTAGCACAAGGTCCTAGACAGGTGCAGGGATAGGGGCAGAGGCAGGTATAGGCATAGGCACAGACACAAGGGGAGCCACAGGCAGAGGCATAGGGGGTTGAGGAGGAGGAGGATGAGTTGCTTGAGCTGAGGGAGATTTGCTAGGGACAAGCAAATGAGATCCAGGACCTGGAGAGGGAGACAGCTAGGCTCAGAAGGCAACTAAGGGACATAGAGCATGAGCAGGAACAGGCTATCCAGTGCTATACTGAGGCTGAGATAGCACTAAGGGTTGGGAGGCAGGCAACAGAGGACACAGGGGCTGGATATGCCTATGTTCTATGGGCAAGGGAGGAGATAGATTACTGGCGAAACCTATACTACGGGGCAGTGCCACTAGAGAAGCGGGTGAGGAGCTTCCACAGACCATCGCAGACAGCGACAGCTATGGGAGGGAGCTAAAGGAGATAGGCATCTAGCGGTGGGGTTATGGGTCCTCCACCACCACCAGATAGAGGGGGCAGGAGAAATGATCCTAGGGTGGGTCCTTCTAGGGCTCAGAATCCATCGAGGCCAGGTGGCTCTGAGGGAGAGAGTTCATCATAGCCATAGAGGGCTCCCTATGTATCAGTTTTGTACTACTTTGTATGATGATGTAGACACCTTCGGGTGATTGTAGCCATATGATTTTGACATCATTGTATCATGACACTTTTGATTATATATATATGAGATGATTCATCTTTTGCGATAGCTATATGCATGTGTACCTATGTGATGATGATGTTTCATGATGTATGTTTATGATATGGATGCAAATATGTACATCATGAAATGCAATGTTTTTGCTCTTTTATGTTTTATATGCTATGCCAATGCAAATGTGAATGTATGAAATGCAAATGGATATGATGATGCAAATGACTATTTACATGATGAAAATGTAAAATGTGCTAACATGTGTTGTGTGTAGGATGTGATGCAATTTGATATCTATATGTATATATGAAATGCTAACATGTGCTAATGTAGGTGCAACTACATGAAATACAAATGTTTTTGATATGTCATTATACTCAATCATGTGATAGCAAGCTACACGGACTCAAAAGGGACGATGGAAGTCAATCAAGAATGGGGATGGAAGACAGAAGATATGAAAGTGAAAAGAGCTTCTTGTGTGTTATCATCATTGAGCTTTATTATGGCAAGTAGGTTATGACAATCAAGGCATATGTTTGACCCAGAAAGTCATTGTACCTGTTTGCATGGAGATAAGACAGTTGCAAACAAAGAATGTCTCAGTTCATACTAGACTCACAGTGTCCTCATATCCTTGGATAAGCCATAGCATTACTAAGAGACAATCCACATATAGTAAAGAAAAATAGGTGACAATACCCCATCCTCGCCTTTCTAGTCAAAGACATCCTGGAGATAAAAATCTCTAGTTAGAGACATCCTGGAAAAGCTAAAAGACATGTCACCAAAAAGATAAAATCAAAAGAAAACCAAGACTCGACACCAACACCCACTGTAGACCTCAAATTTAGTGTCTCCTGTCACTCGTATAAGTCTTATTTGATTGTGGTCACAATGTTTACTTTCACAAAAAGGATAGATAGCACTAAACCATATGTTGTCTGAGTCTGCTAAAAGATTTGATTTGTTGAAGCCTATTGTTGCTATCGTGTCTCATCTAAAATTGACTGAATCCATGAAACTAATACTTTATTGCAGAGAAGACGTAACTTTATTGCAGATTAGTGATGTAAATGCTGCTTTATTGCGGATTGTGTGCGGATAGACTGAAGAAAATTGGAAGAATTTGTACTCCTCGGAACATGTGATGCTCTCAGTTCCACACCCATTAAGAGACGTAGGATTTGCCTTAGCCACAGATAGGAGCTGATTTATTATGAATGGAAAGGAGTGAAAAGGAAGGTTTATTATGAATGGCAAACCAATCTTGGGTAGATCAATAACAAGCCATGATGGGAATGTGTAAGTTTTATTGTGGATGAATAGGCTCTGAGTGTGTGCAAAGTCAAAGGATGAAGATGAATCCCGAAAGAGGAAGGAGCAGTGTCTCTACGCATGGCATTGGTGACCCATTTTTCACCATGGTACTTGCCCAGGGCACCACCAAAGTGATTTTCACTGTTGGACAAAATGTTTCTCTTTACTTTTTTGATTTTTTGATTTTTTTGTATTTTTGAATTTTTTGAATTTTTTTGTATTTTTAAAATTGGGATACTCTAGAGAGCTATGTGTAAAACTTGCAAAGGTGCATGTTGTTGATAAGATCCTCCAAGGATTCACCCTCTGTGGTTGAGAGTTGATATGCCCCAGATCCATATGCTGTTGTGATGATGTAAGGACCAAGCCAGTTTGGTTCAAATTTGCCCTTCTTCTCTCTGTCTTGTTGATTTTTAGGATTTTCTCTGAGAACCAAGTCACCTACCTCAAATGTGTGAGGCTTCACTTTATGATTGTAACTGCAACTCATTTGTTGTTGATAAGCCTTGAGATGATTAAAAGCAATTTGTCTTCATAAGCGAGAGACCCTGTAGTCTTCATCACTGATAATGTTTTGCAAAGAGACTCGTAAAGAGGGTAACTCAACCTCAATAGGCAAGATAGCTTCAATGTAGTAGACAAGTGAATAGGGTGTAGTTCCTGTAGGTGTGCGGACGCTTGTGCAGTAAGCCCAAAGAGTGGGATTAAGTTGGATATGCCAATTACGGCCAGCGTCGTCGACTGTCTTTTTTAGAATTTTAAGGATTGTTTTATTAGATGCCTCAGCTTGACCGTTACCTTGGGGGTAATATGGTGTGGAGAAATGATGGCTAATATGAAAGCGGTCATAGAGTTCACGAACATCCTGATTTTTGAAGGGACGCCCGTTGTCAGTGATGATGGAAACAGGAATACCGTATCGACAAACGATATAGTTGAGAATGAAGGTAGCAATTTTTTTTCCCGTGACTTGCATGAGAGGCATAGCTTCAATCCATTTTGTGAAATATTTTGTGGCAGTAATGATGAATTTATGACCATTGGAAGATGGAGGGTGAATCTTGCCTATGAGATCGAGTCCCCACTGACAAAAGGGCCAAGGAATCGCAATTGGTTGAAGTTCTTGTGTTGGCGCATGGATAAGGTCTCCATGAAGTTGACACTATTTACATTTCTTGACAAACTGATATGAATCTTTTTCCATATTGGGCCAGTAATATCCAGTCCTGATGAGTTTCTTGGCTAAGGTAGGACCACTAGAATGTGGACCACATATCCCTTCATGTACTTCATGTAATGCAATCTGAGCTTCGTCGCTTTCTAAACATCTAAGAAGAGTGCCATCTAGACCTCGACGATATAGGATATCGGCTAAAATGATGTATCGAGAAGATTGGAAAATGAAAGTGCGACGTTGGTTATTGGATAGATCAGGAGGTAGGGTATTGTCATGAAGGTATGTGAAAATGGAACCATATAACTGGGACTCGGGACCAACAACACATATCATCTCAGTAGGAGTGATTTCATATGAGGGAACCAAAAGATTATCCACCAAGAACTCATAGCGGGTCTCATTCAGTGATAGATCAATTAGAGAAGCAATTGTAGCCATAGCATCCGTGGCTCTATTCTGCTCTCTGGCTATCTGCTCAAAGTCTATCTTCGTGAAATGTTGTTTCAGGTCATCCACCATTCTTTGTAAGGCATTAATTTATCATCCTTTGTTTGGTAGTCATTAGTTGCCTGACGAATCACAAGTTGAGAGTCCCCAAAAACATGAAGTTTCTGGATCTTCCACTGAACTACAATCTATAATCCAGTTGTTAATGCCTCATATTTCGCTATGTTATTAGTGCAGGGAAATGATAATTGATATGATTTTGGTATAGAATCCCCTTGAGGAGTTATGAAGAGGATGCCAGCTCCTGCCCCATGCTGTGTGTATGAGCCGTCAAAGTATAGTTGCCAAGGCTTTGCATGTGACACTGTTAAAATGGATTCATTTGGAAATTTTGAAATTAGAGGAATATCATCTATCATGGGAGCATCTGCTAACTGATAAGTGATAGCTTGTCCTTTTATTTCTTTTTTATCCACATACTCGATGTTGAATTCACTCAGGATCATCACCCATTTGGCTAGTCGCCCAGTAAGTTTTGCTTTATTGAGAAGGTATTTCAATGGATCAATCCTTGCAACCAACTTAGTCTTATGAGTTAGCATGTAATGTCATAATTTTTGTGAAGCAAAGACCACAGCCAGACATGCATGCTCAATTGGTGTGTAGTTTAGCTCATATCCCACCAATGTACGACTGATATAATATACTGCCTTTTCTTTGCCCTCAGCAACTTGTTGTGCTAAAAGTGCCCCTAGTGTTGTTGAAGTAGCTGATATATATAGTAATAGAGGTTGATCTAGAACTGGTGGCATCAAAACTGGGGGGTTCATAAGATAATCTTTGAGTATCTAGAAAGCCTGTTGATAGTTATCATCTCATTTGAATTTGATGTTTTTATGTAGCAAGTGCTGAAAAGGATTACACTTATCTGCAAGTTGTGCTATGAATTTTTGTATGGACTAGAGTCTCCCTTGCAAAGATCGAAGTTGACTGATGTTTCGTGGTGGTTGCATCTCTAGGATGGCCTTGACTGTTGTTGGATCGGCTTCGATTCCTCTTTTTGATACGATGAATCCCAGGAGCTTCCCGGAGGTTACTCCAAAGACACATTTATTGGGGTTTATTCTTACTTTATACTTTTCCAGCCGATCAAATACAACTGAAAGTATGTCCAAATGTGTATCTTTGTCTATTGATTTACCCAAGAGGTTTTCAACATAATCTTCCATAGTTACGTGCATGAGATCATGAAAGATAGTAGTCATGGCTCTTTGATATGTAGCGCCTGAATTTTTTAGCCCAAAGGGCATGACATTCCAACAGAAAGTTCCCTAAGGACAAGTGAATGATGTTTTGTGCTGATCTTCGGATGCAATTTTTATTTGATTGTAACCGGAGAATTCATCCATCAAAGATAACATCGCATGACCTGCTGTGAGATCGACAATCAAGTCAATATTTGGTAATGGAAAATCATCCTTAGGACAAGCTTTGTTGATATCTCTGAAATTTGTACATATTCTGATACTATGATCTGGTTTACTGACAAGCACTAAGTTGGAGATCCATTCAGGATAATCAATTGGGCGTATGAATCCGATATCCAATAATTTCTCAAGCTTTGCTTTGACTAATAATGCGACTTGTGGATGCATCTTTCTTAATTTTTGTTTCACTGTTTTTGCCCCTGGTTTAACTATCAAATGGTGCATTACCAAATCCGGATCCAATCCAGGCATATCAGCGTATGACCATGCAAAGTTGATTTGTCATTCTATGAAGAAACTTATGAATTTTGACCTTTCTGACTCTGTCAAAGATTGAGCCAGGAATATGTTGTGTGGAACTTCTTCTGTGCTAATGTTTGTTTTGATAGTCTCCTCTACCAACATGGATGACTTTTCCTCATATGATGCTAGGAGAATGTCGAGCCTTCCATTTTCAGGTGCCTCAGAGAAGTTTTTTCCCTCAGATACATCGTTTCTTTTTACTTTTTTGGGGTCAGACAGTGGCACAGTGTGGTTTTTGCCATAAGACCCTTGGTTTGTTTTTATTTTTATATTTTTGCGACTAGAAGGCCTGACACCCTCACCAAAATATGCCATGCTATTGAGTTCTATAGTGTATCCCGCTTTATGGTCCCCAGGGGGAAGATCATCTTGTATGCCAAGATAGTCAATAAAAGCTTCATCATTTTTGAATGTGTCAAACTGTGCAAGTCCTTCATGGTCCTAGTCAATGAGTTGGTGGTGAACAAGTGGAAGGCCTTTGATGTCTTCGAAGTTAGCGGGGATAAGAGTGAAGATGTAGTTATATTCAGGTATGTTGAGGTAGTTATCAAGGTCATCGTTGGCACTCTCCTCATCAGTCTTGATTGTGAACGAATCCAAATTATCATCACTAGTAGCGCATTTTAGGACAGGTGTTCTCATTCTATGTGATCTCGACCTAGAACCTAGAGGCAAGGACTGTATGGGATCCTTCGGGGTTGTTTCTTGACCAACTTTGAATTTTTCATAAAATTCCTCTTCTTTTGTGGGTTCATCTGCCTCTCTAAATGTCTTTGTGAGCTCGTAGTCACTGGAGGATTTGTCTGAACTCCATTCCCATTCGTTGGAGTCTGTGGAATAGCGATTCTCTTGTTGAATTTTGGCAGCTTTGATTTGTAATGCTTCCTTTTTTCTTTGAGTGTGGACCTTGGAAGTCACGGAACCAAGTCCCTTCGAGTATTCCTTTTTGAATGTCAATTCAGGTTGTAAAGGTTCAATGATGCCTTCCTTTCTTAAGCCAAGAGGGCTTTTGCCATCATACCCAAATTTTTGTAGAATCTTAAACCCTTTGCCATACTTCTCACATGGTATGCTGATGTGATCTTGTGTATCATTTTCAAAGTCTTTGTAAAGCATTTTGTATAAGTCTTCCTCTTCCAGTTCACCCCATCTTTGAAAGATAGTAGGGTCTCATTTGAGTATAATGATAGATACCTGCTTATTAGGATGTGGTCTTCCATATTCTTTTGGTGAACTCATGACTTGTTGTACGTACATGGTTTGGTTCAAAGTGTATTCACCCATGCCCTTGTCCTGGAATTTCCCTTTAAGCTCACCTTGTTTTGATGTCGAAGGTTTTAATGACTCAGGATCAATGTATGCAGAAGAAGGAACAGCTTCCCTATTACTTGGGATGATCATTTCGGTTTTTGGTCTCAAGTTATTGCAGTATATGAATGGATTAGGATCTCCATTAACTGTTATTTCAACTCCATTGTGAGGAAAATTGATGCATTGGTGATATGTAGATGGGACTGCCCTCACTTCATGAATCCAAGGACGTACTAGTAATATATTGTATGTGAGATCTAGGTCTAGGACTTGACAAACCACATCCTTTCTAACTAGCCCAACTCTGAGAGGTAAGGTGACTGTGCCTTTGGATGAACGCTCTTCATCATCATATGCCTTGATGGTAATTTTGTTTGTAGAATTCACAGCTTTATCAGAATATCCCAATTGTTTAATAGTGCTCAATGTACAAATGTTTAGACCTGCTCCTCCATCTATCAGGACTCATTTTATTTGATGTTTGTGTATGAAGGCTTCAATGTGTAAAGGTGCATTATGTGGTTGACTTACGGAGGTGTCATCAGCTTCTGTGAATGTAAGGGAATGTGGTATGGAAAGGTATCCCACCATGGCTTGAAACTGGTCCACATTCAGGTCAGTAGGGACAGAAGTGTCTCTCAAAGTTTTGTCAAGAATGGCTTTATGTGTGGGGGATATGCGTAAAAGCTCAAGGATGGAGATAAGCGCGGGTTTCTTCCCTAACTATTCTACAAGGTCATACTCAGGCTTGGTTGATGAAGAAGTGGTGTTTTTAGCTAGAGAACCTTGCAAAGTGAATTTACCTCGATGGGTTGTAACATGACATTCAGAGGTAGGTTCGGAAGAAGATCCAATGCCTTTTAGTATAATTTTGGGTCTTTGGGTAGAATTTTCAGGTGTTTTGTCCTTGATGATAATAGTAGAGACATAATTATCCATTGAAATGTGATTGATAGTTGACTCATAGTTATAAGATGCTCTTGTATAGTTGGTTTGGTCATCTATAGCTACATCTTTTCTCTTGTCATACTTTGGGAATGGTTCCTTAAACATCTCATGTTCTTGATTGGATGAGTGTCCTTCAATTTCAATGTCACCTCTATCAATCAGATCTTGTATGATGTTCTTCAGTCGATGGCAATTTCTCATCTTATGACCTTTTCTCTTGTGAAATTCGCAATACTCATCATCATTCCACCAATTTGGTTTGACCTTTGGTTCATATGGAGGAAAATTTGGAACGATGATTACATTGTTTGCCACTAGCTTCTTGAAAACTGAATCAAGTGGTTCACCCAATGGGGTGTACTTCCTTCGTGAGTAGGTGTGGCTTCCAAAGAGATGATAGTTTCTCTTGATGAGGTAAGTTGACCTTGACTCTAAATAAGACCAAATGAGACCCAAAGCTGAGAGAGCTTGATGAGGGACCACTTAGCAAAATGTTGTTGTATGTAGTATGTTGACAAAGCAAGATGAGGACAAGCAAGTGACCTTTTGACTCAAGTTTAGACAAATGTGAATGTAATGTAAGGTGTAAAGAAATGATGGACTTTGTGAAACCCAAAGATAGGTTGAATCTAGATGAAAACCTGAAGAGATAGCCTAGGAAGCTCAATAAGTCTAAAACTGACTGTTCTTGTTTGTTGAATTATGAAAGTTTTCAATCCTGAACACAGACGTGCCTGTATACTTCACAAACATGCTTAAAGGACACAGACGCATTTCTGAGATGTTGTAAATGCAATGTTTCTCAAAAGACACAGATGCGTTTCTGCCCTTCACGGACTCGTTTAGATGACACAAACACTATTCTGTCAGACACAGACGCGTTTCTGCAAACTTCGTGCAATTTTTCCAATCTGTGAAGTTGTTTTGTTGTGACCAAATTTAAATGTTTGACTATTTTTCGTGACAAGAGGACACAGTGTTGATGAGGACTCAATGTTTGCAAGTGTTTAGACTTCTCAAAATGACTTAAAGACAAGTGTGTTGTTTGATGTAAAATTGTTTTGCATACACTTGAAGACACAAAAGACACAATGTTTTAATGTTTGGTCTTGAATGTTTGAATGTTCAAAATAATTCAAGCACAATTCTTATGGTTGGCTAGGACAATAGTTGTTGATCCCACATGGAGTTTCCCTCGAGGCTATGCTATTCAGAGTGGATACTTAGATGCTTGACCCCACTGGCTCTACCCTCAGCACTCACTTCTCGAGGTAGCCAAGCATCAGTCCCCACGAAAACTCCTCGTGGCGAACTTTGTATCTCTACTAAGAACCATATGTGTGTGGGCCACTACCAGAGGTCTAACCTCCTGCCCCAACAACTAGAAGGATTTTGCCTTCTAAAACAAAAAGGTGCTAGTAAGGGCATCCGTTCGTGTGGCCATACATGTGGCACTTTCAGCTCTGTAAATACAGAAGGCTCCCAGGCGGTAGGGGTTACGCCCTACAACTGATCAAATAAATTTAATCAAACGGGTTTATGGGGAGACATGGTGTCGGTATGAACTAATCAGCACACGTTATCCATAGTTTTCACCATGGATACAGTGATTTATAGTGGTTTGGAAGAAGATGGTTTTTCTTTTGCTACCACTTGGGTCATTCTCTCCTCACTAGTAGTCCTAATGACCACACAGGGAGACAGACCCTCTAAAGATTAAACAAGAAGAGCCTATTGCTCAAGACACAAAAGACAATGATTCAATTTTAGTGCACCAATTGAAGTGTTTGCTAGTCTATGAAAACAACGCACACAATGAAAATAAAAAAACCCTTGCCAAGATCCTGCAACAAAGATCTATTAGTAGTTTGGATTGTTCGAAATAATCACCCCTTCCTGCAAGCACACAAGTTAGGTAAATTTTAGATCCAAAAGACTTTGTGAAAATAGGGGCCTTCGACAAAAAATGATTTTTTTGCTTCCAAGACAAGCTGCACCACTTTTGTTAGCTAGATCTGAAAATGTTAGCCCAAAATAAAGCAGATCTGAAATTCGTATGATGAAAAATCGAATCAATGAAACAAAAAACGTAACAATCGAACAAAAACGCAGTTATCATAGACACAGACGCTGCCAGAATACACAGACACACCTAGATCTGATACAGACGCGGCTCCCAAATGTAGACGCGTTTTGCTAACGCAGACGCGCTTGAAGACCTGACAGACGTGACTATGGAATACAAACGTGTTTCCCGAAATCTACAAAATATATATATATATATATATATATATATATATATATATATATATATATATATATATATATATATATATATATATATATATATATATATATATATATAAATATATAATCAAATACGTAGACGCGGTTCCAAATGTCACAGACGCGGCAGAAAATCAAAAACGCGATCCGAAAGTGCGCAGACGCGAAATATCAAAATGTTGTCAGAAATGTCAGATCTGCAACCTAAAAACCATAAAATCTACAACAAAAGATGTTAAATGCAAAAGGGACAAGAGTCCCACCGGGCATGCCAAAATGTATACAGTGAAAATGGAAACAACAAAAATGTTGGAAGACTAAATGAATTCAACCATAAAACCCTAGCCTAACAACAACAAAGATCCACCATAACATATGGAGATCACCTAAGAAAATACAAATCAAATGAAATCACAAAGATTATACCATCACATGTCCAATAGGGTTTGAATCTTCATTCTTCCTATCTCCATTGATCTTGCTTGATATATTTGCTCTCAAATTTTATATGTGCACAAGAGCTCAACAAAGAATGGAAATGTGGTTACAAGTAGGATCGCATATGAAAGTGCAAAGCATAGTGTAGTCGAGTGCATAATTGAGTTAGTTAGGGTTTGATAATGAAGGAAGCATCTCCTTATAAAGAAGACACTATATGAAATGGAGGGATAAGATTGAGAGGTGTAAAAGATAAATGGTCGGCTATGATTAGAGGGTAGGTAGAGGAAATAAGAAAATAATGAAACTGTAGGTAGTGTAGGAATTAAGAGATGAATGACATGTCATGGGTAGAAAAGGTTAATGAATTAATTAAATAAATAAAGATTTATTTAATTAATAGAGGAAGTGGGATCAATTAAATAAATAGAATATTTATTTAATTTAGGAAAAGGGTAATATAAATAAATAAAAGTATTTATTTAAATGAGAAATAAAGCTAGAAGAGGATAAATGAATTAATTAAATAAATAAATATTTATTTAATTAATAGAAGAATTAGGCTAAAGTAATTAAATAAATAAAGATATTTATTTAATTAGACTAGACAATTTTAGGTGTCTACACATACTAAAAACACAAGAACATGAATTACCTTAATGAAGGTATGTCAATCATGCGTTTTTATCCCTGGCCCAAATTCACTTTTCTTTTATATGAGATTGTTTATGTTGGCAACAAATCCTGTGGGAAATGGAATTTTTCGTATGACTTCTTTTATAGCATTGCTTTGTTGGTCCGTTAATAACCAAGGAAGCTCACTTATATTAATCTGGTCTCCATGGCTATTTGATTGAATGACATTTATCATTGCATGATTGGAATCCTGAATGTCACTACATATTTTGACAATTTTTTTTTGTCACGCCTTCCATCCAATATTTTCCATACTCTCTCTATTATATTCTTTCCAATATGCATACTATCAAACAAATGAACAATTTGTAACTGCTCGTAGTAGGGCAACCTACTAAATTGTCGGGGATAACTTTTTAGTCCCTTAGGAAGGTGGTCATTTATGCCTTCATGACCTTCATGATCATCAATCACATCATCAATAAACAAAACAAAATAGAAAAGATGTTTTATTACAAACCAATAGATGGAATGGCATTACCTTGACGATTAATTCTATTATATTCCAACTTCCACAGGTGAGGTGTCATTCTTCGTGGCTTTGATGTATTCTCTTCTTTCCCATTGACAAGATGTTTTTCAGTATTTCGATACTTATGATTTTGTGGAGAAAGTGCCTATACTCATCAAACACCTGCTTTCCTAAAAAATTTGAATGATGAGATTTCATCTTTGGACCACAAACAGGACATGCAAATTTTCCCTTTGTTTGAAGACCTACAAGATAATGTATAATTGGATCAAATATGATAATTTTTTGAATTATAATGCTCATGCACAACTTAAACACTATAAGATACCACAAAAATGTGTTAGCCCCGGGGCATCGTGTATTGTCCATAGAAGCATCGCATGGAATTGAAATTGTCTTTGTCCTATTGGTCTAGAGACATCATACATAGTGACACCATTCCATAACTCCAGCAACTCGTCGATAAGAGGCTTGATATATACATTCATATCTTTAACTTGGTACTTACATAATCGAATGAACAAAAACATTACATAATTATTATGACCATTTTACAACAATATTTATAATTAAATTTAGATGACTATATTTAAATGATAAAATACCTAGAACAATCATTGCCAACATTATGTGCTCCCTCTTTATTGACATCCATGGAGGAATGTTATTGTTGATAACAAAAACAGGCCACACTAAGTAAACAGATCTCATCTCTCCAAATGGATTGACATCGTCTGCTGTCAATGAAAGCCTGAGATTACGAGGTTCTTCTTTAAAGTGTGGCCACTTTTCCTCTATGTCCATAAATGTTGAATCATCCGCAGGCATTCAAATAATGTCATCTTGACTTCTATTGTGTGCATGGTAATCCATAAATTGTGCCAAGCTAGTGCACTTGAATAATCATTGCATACGTGGAATGATGGGAATATAGCGAAGAACCTTGCGAGGAACCCTTTTTGTTATTTGATCTGTTCGACATCTACTAATATGACATTCAGGGCATTCAGTTCAAAATTCATGTTGTTTGTGATATATAATATGATCATTGGGACAAGCATCTATTGCTTGATACTCCATTCCAATATCTTTCATAATGGCAGATAATTCTCAGTATGAGCGAGGTAGAATATTTGATGGTGGTAACAAAAACTCACCTATCAATCTACAGCAAAAAAATATAATTTGTTATAATAAAGAATATTAATGGTACAGCATGATTCACAGTTTATTATGACATACCTTAACATACGTGACATTGTTATGTTGGATAAACCATTCATAACCTTCAAGTTCACCAACAACAATACAACGGAGAGAAGAGTTGCCTGTGAGCCTTCGTAAAGGGCCTCAGATGCCTTCTCAAGTAGAGGGACATCATGAACAACATCAAGGTCATCTTCATCATCATGATCAGTTGTGCGAGTACTAAATGAGTCATGGATCAATGTATTTGTACCATCATCTTCAATTGTGTTTTCTGGCTCATGATCGTCATCTTCCATGGGATCATTATCTTCATCTTCGATATTCACACCTCCATGTTCGTCCACTTCGAAAACCATATTCTTAGGGTTGTGTTAATCCATGCCATGTGCTCCAGGGTGCTCAACCTATATAAAATTGATAAACATAAATAAATTGTGATCATGATCTCATCATCACGTGATTTATTATGTATATAAATTGTCAAAACGATATAATGAAAAAATTACCAATGGATGATAATCATGTCCACCTTCAATGTGACCATGCAGCCTACAATGTTTCTTCATTGTTTTGATTAGAAGTCTTCTAGTCTTTAACCCCTTACAAATTTTGCATGGACAATAACATTTTCCATCACCTTTTCTTTTCAAGTTAGACCACAATCTAGCAATTGTCTCCTTATTTTGTTGTTCGTTGATATTGTCTGACATGATCTTTCTTCATAGGCAAGAAAATAGAAATTATCATCATTGAACAAACCATCTTATTGAATTTAGATTTCTAGTTTGCTTATGGTACATCACACAACATGGAAAACAATAAATACTCAATAAATAACATGATTCATTGATCTAGTATTATCACAATCTGCACTTGGCCTTCAATATTTTCTCCTCCTAACACTGTTTATCCATTACCTGTCAAGTACAGAACTCTAAAACCCGTGGCTATTAAAATACATAAGATAAGATTGTAGCATCTTATAATCATCTGTTATAAAACCAAAGCACTTGGGAGTGATTCTTCTGTTTGTCACAGTCCAGGAAAACGGTGTCTACTAGAGCCTTGAATAACTGACTAGAAAGATTTTTAATTCCTTTTCTTTTTCCTTCTGATTTTTTCACTGTCACTTCCATCCTCCGAGTCAAATGCCCTCGCCCTTTTCTTTCTTCTTGTTTTTTCATACTCATTATCATGCTTTGAATCATTTTTCTTTCTTGGTGACTCCTTACTACTCTCACTGTCAGTTTCACTATCAAAATCTGAGTCTAATGTATCAGAATCTAACAAACCTGATGAACTAGAAGAATCATCATTAGAGGTAGATTCATCTGACTCAGGAATAGACTTTTGCTGCTGCATTACAAGCCTTGGCATATTCTTCAAATACTCACGTAAACTCTCAGTAATACCACCAAGACCAATAGAAGTAAAGAAATTGATAGCAAACCGTGAATTTTTGGGATTGTCCTTTGGAGAAATTGAATCAAAAGACTCCTGCATTGTTGGATCGTTCAACCTTTCATTAAGAAACAATATACCAAGCTGCTCTGCTAGCTCTTGCAAGAGAATCTTTATAAAAATACGGGAAGAGGAAGTAGTATCTTCCTCTATCAGACGTATATAAGCAAGACAATGCCATGGAAGAGCATTTGTGCCAAGTAAGTGGGCCAAAAACTTTGCAACATTACGCAATTTATTTGTTTCCAGTCTATGTATCATATAATATTGTTGTACAAAACACATCAAAAAATTCCTCATAAATTTTATTGATCATACAGAATCTTTGCCCAAGAAGACCATAATAACGAAGGTATGTTCTCTCTTGACCAGGTTCAAGCTTGATCTTTAGTAGCTTATGACCAGCTTCCTCAAAATCAACACTTGACATGATTGTCAAATAAATTGAACGTCTTAAATTGACCAAGTTTGTCTATGTCTCATCTTGTATTCTCAGTGCTTCCTCACCTTCCTCTTCATCATCATCATAATCATCTGAATCATCACCTGAATCATTCTCCCCTTCTACTTCATCTGAAAAAGCATCTCCAAGGATATCTTTCTTCGATTTTTCATAGGTTGCCTCATGCTCTAAGAAATCAGGATCTGGCTTGATAACATCCAAACCAGCTTCTTGATCAAGTTCATCTTCTAGGAAAACTTCATGTGTTAACTGATCTGGACGCACAGCTGGATGACACTCAAACTTAGCTTTGCGAATTGCAAAAAGGCCTTCAATTAAAAACTGTACTCGTTTGTCAATTTCCCCC
This sequence comes from Cryptomeria japonica, assembly GCF_030272615.1. Lineage (NCBI taxonomy): Eukaryota > Viridiplantae > Streptophyta > Pinopsida > Cupressales > Cupressaceae > Cryptomeria > Cryptomeria japonica. Next base: position 209,329,793 of record NC_081405.1, on the reverse strand, counting down.
TCATGGAGAATACCTCTAAATCTTTCAAAAATCCCATAGAGACCTTTGGGTGAAAGGTCTTGCAACAAATAACCACATTCTTTCACGAAGCCAACAGCAACCTCTACACTGTCATATGTGGGGTTCTCTAGTAAAAGGGTGAGAAGTTCCAAGGCAATGATCTCATATGCAACTTGTTGATTCACTAAATGAGCTATAAATTTGGTTGTTGCTATCAACATGTGCTTGTCATTGTGTTTGTATGCCCTCTTAAGCTGCAAAATAATTCTTCACAAAAGCAGATTGCTAACTTTAGGAAATTTTGTATTTACCACAACAACCAATGCAGCAAAAACATCTATAAATTCACGGGATGTGATAGGAAGGATAGTGCAAGGTGGTTGTCAAGTGGCTAATATGGTTGCTAAGTGATAGTGCCTTATTTTTTTCAAGGTGTAGTCACCAAGGACAGAGTGCAAATTAACTCAAAGGTAATCTAACAACTCACCTTGTTCCACTTCCCTATGTCAAACTCTCCTTTGCTACTCAAGGGTTTCAACTCCATAATCACTCTAGAATGGTAATCCAACTCCTTACTCAACCAATTGGCGTTCAACCCTCTATCCCTGATCTTCTCTCTAACTGCACAAGGACTCCTCTTAATGAGTTATAAGTTTGAGACAAGTTTTGTTTCCTTGGGTGTCTCTTTTGGTCTTCTATGTTTTGGAGTGTAGAAGCCTTCACAAGTGCTTCAACCTAAGTTTTGGAGTCTTTCCCACCAAAAAGGTTAAATTCATAAAAGGACAACTTATTTCAACTGTTATTGATGAACTTCCTACCTTACATCCTTCATTTTTGTACCCAATTTGTCAAAAACTCAATTTTGAGGCCCAAAATGGGCTACAAGGAATTAGCCCTCCATTTGGGGTTTTGTGCTCACCCTGCTCAAGCGATGGACTTCCAGACTAAAATCTTTACATATATGGATACCCTTTTGGGAATACTTGAATATTTTATGAGGTTTAGGGTCCCTTAAGCCTTCTCTATGACTGTCCCAAAAATGAGTGCAAAAAGGAGGGTTTGGAAGGATTTTGGAGGCAAGAATCAATTTGTAAATTGAAAATCTTCAAAGGGAACCATGAAGCCTCATTACTACCATGTATCATGCTATTTAGACCAAAATTAAGTAGTTTTTCACCCTCAAAGGGTTGGAGAACAAGAATTTACAAAAAGGCTCTTAGGGAGTGAGCAACATTGACAACTTTTAAATCTTGCTTTCTACAAACACAACTTTTGCATGAGAACCAATTGCAATACAAAGAATGTGAACATGGTTAGCCCTAGACAAAAGGCATTAAGCACATTACAAAGCATTGGAGTATCCACTGTCAACTAACTGTCACTGCACTTTCCTCTTTTCACTATTTTTTTTTTCACTTTATCCCTGCACTTTCACTGTTAAAACTCTTTACAAAAAGTCTGTTTTGTGATCCTTAACAAGGCTCTGTCCTTGATGGTTTATTGACCTTCATACCTGTCATTTTGAAGGAGAAGATTACATTTATAACTTCAAAAGAAAATGTAAAACTCAGTCCTAGTTGACTGTGACAGCCAACTGGCATTACAATCTTGCCTCAAAGATCATTGATTGATCTTGGCAACTTCAAACCCATAGATAACACCCAAAATAACTCCTTGTTCTTGTTTGCAAGCAATTAGAAGGAGGTACAAAACCTTACAAGCTCCAATGTATGGTGGAGAGTAGGCTAATGAAAGGAAATTGACTCTAAAACAGTGACTCACTGTCTTTTACATTATTTTCACAAACTAAACATGAAAACATTCTCCTTATGGATTAGAAAGCCTCTTTGCCTTGACATACAAACTTAAACATCAAGGCAAGTTTGTTCAACTATTAAATGCACTTGCTATAGAAGAGCAAAGCATCAAATTTCTTCAAGACCCTAGCCAAATGGCACACTTGCCTAGGGCTCCATGGCCACAAAACTCCTTACACCTGCATTCTTGAAGACAAAACATGTATTTACAAGTTTACCAACTGGTTCTTGGGAAGCCATGAACATTTTAGGACTCCAAGAAGCCAAGTTGGTCAAGCATCCTTGCCAATTCCTAGACAAGGCAATGAAACTGTCAAATCAAACTAATTTTACTACAAACTCAAAACTTGATAAAATTAGATGCCACCAAAGGAAAAAGCTTAAGAAAACATAATAGAAACTAAAAATGCAAGAATAGTATGGCCAAGTACAGCAGGTGTACGGACTATTGTTCACATAGAGTTAAAAACTAGAGAAAAACCAAGTAAAACTAGTGCAAGTTGCAAAAATGCTTCATAACTTCAAATGATCAACCTTTACAATAGTTAAAGTAGGAGATTAAATACCTCTCCAAGTTGGTTAGCCTCCTGTACAGATAGGTTCATGTCCAAGGGCACTTAAATTTGACAGTTTGATGCCTAAATGACAACTTTTGGTGCCTAGAAAATGCAAGCTTGACCTCCAAGACTAACAATCACCTAAAAACACTTATCACACCTAAAACCCAAGCAACAAACATGTCTAAGACCTTTTTAAAACAAAAACCACATTAAAAACTCATTTTTCCATCATTTTGCCAAGCAACACCAAACTGGCAACTTTGAGCAAAAAGATGAAAACAAGAAACCAAAACCACACAATGAGTTCAAAACTCATCCAAACAACCTAGAATAACTTCAAAAACATCCAAGACAACTTTCCAACTTAAAACTAACAAAAATCAAACCTGTGATGAAAATGAAGCTGAGAATGAAGCTAGGTGCTCCTGCACCAGGATGCCATTTGGGATTTCATACAAGACCTACAAAATAGACCCCTCCCACGGATGAGATTCTCTACAAACAACTCTGGAATGATGTTCTTGATGTTAGATGCATTTACCTTGTTTACTAGCCCATTGATACTCTTCTAAAGGGCATCCCATGTCATGTGCTGGCATTCCACACTGCTCTTGTCTTCCACATCTTTCATCATTTGAGCCAGCTTAAATGGGGGAATGTAAACACCCCCACTTCTTCCAACACCCTTCTCAGCTCCTCTTACAACACCTTCGCCATTCCCATTCTGAGATGGAGCAAACACAACACTAGAAGTTTTCACTTCCACTGCCTCTCTATCCCTCTTGTTTCCAAAAGTCCCTTTACCACTTAATTCGTGCTTATTTCTATACATAAACCCATCAGGAAGCATGAGTTTTTGCATATAAGCTTGCCCAAATATTTTACAGTTATTTTTCATCAAGATTCCCTCAGGAGATGGCAGATCCTGCTTCCATACTTTAATTCTATTTTCTGAAAGGACAATCCTAAAAATCCATGCATTGCAAACAACTTTTTACACCTTTGTTGGTTGTGGTGGCGTCACAGAGAGTTTACATCAATAAATGAAGAACATGCCAATGCTTTTAATGCAGCAGTAGAAGTCTATCTCTTATTCAATATCTCTAGTGAAACCCCCATGATCTTTTGTTGGAGTAGAATTTTTTATATTCTAGAAAGGGTCTTATCCTTTGTTGATGGGATATTCATCTACCTCAAGAAATAATTGTTCTTTTCTCCAACAAGAAGTGGAACTAAATGAAGATCTAGCACCATGAAATGAATCCTCAAAAGGATTACTATAGTTAGTTTTGGTAGATAATGATCTGGGTAAAATACTAATGTGGCTTTAGGAAACATTATGTACTAGCTTAGCATACTCTAACAGCTTTGGTGCGACATGCTACGTCCAATTAAGTCTCCATTGGTATCTCTATTGTGTTTATGGATTGGGATTCAATGTACTCTTTTTATACACACATTTTACTTTCAACTGAGGAGGTTTGCATGTACTTACTTGTCTTTCGATTGTATCCCTATTTCAAGAATTTCTTCTATCAACAAATCATTTGTTGTAAGTTGTATAAGTGGAAGCTTGAACATGCCTTCCATGCTAGCCTTGTTGATACGTTCAACACCATCTTGTGCAACAAATCTTTAGAACTCCACTATTTCATTCAAGAGTGAGTAGTAGGGACAATCTAGGACACTTACAGAGGTTTTGCAATAGAGATAAATAGACCTAAATATTATGGCTTAATAATGATCAATAGGTAAACAGATAAGAAACTCTCAATATCAAAATGACTTTCTCAATTGTCTTTACTAGAAATGGATAGATCTGCTAATAATGGCTTTATGACTATATGTCAACTTTAGACTCAATCCAAGAAGAGCTAGAACTAATATGCGATATCTAGATTTATGATCTCTATAATATAACAATCCCATAATTATTTTTCATGCATCTATACCACAACACAAACATCATGCTAGTGTTCAGCCATAGCAATTGATATCCTAATTATAGAATGTGAAATATGCACATAACTATGAATAAAGATTAAGAAAAACTAAGAAAGATGCTTATTGCAAACGTAAATGACTAATGGACAAGAATTGAATTCATTGTAGATAGTTTTGAATATCAAATTCACTTATTTGTGTGCATTTAGTAACTCATGTACTTGTGGCCAACCATTTATCTCTTTCATAAATTAAACACTTATTAATAACATTAAATGGCTGAGTAATTATGTTTTAGTTGAAATTGAAAATAAAATATTTTATTTTAGGACAGCTCACACTATTCCCTATCATATTTTAGACTCTTGGTTTTGTTAGTAGTGGTTTGATGTCTTTGGAGCTGATCATTGCATTTCTTTAGTTACGTTTGCCAACGTACTCCCAGCCTGTACCAAAATGGGAGCTTTGGAATAGGGTATGGACATCCATCAAAGCATAAAAGATAGAGGAATTTTGTCAAATGTAGTTGCAACTGCTCTGTTAGCATGTATGCAAAATGTGGAAGCATAGACAAGGCACGGGAACTATTTGACGGATTGCCTCAAATAAATGTGGTTTCCTAGACTGCAATGATTGTCGGGTATGCACAAAATGGATTTTTTGAGAAGGCTTTAGAAACTTTCTAGCAAATGCAATCGACGGGTCTAAAGCCAAATTCCACGACCATTGCTACTATCCTCCCTGCCTGTGCCAAAATGGGAGATTTGGAACAGGGTATGGACATTCATCGAAGCATAAAGGATAGAGGAATTTTGTCAGATGTTGTGGTTGCAACTGCCCTGGTAGACATGTATGCAAAATGTGGAAGCATAGACAAGGCACGTGAACTATTTGATAGAATGCCTGAAAGAAATGTTGTCTCATGGACTACAACGATTACTGGATATGCACAAAATGGATTTTTGTCAAAAAGGCTTTAGACACTTTCAAGCAAATGAAATTGGAAGCATAAAGCCAAATTCCACAACCTTTGCCAGCATCCTCCCTACCTGTGCAAAAATGGGAGCTTTGGAACAGGGTATGGACATCCATCAAAGCATAATCGATAGAGGAATTTTGTTACGTGTTGTATTTGCAAATGCCCTTCTTGACATGAATGCAAAATGTGGAAACATGGACAAGACTCGTGACTTGTTTGATACGATGCCGCAAAGAGATGTGATCTCATGTGAACAATCAACACGCACGTATACGGGAGGAAGGGATTGCTGCTACAAAATTGAATGCTCACTCCTCAATCACAGTTCTATGGTTTTACAAGATTAAACTAGGGCAATTAACCACCACATGTATATTTTTTGCAACATGAAATTAAAAACTAGGGCAATTTGAATCTACCTCTTGCGCGGGATTGCAAGCAATGCCACAAATGCCTTCGACGCGGGTTTGATGTTCTTGGGGGTTGAAGTCGCCACGGACGCCTACGCGAGATTACAATGCACAAATGAATTCCCCTCTTCTTCTTTTTTAAGTAATGGTCATAGTCATCGGAATTACGACGAACTCAAGCACTTTTTTGAAAAAAAGAAAATTCTCATTGCTAATGCCTTCTTTGTTGAAAACAAATGGGAAATTTCCATCGGAATTACAATGAATGCGGGTATTTTAAAAAAAAAAAATCAAATTTGGCCTCAATATACCTTCTCCGTCGAAAATCTAGTCCAAATGTTTTAGTGATTGTTTCGTACAGGATATTGTATGTCAAGGAATTTAGGGCATACATTCACTACAATATTGAGGAGCTTGGAAATGATAAAATGTTGTCACTTTACACCAAGCACATGATTGATGGTATGGGCAACCTTAAACCCGATTTCAAATCTTTGTAGGATAAGGGTTTCATTCAGTTTGTGCATTTTTTGGTTTTCGATGAATGCAAATGGGTTAGGTATATTCTAAGCAGATTACATGATGAATTAATATGGCAAGACAAACCTTACAAAATTACTAAGACTGTTATCCAGGTGGTAACCTATTTGAATGCTACTGGTGAAGTCCCTGATCTCAGAAATGTGAAGAACACAACTGTTACAAAGGTAACTAGTTCATAGCATGACAGTAGATCCATGACAATAAGTGATATTATTGAATATGATGTGAGATTCGCATCCATGGTAACAAGATATAAGATATATCAATCTAGCAGAGCTAACTCAATCTCGAGTACTGCAATTCAGGTAGCATATCAAATTCTGAAGGAGAACAAGTTATATGACTTGTGCGGAGTATTTTTGAGTGAATTAAAGAGAAATTTGAAGAATATTAAGCAAGATAAGAAGCATGTCTTTAAGTTTGGAACTTTTATTATCTATTTGGCCTTCTACTTCATGAATGAGATCCCCGGTATAGGTAAATTTCAATGGGCATATGATAAATCGGTGGTTGTGTAGATTAAGGAAGCTTTGAAAGGATTGGGTGATGCACAAGCATAGAAAGTTGTTCTATGGGGATATTTTAAATCATTCCAAGGCATGATGTAGAGTAGGGAAAGGATCCCTAAGGATATTTTTGAGAATTATGAGGACACCATATGCTTCATGGTATAAATTGATCTATGTCTGATTGAAGCAGTAGAACCTAAAACATTATGGATCATACTCATGGGGTATGAAGTTGATGCTAACACCCTTGACATGTATGCTCAACATATTTTGAGCAAGTCGGTGGATGAGAAAGAAGAGATAGTTGGCACTTATAAGGAGAAGAGTCTAAGCTTGCATTCTCAATTCACTAAGCTCGATACGCAAAAAAGAGTAAAGAAAGAGGTAGAGCAACTTGTTGAGGATATAGGTATAACTAAGGAAGTTATTCACAGGGCTAGAGAATAGAACATCCTGAAGGAGGAGGACATGGTAAAACTAAAGAAGACTAAACCCTCTACTCCTTCAAATCCTAGGAAAACAAAGTCAGGACCTTCCTCCGATGCACAAAATCTTGTCCCTCCACCTAAGCCTCAAACCAAATCATCTAGTGGAGCAAACAAGAAGAAGATAGGGAATCCTGACAAAGTCTATGTGGTAGCCACTACTGAGGAAGAGACAAAATCTAATGAAGTGGTGCAGGAAGTGAAGAAGACTACCACCTCTGTTAGGGTAGTAATAAATCCACCATCCAGTGAATCTCAGCCAAGCAAGAAGCCTAAAGTTGCAGGTGAATCATCCAAATGACCTTGTCCTTGGAGGAAGCCTAAGTTTGAGCTTGATTAAGCTCTAAAATCCAAAAAAAAATAGAAGGTACTTATACTATTGTGCCCCCACTTTCTCTTAGTTAGATTGTTGATGAAGTAGTAAACGAAGGAAATCTGAATAATATATCTATATATTATGAAATTTGTGATGAAAATGATCAAAGAGAAATAAAGGAAGCCATTGTATAGTATATGAATGTATATAGCAAAGCCCTAATAGAACTATCATCAATGATTCCAAAGGGTTTGTATGAAATTTTGGATGTCATAAGGCATACGGCTAGTTTGGAAGATGAGAGAATAAGAGAGTATGTATTAGTTTACTTGTGTTCTGTAATTTCAAAGAGTGAAGTGGACAAATTACTTAAGATTGAAAAGGACAGATTCAGAAGCAAAAAGAGAGTTAACAAGATCATGCTCAGTAAAATAGATGAAGTGGCTAAAGAGACAGAAATAATTTTGAAACAAATTTTGGAAGAGCACAGATATGAAGTAAATTCGGTAAAAGTTGACACCCCTCTGGAAATACATGTATAGGATGATACCTCTGCTTTGGACATGCAGATAAATGAGCAAGATATAGTTGGAGATGACATTGTTGATAATGATAAGGTTAATGACTCCGGTGAAGCTGATCTAACTCCTTTGGTGACAAATGTTGAATCTGAGAAGGCGACCAAGGATGTTGAAGATAAGAAGGCAGAGGATACTGAGAAAGATGAAGATACATAGAAGGAAGAAGAAGCAGAGAAGGAGATGGATGGAGAAAAGATTGAACAGGTTCCAGCAAAAAGAAACACTGTCACTGTGGACAAGGGAAAGCAAATAATCACTAACACAGTTGATCGCACCAAAGGACTTGTCGATCTCAGTTCTCTATCTCCGATTCAACCACTGTAGCTTGCATCTCTTACACAAGCCAAGGCAAGTGAGGTCTATTGATATCCATGAAGATAGATGTGCTGGAGAAAATTTTCCATCCTTTAAGCAAGACACTATAGAATCACCCTCTAATAAGCTAAGGAATATGTTGAAGGTAGTAGATACTCATTTTGTATCCTTAGAGAAAGCAATTGATGCAAAGGTCCTTTAACAATTCAATTCCATGCAGATAAGGAAAGTTTTGAAAATGGTTGAAGGCAATAGAGTAAGTTTGATCTTCGATTTAAAGTCTATTCACGAGGCACTAGATGAAGGTGGTAAAATATATAAAGCATATCTTCTTTTACCTAAGTTTACAGTAAAAATTGATAAACAAATTAAGGAATGTGAAGGGAAGTTAGTTGGCATATCCCAATCTTATTCCCCTCAATTAGTTTTTGCGAGTAATTTGAAGCATAGGTGATGGCTCTACTGGAAAAAATCAAGAGCCTTAATCAAGAAAAGGATAGAGTAGTTGGTAGAGTGGGAAAACTCCAGAATTTGATAACTCCCCAGTTGGACACCTTGTTGAGCAATCAGCAGGATGCCATGAATGCTCTGAATAAGAGTGTTCCAACAGATCTCAAATGAGCAGATATGCATTCCTATCTTATTAGTGCTCTAATCAATATTTTGGATATTTTTAAGAAAGGTTGGGATGACCACTTGCAGTCCCTAAAAAAAAATTTTGCAAATATTTTCAAATTTTTGTAAGTAACTGTGTATACCCTTGTATATATTATTTGGCGGATTCCTATCTTTGGCATTTTTTGTCAAAGGGAGAGAGAGAGGAATGAAAAATTGTGCAGCACATTCTCATGGGGAGCTTATTGAGCTTATTGAGTTGTTGTGTTTTGAAATTTGAAATTTTGAAGTTTTGCAGTGACACTGTCATTTTTCATCAGTGTTGCCATCAATGCCAAAGGGGGAGATTATTGGAAAGAGACACTATACCGATGATTTTTTCTGAATAGAGATTGTTTTGAGGTTGTCATTGATAGCAACTCATATTAGATATCATATCCACTATATGTAGAAGTGATCTACCAAAAGTTTGTGAAGTATGATATTCATTTATGCTTAAGTCTGGAAGGTGGAATACAATATCTGGCAGAGTATGAGTACATTGTGGAGATCTTAATTTTGGTTGCGTAGTTTTGGTTGCGGTGAAAGAATTAGTTGTTTTGATGTTTGGGGAAGATTATTTTGCAATCCTAGTCTCTAGTATTTATTCTTGTGCAAGATAGAAGGTCCAATAACCGGTGATTTAGGAAGAACAGACTTATTTTGATGTAACATTTGGTGCGGAATCTTTGGGATGGTTTCGGGGATTTTTTTGTGTTCAGGGTGATTGAGCCAATATCTAGGAAGCTTATTATCAATTTTTTAAGGTCCGCATATGCATTGGTAACCAGATTGAGCTGACCTATGGTTACACGTTTCATGTTGTGTGTTATGAGGTTTATGGAAGTCAGTGTGGAAATCGATTTATTTTGTTGATGCAGATATATAAGACCGATTCATTTGAGCATTTTGGGATATGGTATGAGTGTGAATATTTTATAAGCGATTGTGTGAAGTTTTGAGTGCGATTGAAGGTTTTAATGATCTGATATATGATAGAGTAGCAGAACAAATCGGAGAGACAGAGCAGTGGAAGAAGACTAATTGAGCTTAATCGGAACTCATTTTTGGCATATGTAGATGCTACTATTCAGTTCAATCATTCTTGTGATCTTTTTTAATCTATGTAAGGTAGTGATCCTTCCTCAGGGTTGTATTCCTCTTTTGTAATTGAGTAGTGAGCTCTAGGTAGTGTACCTAAATGCATGTCCATTCCCCTCTTGTAAAATTATTATACTCCTGATCACCGTATTATAATATTGTGAATTCCAATCCCACCATGGTTTTTCCCTTTTCAGGTTTCCACATAAAAATTCTGGTGTTATAGTTTTGTGCTTGCTTGCTTTCATTTTCTACACTTTGCTTTTATTCATTTGTATTTGGTGGTTTAAAAATCAAGTTAAGAAACTTGTTAATTGCAGAACACTGATTCACCGCCCCTAAATAAGATTGGTGAAACTTGTTAACTTGTTGGTCCATGCAAATAAGATTGGTGATTGGTGTATCCTACTTCGGTTGTAATTTATGTGGGTTATTGTATGAAATCATTGTAGGATCATTATTATTTGTGAGGTTGGATTCGAGCTATAGATCCAAGAATTTCTTCTCACCATGGTTTTTTCCTTTTGGGTTTCCACAGAAAACTTTTATTATTTTGTGTTGATGTGTGGTTGTGATAATTTCTTGCATAGTTGTTTTCATGATATTCTAAGATATGTAAATGGTACTAATGTTACATTAGTCTATGAAGTTAAAAATTGGTATACACTAATTTACCCCCCTCCCTCCCCTCTTTAAGTATATTTATGTGCATAACAATAAATAGGCTCAAGCCTCCTAAAATTAAAAATAAAATAGTAGCAACAAAAGACTCCATACGAAAAACAACACCTAAAAAGAAAAAGTATGAATCCATTACAACAAGAGCCTTAAGTTTGCATTCACTAGTCAAAGGTTTCTCACCCACATTTAGCTTCACAATAGCCATACTACCAACAAATTATAGTATAAGGTAAGAACAATGAGAAACAATGCAAATCCTAAGAGGGAAGTTGAGAGAGGGTAGAAAGTCCCTCTTGAGAGAGAGATCAAGGTAACCCAACTTGGATCCAAAACCATGCTTAGTAGAGGACTAAGGCATAATCAAAGACACGACCTTCCCACTATACCTTCCTCTCTAGAAAATTATATGAGTTCTAAATTAATACACAAAGAAACTCATTCTCCTACTTAGACAATACATTCCTCCAAATCTCTACTTCATTAATGTCAAAGAAAACCCCATCAATAGCATATATATTTTAAAATCCCTCACGATCCCCTACATAAATGGGAATTCAATAGTCCATGACACTACATAGAATATATACCACAATGGAAAACTCAATAGGGGGAAGAGACTTCATCTTCCTTAAGTCCCATGAATAGAGAGAGGCACCTAATCTTCAAATAATATATTCAAATAACTAGATGCCTTACCAAAGAGATTCACCTTCATTTTTTCAACACTCTTTCTCTCCACCTAGAATCCACACCAAGTAGTGAAAGAAGGAAGGATTTAATTATAAATCCAAGTAGCTTCTTGTCATCTTCCTCCACCTATTGTAGTCCCCAATTGTCTTATTGGTTCCCAAATCAACAGAACCTAAATCCTAGAGGAATAGCCACTAACTCATGAACAGATTCCGGGTTGGACTTGGCCAATGAACAAGATTTAGCATGGAAGCTGCAATCTTCTACTCTTCAGGCTCTGCAAAACCTAGGAGGGTTTACCTATTACACTATTGTTCATATATTGACTTCATGCTAACTGAAAATGCACTATACAGCAAATGCTTTCAATGAAAATATACCAAGGAAAAGCATAACATACTACAAATTTTGGCTTGAACCTTAGTTTCTCATCACTTTTGCTTGCATTGAAAACTGGCTCTAATCTACCTCTACTCCTAATACAGAAAGACCAAAAACTGAATATAAAAGGTGAAATAAGAGTATATATATGACCCTCAAACTTCAAGAAAGTATGATCAATGCCTGTTCTAAGGGAAAATAGAGTCAAATCACGGTCCTAGTGACAAACAAAGTAACATAATCAGCATTAAAGTTCAACACTAAACACTTAAGACTTGCTTAAAATACTTAGATTGAGAATGCATTCATAACCTCCCTACAATCTCTTCGAGTTTATTGCAGTATTCAAGACAGAGTTTAATTTATTTAGCTTAAAATGAAACCCATCAAAGAATACACATTCCCCATTAGGGAAGACAAGTTGTATATGTCATTAACAAAACAATTTATACAACACATCATAAGAGATATGAGCAAGAAAAATGAATGTTCTCTTTATTTATTGTCAAGATAAAATTGATACATTCATGAAGATGCTACAATGAATCACAAAAACCTATCAAAAGACTGTCTGCTATCATATTAAAGTTTTCTCTAATGCATACATATCAAAAAGTTTGGAATCCTTCTTCTTGGCCCTGAATTCCCTTTTATAATACAAGGGAGTAGAACAAGCTTCAGACCAAAGAAGACACAAGTCAAAATTTAATTGCATTACAAAACTGACCAAAATCTTAGGTCCTTGACTTCTACGTGCAACCTGCATTGAATGATGGCAGCTCAAAGGCATCATCCTGGGTGCTTCGGTTGTGGATCTACAAAAGATGTTCTCACATTTGTACTTCATATCTTCTCTCGTCAGGATCAAAAGTGCAATCTGGCATGTAGTGGTAGGTACCTTGGAGACTGGTCCTTGTTGGCTGAGCACTCTAATCATTCTCCCCAAAATAGACATCCTGCACAAAAATTTTAGGAGTAACAAAAATGGAATGACTTTGACTAGTCCTCCTTGTCAGACTTCTCTTCTTCCAAGGACTAGTATTTTTTATGCAACACTTCAATCTCATCAGCTGGCCAAGAAAAACCCTTCAAGCTATGCAACTTGTTCATAACTTCCTTTGTTTTGTGGGCAGGCACAACTGCAACTCCCAAGGCAAAAATATGATACATTTGTTCAACTTCCATAATTTTATCAATAATATTGAAAGATGTATCGCCTTGGTTTGGACCACCTTCCAAGGATGTCAGAACTCCATTTATTGCCTCTTGGAAACCCTGCTTCCATTCTTCTAGGCTCTTAATCTATCCATCATCTGTCAAAATCGTAGGGACATGTCATTTTTTGATCCCTTAGAAAGAATCAATCATTCCTATTAATAATTTTCTCTCCTCCTCTATGTTGGGCAACTCTTTAATCAATAAATTATAGTTCTTCCAGGTTACCCATAAAATTTGAGGTGGTTGGGCCACATTTTTCACTACCAACAAGACCTCCCTCAAGCTTTGACCTTGTGGCAGCCACGTAGCTCTAATTGGTTGTAAGAATGCATTGAATTCATCAAGCTGACTCAAGAGCTTAGATGCCAAAGAATATGAAGTATGAACTTCATCTAATTTATCAATGATTTTATTTAAAATCCTCAAAATAGAATCTTTCCTAATTTCAAAATAATTGCTTGTAGCTTCAGCTTTGACCCTTTTCACTTCTTTATTCATTTTCTCAAGTTCCTCGAGTCTAATCCCTCTAGAAGAATCAACTGATATCTTCTTTATTTTATCCTTTAGTGCAATGTTCTCAATAAATAATTCATTATATTTTGTATTCAAAGCAACATGCATATCCTTTAGTTTTACATGCTCTTGCTCCAAATCTTCTACTGCAAGTTGAGCAAATTAGACTACGTGTTTGGAAATTGCCACGACCTCTAAAGCAATAGTATCTTTACGGGTCCTTATAATAGCATCCCATGTTTTGAGTTGTACCCCCTGCAAAACTATGAGTTTTTGAGTGCTAGAAGCCTTTGACCATACAGCAAAAGCCTTTGAGCTTATGTTGACCCCAGAGCCATGTTTTCCAAACTCTCTTGCAAAATTGGGATCCTTCTGTTACATGGTCTGATCTAGCAAGTATATCCTTTAAAAATTCTATCCTAGAACAAGGAGCATTCCATTGTTCATCACCATCTCTATGCCCTCTTGAGGATTGCAATTAAAATTGTTCCTATCAAAATTATTGATTTCTTCATCAAACAATCAAAATTATTGATTTCTTCATCAAACATACTTCATTTTTTCTCTTAGCCAAAATGATCTAAACTCAGGGGAATTAACAAAATTGTCATCCACCATAAATTTATTTGACGCAACAATCCTTTCATCATCCGCTTCTTCCATAAGGATTGTGCTTGGGATGAAAGCCATGTCTAGATTATTAAAAATTTCAGTATTTTCATCATCTTGGAATGTCTCCCTTGGGGGAGAAGGTGTAGGCACAAAAGCATCAAAATCCTCTTGGATATCCACAAAGTCAGATATTTTGGCCTTTCCTTTTTCAATCTTCCTAACCTACCCAGACGTATGTCCTTTTGTATGCCCCCTTTAGATGACTCTGCAGGTGCTTCCTCAATTATATCAGTTTGCCCCCTCATTTGGTGAGCTTTAGGAGCTAGATCAATTGGCTTTTCTTTGTATTCAACTCCTTTATCCCTAGCCTCTCTTTTTTGTAACTTATCCTTAATTACATCATCTACCTTTCTTAGGATGAAAGACATTCTGGAAAAATCATCTTGAAAATGTTGGAAGGAACCTACAAAATTGGGGTCCTCTTGCTTCCTTTCTCTTTCAAATTTATTCATGAGGTCCCATGTCTTCTTCCTCTAATCCACCTTAGTGGGACTGGCATTTCTAATTAGGTCTTCCCTTTTTACAAAACAATGAAAATACCCCTTCTCCTTTAATTTGTTTATTCTAATATCATTTATACATCCCTCGGGGTCAAAATGCATGGCCTGGGCAACTCTCAGTCTGTAATTCTTCATCAAAAAGTTATGCACCTTCTCTAATGCCTCACAACCCATAGTGAATTCATTAAAAATTGTTACCTTGGGGAGAATTTTTCCCTTTTTATCAGTTCTGATTTGCTCCTTCTCCATCCACATCATTTTCCAGATGAATTCAAGGAATTCTAATGTTGGAGAGACAAAAAAGAGGCAATACATGGGGCCCTTGTTCACACCCATAAACTCTGATGATTGTACAATTATCGTAAAAGAAGAAATCCCCAAAATTGTGGGTGAATGCACCCTCGGGATAAACTAGTCCACCAGCTCTGCAACTCCTTATTGTCAATATTTTGATGAAGTCCCTGGAAGCCTTGGCAATACTACCCCAAGCCTTGTCAAAATTTTCACCACAAAGTGATCAAAGAAAAAACAATAGTCACCAAATTTGGACCCCTTGTCCCACACCTGAGTCCATCTTTGCACCAGCCATGGGAGACCTGTGTATGGGTCATTGATCCTTATTTTCAACTCTGGACCCCAATAAGCCTTGTTTTGATAAAGAATCAAATGGCACACCAAAGAATAATGCATGAATTCCAAGTTTTCATCTTTATTTGTAGCCTTCATTAGTCCCTCATGAATCTTATCATGAATAACACTTGCAAAATCATACAATTCATTAATTGAGGGGTGTTGAATATTAATGGCCATCGTCATAAAATCAATGGGTAATTTGGTGAACCCACAATTAACTCCAAGGACCTTCCCTATTGCATAATAAGTTTTAACAAAGTACGGCTCAAAGCAGTCAAGCTTGAAAGGCTCCCTTTTAGATGGCATGACATTATTGTGTGAATCCTTGTAGAGTTTCCTCAAGAAATGTTGAACAAGGTTATTCATGTACCTGTCCCTCTTATTCTCATAATCCCTCTTTAAATTGTCCCTGCTTATGCCTGTAAGGGTAGATTTATCTAGCTCAAAACATTCAATGATGGCCCTGGGAGAGATGTCCAGTAGGACATAGCCTTCTGCAGTCCTAATAGTCCAGCTTGGAACATCATATGCATTTGTCCACTCCCTTATGAGCATAGGTTGCACAAAAAAATTGGGCACCAGCATCCATACACCCTTCCTCTTTGTCAATGAAAACAATTCTCAAGTGATCATGCATTGTGGATCCCTCAAACAATTCTAGCAGATCTTGGTTTAGGCTCCTGGTCTGTCTGGTTAGCCTTCGTGCACTTTCTTCCAACTTCTGCTCAATCTCATGTTGTAATTCTTCAGTGGTCATAGCAGGAGCAAGAGGAGTAGGGGGTTGTGTTGATGGTTTCTCTTCCTGAGCTGATGATTCTCTTGCGGATTGCTTCCTGGAGCACTTTGCAGGCTTGGGGGTCTTTTCTTTGGTTTGAGCAGCCTCTTTGGTTGGCTCCTGGGGGTTTTCTTTTTGCGAGGTTTGCTTCTGAGTAATTGGGGCTTCCTCAGTAGGTGGGTTAATTATAGTAGGGGCATCATGTGCAAGGGATGGGGTTTCAGCAGAGGTTGCTTTGGTTGAAGCCTTCTTGGTTCTCTTCCTCCTCTTTGGAGAGGGTTTTCCTAATTTAAGAGTGGGAGAGGTCTCATCTAAAGACTCGCTATCAGAAACAACAATGGTGGTCTTTCGGACTATTTTTCTCTCTCTTTGCAGCCTTTTCCTTCAGAGGGGATATAGCTTCAGCCTCCTCGGATACATGTGGGACATTTTTAGGGCTTGGTTGCACAAAAGGGGCACTCTCAATTTCTTGCATGAGGGGAACCATATCTACATGCATAGCCTCAGTGATAGGAATTGATGAGCTCGCCTAAGTTGCGTGGGCTTTCTAATCAGTAGAGACAGTAGATTTCTCAGTAGGGGAAGCCATCTTAACACTTGAGACTGAGAAAATACTTGGAAAGCAAATGCAAGAGTAAAACCTATTGACTTATAGGGCACACACACATACAACTCAAAATATCACTACAACAGTCTGATAATGCGCATAAGAAATAAATAATCACTTACTGATTTGCTCTTCACCTAAAATTGCTAGAAGGCACGCTAGAAAGATGGAATTTTCTTTCTTATCTCTCTAGAACACTCTTAATTCTTTGTGGATGCAAGGTATGAAAGAATGCCACTGAATTCTCATTTTTTTATGATGCCATTAATTCATTCATGTTGGATAGAGGTAGTCATTGGTGCCAATTTTGAATTTCATTTGTTGATCTAGCAATAGAAGGCCAGAATTGCTCGTTGACCTCCCTTGAATAGTGACATGGCATCCTCATAAATTCCCTTCTGTCACCTTATAAATTCATACTCTCAGGAGCCTCCTCGGCCATCTTAGCTTTCTTTGCGGGATAAGCTTCTATTATAGATTTCTTTTATTTTATTTATCCCACAGTCTCATTCACCCTTTCTTCTATCCTTGCGGGATAAGATTTTATTTGCTTACCTTGGAAATCTTATCCCACATTTCTCTTATCCCTTCCTTTCGCCTTTCTCCTACAAGCCCTTTTCTTTGTGCTTTTATCGTCTACGAGATAATCTTTTGAATTAGCCTTTTCTTATCCTGCAGCACTTCTCTTATCTGTGCAAGAACGTGTCAGATAAGGATTTCTCCTATTTCCTTCTTACAATTTTTATCCCATGACCATCACTGAGCAAGAGGAACACATCGCTGGATAAGATTTCCTTTATGATCGTTTAACATTTTTATACCGCGATGCACCTTTGAGTCTCACGGTTGTTGAAGCAGTCACCGATGAGGAGGGACCTCAAGGAGATCAGTCCAAACTGGTCAGCAAGAGTAAACACAACGGAAACACACATACATGATGGAGGCAATGCAGAACAGATAGTTTTGTTGCATGAAATTCAATTACATACAACTAGTAACAACAGAGTTACAACATACCGGTAGACGGGCCTGGTAGAATAGGTCACACTGGGACCTTTAATCAAAAGATCTATCTTCTAGGAATAGTCTATCTATCTAATACTTCTTGATTCATATATATATATTGATCCAAAGGATCCAGTCAGCCCAAAAAGGATCAAAACCTAACGAACAAGACCTAACGTGAAAAATGAACAAGGTTGGCCTCTGCGAAGAGATTCCTCCGGAAAATCCAAAGGATGGAACGTAGAAGGTTGGCCACGTGCCAAGAAACATTGAGATCAATGCTCAAGGATTTGCAAGCTTCGGAATGGGTTCTGGTAGATCACCAGAATAGGTCTCAGGCAACTGGTAACAAAGGAACAACTGGTAACAAGAAACTTTCATGGAAACCGGTAGCGATATCTTGTCTGAAAGTGATCCAAATGAGATGCGGTTTGAAAGAAAGAAAGATGATCAAGTCTTAAAGTAGAATCCAACTCCACAAGATCCGGTGAGCCAAAACTGGGACACACAGAAAGGAAACCTGAAACTGCAAACAAAATATAAAGGAAATGTTTTTGGTTGATGCAAGATTGTTGTGAACCGGGGATGCTCTTGCATTGGTTGTTCTGGATCTCTGTTGCCCCAAGGGATAAGCCCTTTTATCTTTTTCTTAGGTATTTTCTTATCCCGCGACTCTTTTCTTATCCCCATGGGAATGGACGGGATAAGAAAAGCATTGCATCCTTCTTTGTTGACTTATCCCGCATTGCCCTGTAATGCTATAATGGTGGCTTGGAAATCCTACAGGATAAGACTCCCTTTGTATTTAAGTCAACCCTTATCTCGTGGGCTTTTCACAGCGTTCTTGGTTCATTGCAGGATAAGCCTTCCTCGCTTGTTTCCTTTGACCGCTCCTTATCTTGTGTTGCCTCTTTGCTCACCTTTTCGTCATCGCGGGATAAAGACCTCGTTTTAATTCTTTCTTTCTTCTTATCTCGCGATGCCAGACCATTGCTGCAAATGCGTAGAGGGATAAGATGCACTCTTTAGATATTACCATTTCTTTATCCCGCAAGGTTGAAATTCACATTGAAACTACTTGCGAGATAAGGGATAGGGGGCACTTCCTTTTGCAATCTTATCATGTGCAACTGAGTCACTTGGGGTCAGCACTTAAGTGATTATTTAGATCATGTGGAAAACTTCAAGGGTTAAGTGGTCATGCGCAGGGCCTTCCTAGGGAAATAAAGGACTTAAGACCCTAGGTTTTTTAGCAATACTTAGGAATATTTTTCATATTAAAATAACCTTTACAAATGGTAATTCCTACTACAAGGGGTCAGTAATCAGACGAAAAAATAACCCTTTTGATCATCACTTAAGACACAGACACCTATTATCGTAACTCAACAGCCAAAAATAACATAGCCCAGGAGAACTAGAAGGAGAACCTAAGACAGAAAAAAAAACCCTTACGAACCCTAAAACCCTAACTCTCGGGAGATATGAACTGCATAAAACCAAATTTTTACCATATTCAACAGTAGCTCTAGCATGGGGGCATTTGACCCTTTAGGTCAAAGTGAGAATTCAGATCTCTGGGATAGAAGACTAATCAAAAAACACTGAAGTGTTTACAAAACCCTAACTAACTTATATACAAACCCTAAACCTATTGTGCATGGAGAACAAATTAAGAAAAGAAATGTTTCAGAAACTATCCATGTATGGGCAGTTCGTGCATTTCACCATTTAGGTTTGTGAGGAAATATGAATCCTCACCATGTCTATCTATAATAACAAAAGGGCCCAGCCATAGGGCTTCAAATTTTCCATGCTTACCTTTATCTTGAGCTTTGGCATTCTGGAGTAGCACCAATTCATTGACTTCAAATTTTCTTTTGGATACCCTTTTGTCAAACAAGTATTTGCTCCTTTGTTGAATCCTTGGGTTCCTTTTGTGAGAATCATTTATGGCTTCATCCAATTCTGCAAGTTGTTCCATCCTTTCTCTTAGTGGATCTGATATTTCTAGGTCATTCTCATGAATGAACTTATACAAAATCAGCGTGTTATTCATTAGCATTCTTTCTCTAGATCCATACACTATTTCAAAAGGAGACGTTCCTATGGCCTTCTTGACATTGATTCTATCTGCCCATAATATCATTTTCAACTTGGAATCCCAAGCCCTTTTGTTCTTCTCAAGAGTTCTTCTAATGATCTTTATTATACTTTTGTTACTAGACTCAGCTTCTCCATTTCCCTGTGGGTGGTATGGGGATGCATATGATATACTTATCCCATGTGATTTACAAAACTTTGTGAACTCTTTTGATCTAAAGCACGTGGCATTGTCCATTATGAGTCTCACTAGTACTCCAAACATAGTCACATTATTGCTTGTTAAGAAATCAATGACTACCTTGTTGGTTTTTTGTCTCGTGGGAATAGCTTACACCCATTTAGTGAAATAATATGCGGCAACCAGTATCCACTTATGTCCACAACTGGATCTTTCTATGATTTCTCTAATAAAATCAATGCCCCATTGATGAAAGGGGGCTTCCACTTGCATTGGTCTAAGACGTAATGCACCTTCATACTTTAACTTTCTTGCAAACTTCTAACAAGGTTCACACTTCCTAACATAAGCATGTGCATCTTTAAATAAAGAGGGCCAGAAATATCATGCCCTTAAAACCTTGTGAGTTGTAGTGTTTGTTGTGAAGTGCCCTCCACATACCCCATCATGCATTTCTTCCAAAACAAGTTGAGCTTTCTCATTGTCTAAACAAAATAATAGGAAACCATCATTGTCCCTATAATATAAATCTCCAGCTTTGAACACATACCTCTATGATTGCAACTTTAAGGTCCTTTTTTGGCTTTTTGTGAAGCCTTCTAGGTATACAGAGTCTATGAGAAATGGAATGATTTCAGCATACCATGGATTTCTTTGCAGGATGCAAGTGATACCCTTCGAGTCAGACAAGGTATTTATCTGGGCAGCCTCTAAGTTCTCTTCATCCATAAGTTTGGCTAAGCCCATGCCTCTAGCCAGTTTGGTGATCTGTATATCAATGTTGAACTCCTGGATCTTGTTGGTCCATCTGCATCTTTTGTCTGTTGTTTCTAACTAGACAAAAAATTATTTCACTGATGCATTAGGCATATAAGCAACAACATGGGCACCTACAAGATAAGGCATAAAATAATTTATAGCCTTGACCAGAGCATATGCTTTCTTTTCCACAATGTCATATTTGAGTTCTGCTACTTGGAGGGATTTTATATAAAAATCTATGGGTTGTTCAAACCCCTCATTGTTCTTCTGTAGTATAACAACATCTATAGTGTGAAATGAAGCAAAGGAAAAAACTTGGAAATGCTTGCTGAAGTTAGGTGTCTTTAAAATAGGAGCTACCTTGATGGCTCTCTTAATAGCCACAAAATCTTCTAAAGCTTCATTTTTCCAGTGAATAACAACTCCCTTCTTCAACATTTTAGAGACAAGTTTTACTATCTCAGCAAAGTTTGAAATAAACCTTCGGACAAAGTGTATTTGGCCAAAGAAGGATTTAATGGCCTTCACAGTTTTAGGAATGGGTATTTTGTCAATAGAAGCAACCCTCTCAGGATCAATCCTAACTCCATCTTTAGACATAATATGTCCTAGCAATTTGCCTTCGGTTACAGCAAAATGACACTTTTTGGGATTCAAAGAGATCCCATATTCCAGTGCTCTGGTGAATACCTTTTCTAGATGTAGGCAAAGCTCTTCTTCTTTCTTAGAGAATGTTGTTAAATCGTCCTGATAGACAACCATAATAATGTATCAAATCTGAAAAATCTACATACATAGCCCTCTGAAAAGATGCTCCGGCATTAGTTAGTCCAAAAGGCATTCTGACATAAACATAGGTCCCCCATGGGGTAGTGAAAGTAGTTTTATATTGTTCATATTCCTTGACCTGCACTTGGTTGTAACCAAAGAATCCATCCATCATGGATAATAACTCACAACATGTGACCTTCTGTAACATAGCTTCCATGTTAGGTAAAGGATAACTATCCTTTAGTGACGACACATTAAGATTTCTGAAGTCTACACAAAATCTGATGTCGCCATATTTCTTCTTGACAGGGACAAGATTTGAAACCTAGGAGGAATGCCTGATGGGTTTGATAATACCACCATCTCTAAGCTTCATTAATTTCTCTTGCATCTTGGGTCTAATTACTGGGTTGATGGGCCTTCGCTTTTGCCTAAATGGCTTAGTTGCAGGATCCAAAGGAATCTCATGTTGAAACAAGTCTTCTCTATAAGCCTTTAGGTCATCATATGATGATGCAAAGATATGCTTGTATTTTCTGAGCAAAGAAACAAGCATAGCCCTGACATTTGGGCTAATTATCTTGCCAATGTAAACCTTCCTCGAGGAGGCTTCAGTCCTTAAATTAATCTCTTCCAAATCTTTATTATTTACAAGGGACTGCTTCATTGTGTGACTATCCTGATTGTCAAACACTCTCTCTAAAGAAACTAATCCTCTTAGAATTTTATTTGTCCTTAGTTGCACTATATCATTCCCAAACATAGTATCCCTTCCATCTGTGGTCTCAACAAAAGCATTGAAATCAATTTCTTGACTATCATACTCATCTATACAATGCAAAAATTTCAGCAAGTCATCATCATCATTAAAGACTTGCTAGTTAGAAATATTGTCAAGTATGGCAGGCCTGGTCTTAATCTCCACTTTTGAAATTCCAACCAAGGTAATATCATCACTTCTCAAGGCAACATTTTCTAAGAAAACTGCCATGATGTTTTTTGACCTTTATATCCATCTAATGTTGAAGGCATCAAAGAATACTAGTGAATCCTAAATAGATGATCTGTATTGCTTTAGCCTGTCATTCTTTGAAGAGTACATTAATCTAACTTGTGATATAATCAGTTCTGAATCACCCCATACTAATAGTTTCTTCATTCCATTCTTAGTAGCAAGATTTAAACCTAACACCAATGCCTCATATTCTACCACATTGTTTGTACATTCAAAAAGTAACTGAAAAGAATACTTGAATATTTTTCCACTAGGGGCAATGAAAACAACACCAGCACTTGAGCCTTCTCTGCAACAGGCTCTATCAAAATACATATGCCACAAATTATCCTGACTATTATGTATTTCACTTTCCATGGGGTCTGGATTTTTTGAGGGTGATATAACATGTTCAACATTGAAATTCTCCATATCAATGTCACAAAACATCACCATACTATTCAGGTCAAACTACTCAATAGTATCATCAAATCTCGGTTCTCTTTCTAACCTAACATTTTGCCCATTTACAGGGATAGTAGCATATGATAAGTCTAGTTGAACATTTCTCCCAACCACTGTTGTCCATTGCCTTGACAAAAGCATACCATAATTTGGGGGGACATCTACAACTGTGACCTCTGCTTTGTAGACAGCCTCTGGGAGGTTTGCTATCTTGATTTCTAATTTTTTCAGGATACCTATCACAAATATAGATCTATTATCCATAGCATAAAATTTCCCATAGTTGTTATCAACTTTTAATCCAAGTTCATCCATGACCCCCACATGCATGATATTAATAGCAGCCCCAAAATCAATCATACAATTTTTTACATGTTTACCATTGATTATCAGGGTCATATAAAAAGGATATACTTGGGAAGGGGCCTTGGTGATAGTGTTCCCTATATAAACCTAAAGTGCTTGCATAATCTCAAAATGTTTCCCTTGTGTGCTCAAATTTTCATTTTCTAAAACAACATTGTTCTGCACAGCATCTTGGGACATACTGGGAACTCCATTTATTAGAGCCAGAGCATTATCTTTATGTTCTAGGATTTTCATCATTTCTAACAACGGGACAGAAATATTTATTTGAGATAATGGTTGCATCCCTCTCCCAAGACCTGGCACTGGACATAATATGTTCTTATAAAATATGTTTCAAATTTGTCCAGTGCAAATGGCTCTATCTCAGATCACAAAATGTAGCTGGGGGTGAACTTGGAGATCTTTCTTAAAAACATTGGTAGGTATTCTCTTCTTATCCTTCCCTTGTTCTTTTCATACATTTTCAACAAGGCCTACTTGTTGATCCCCTTGATGGTTGTCCCATCCAGCCCAAAACATTTTGTGATAGCTTTCTGAGATATGTCCAAAATAACCTACCCCTGGAGGTTTGTGATAAAGAGGCTTGGAGTGTCAAACTTCTTGGCCAATTCCCTGATCATATTTGGCTCCACAAACACATTTGGGACCACTAGATTCTCTATGTTTAGCTTCCATGGGTTGCAGATTGGGCTTGGTTGGTCTCTATTTTCATAAAAGGCATGAAAAAAATCCCACCCCCTGTGCCCTATGATGGCATCTCTACACCCATCCTTTGTGTCTCCCCATCTTATCTTTGTCGACTCTAATGTGCTCGAGCCGAGAAACAACTTTAGCAAATCTTGTCTCAGGACCCGATCGGTTGCTCTAGTTTTCTTTAAGGCTAATTCCTCTAATATTATCACGGTGTCCCTCTCAACCTCAGTAGTTGTTTTGGGAGGCTCAGTTGAGGCAACTGTTTCTTCTGCAACGGAGGTAGACTCGACCTTCTTTTTAGGAGGGGTCTTCTTCTCCACCTCTTTTCTCTTTGGTGTTTATTCTGCCTTCTTCACCACCTCAGTTGGATTCTCTGCAACTTCCTCCTTCTCAATCACTAGAGCCTTTGCCTCACCATATTTATTTGATTTTCTCTTCTTGGGAGTCGTCTTTCTTACCTTTGGGGTCAAGGTTTCCTTTGCAATGGAGGTAGACTCTGCCTTCTTTTGGGGAGGGATCTTCCTCTTCACATCCTTTTTTTGGTGTTTCCTCCTCTGATCCCTCTGACACCTCAATTATCACCTTCCTTGAACCCCTCTTCCTTTTGTCTTGCTTTGGGGGAGCACTAGCCTCACCCTGCTCAATTTGGGAAGGAGTTGCTTCAGGTTTGGGGTCAGGGTTTGATTCTACAACGAGGATATCTTGCAGCTCTTGCAACGGGGCAACCATTCTTATAAGAATGACTAGGGTAATTTTTGGGTCACTAGAACTGGCTTCAGCTTCCTAGGATTTCTCAGTAATGGGGCTAGTGGCTTTCCCAATTGGGGAGGCCATGACTAAACTTGTAGAGAGCATAAAATAAAACCTAGGACTCTGAAAACACTTGCAATTCCTACAAGTACTTCAATTAAAAATACACAAAGAAAAAGATTGAATTGCACTTACTAGTTTGCTACTCGTGATTGGATGTCTTTGAACTAGTTGAATTCGCCCTCTGCTCGCTCTGCAAATGCTCTTTGATTGCCTGAATACTTCACGAAAATGAATGTGGCATCATTCTTTCTTTTATTGTGACGCCATTTAATTCCTCCCTACAAAGCAAAGTGGTTGTTAGCACAGAAGTTTGAATTTCCACAGTTGATGATCAATCGAACATCCATGATCATCCCTTGACTCCCTCTAGACCATGGAGTTGACCCTATCCTCTTTTGCCATCTTTTCATGTCATGTCAATCACCACGTGGGGCAATAAAAGCCTTGAAATCATTGTGTTTACTTATCCTGCATGATCTTTTGCAAATTTACTCACTGCTCTGGGATAAAATTTCACTATCTCTAGTTTTTTTTTAATCCCGATGCTCTTCTCTTTGTCTTTTACATCTCTCTAGGATAAAATTTACATTGATTTTCATTCTTTTCTTATCCTGGAGCAGAGCTTTGTCTTTCTTTTATTTATTCTCACTAAAACCCAAAATCCAGTCGCCACTACACCTTGTGCATTCTGAGATAACTTTTCACTTTGCCTTCATTTGTTATTTTTATCCCGGAGCTTCTCAGGAAGCTTTTCTTTTTCCCCCAGGATAAGCCTTCTTTTGTATTTCTCTTCACTTCTTTATCCTGGGCCATCTTTCTTTGATGTACACTTCCCTCCAAGATAAAGTTTCCACTGCTTATTTACTAACTTTGTTATCCCGGGTCCACCAGAAATGCTTTGCTAACTACTCCGAGATAAAATTCTCTTTGTCTCTCGCTTTACATTTTTTACCCCGAGCCCCACTTTATTTTCCTCCGGAACCTTCCAGGATAACATTTTCCCTTTATATTTTCTTATCCCGGGGCATAGTCTTTATCCTTGAAAAGTCGCCCGGGGCAAGGAAAGCACTCCACATCTCTTTGTAAAAATCGATGTGTCAATAACATGATCCAGTTCAATAACATAACATGTCCATAGCTCGACGAGTAAATAACATGAGCAGTCATTAACATGACAAGTCAATAACATGACGGGTCAATAACATGATGGGTCAATAACATGACGTGTCAATAACTCAATGAGTCAATAACTTGACGATTCAATAACATGATGTGCCCAAGATCGACTAGTCAATACATGATGAGTCAATAACATGACGGGTCAATAACATGATGTGTCAATAACATGATGAGTCAATAACATGACAGATCAATAACATAACGTGTCAAGTCCATAACTCGATGGGTAACATGACGAGTTAATAGCATGATGTGTCAATAACATAAACAATGGAGACAAAGGATGAAGAGTTGTCCCAGGAAGCACAAGGCAGCATCCAAAGGCCGCCCGTGATAACTCCTAACAAAGAGTTTGAAGGGGATAAAGTTTTATCCCGAGGTAACTTCCGAAGAGTAAAATCACTATAGAAAAGTTGCCTCGGGGAGGTTTCAAGTTGGCTTTGAAGGGCCCCAGGAAATTTTACAAAGAAACTGAGAGGGCTTTATTTGCCCCAAGTGACTTATCAAGAATAAAGGTTGGGTCCCGGGATAAGAATATAAGGTCGTGGATAGCAAAAATAGTATCCCACGATGGTTAGCAAAGCATCTCTTGTGGTCTCGGGATAAGGAAGTGGGATGGAACAAAGAAAAGTTATCCCAAAGGAATAGAGGGCATATATGGAGCAATACTTTGGGTTTCAATGAGAATATGTACATAGACACTTGGGCTCCGAGATAAGAAAATTAGTAAATGAGCAATTAAATCTTTATCCCAGAGAATCGTGAAGGTCAAAGAAAAGAGGCTCGGGATAAGAAGACGAGAAGATATTTAAAGTAATTCTTATCCTAGAGAGATAAAAGAATGAGAGAAATGAGCCCTGGGATAAGAAACAAAGCCGAAGATGGTGAGAAATTTAACTTGGAGTGGTAAGTAAAATTGCAAGATGACGCCTGGGGAAAGAGAATACAGTGAATATGGCATTTATTGCAAAGGTGGCCAAAGAGGAAATACAAGGGCGTCAACTCAATGGTCAGAGGAAGTCAAGGGTTGATTGTGGCCATTCAGTTGATCATCTACGGTGGAAATTCAAATTTTTGAAGCCAACACGACTTTGTTGGGCAGCCCAACTTTGCTTTGCACAAAGGAATTAATGGCGTCGCAATAAAAGAAGAAACTCTGTTGCGTTCATCTTCACCAAGATTTCAGGTGATCAAAGAGTAGTTGCAGAGTGAAAAGAAAGAGAATTCAAGCAATCTTAAGGCGTCCAAACACAAGCAGCAACACAATAAGTAAAATTCAAGCGCCCTCTCTGTAAATTTGGTTGAGTTGCCCGTGTAAAGTTGTAGGTGTTTTAGAGCCCTAGGTTTTTTATTTCCTGCTCTTCGTAAATTATCTATCGCCTCCCCCATTGAGAAACCACAAGCCCTATTACTGAGAAAACCCAAGAAATCGGAATTGGATCAAGTGTCCCTAGTGTTATCCATGCTATCCCTTTGAGCATGGCAGCCACATTACAAGAATTACAGGATGCCCCCATGGTTGAGCCAAACCATAAATTAGACCCTGCACAAACTGAGGAAGCTGAAGCCAGTGCTCCCCCTAAGAAAACAAAGAGGAAGAGGGAAGCAAAGAAGGATGCAACTATGGTTTCGGAGGAGAAAATAGAAGAGGAAGCCCTGGCCCCAAACGCAAGGAAGCACACTCCCGAGAAAAGAAAATCAAAGAAGGATGGAGAGGTTGGAGCTTCCACGGAAGAAATACCTTCCCAACAGACCCCTCCTATGATTGAATTGGAAGAAGTTGTGCAGAAGGCAGAGGAGCCACCAAAAAAGAGGGAAGCAAAGAAGAGAACCCCTCCCAAAAGGAAGATTGAATCTTCCTTTGTTGCAGAGGAATACCCACAACCTCGAGAGAAACCAATAGCACCAGTTGAGCCTCCCAAGATAGTTGTTGAAGTGGAAAGGGAAACAATGATTAAATTGGAAGAAGTTGTGGAGAAGGTAGAGGAGCCACCAAAAAAGAGGGAAGTAAAGAAGAAAACCCCTCCCAAAAGAAAGGTTGAATCTTCCTCTGTTGCAGAGGAATCCCCACAACCTCGAGAGAAACCAATAGCACCAGTTGAGCCTCCCAAGATAGTTGTTGAAGTGGAAAGGAAAATAGTGATTAAATTGGAAGAATTGGCTAGGAGGCAGACCAAAGCAACCCGAGTCTTGAGTCGGGATTTGCTAGACCTATTCCCTAGCTCAAGCTCATTAGAGTCGACCAAGTAAGTGTGGGGTGACACAAAGGCTCGATGCAGGGATGCCATCATGGGACATAGGGGCTGGGATGTCTTCCACGCATTTTATAAAAAAAGGGAAAAAACCCAACCCAATATCCAACCCCTAGAAATTGAAGTTAGGAAGGCTAGTGGTCCCAAATGTATTTATTGAACCAATGTTGACTAGGGAATTGGCCAAGAAATTTGACCCCCCAAGCTTTGTTTTTAGATACCTTCAAGGACAGGTTATTTTGGATATCTATCAGAAGGTTATCAATCAATGCTTTGGGCTAAATGGGTCAGCCATTTAGGGGATCAACAAGCAGGCCTTGTTGAGGATGTATGAAAAAGAACAAGATGAAAATCAGGAGGGACTATCTGCCCATTTTTTTAAGAAATCTCTCCAAGTTTGTCCCAAGCTATATACGGCCCATTCTTCCCTTTGAGACTAAGCCTTTTGCATTATATAACTTTGAGACTTATTTTATAAGGACATACTATGCACTGTGCCAAGTCTTAGGAGAAGATTGTGGGCGTAATCTGTTGCCAGTAGAGTACATGATGCTGGTAGTATCCATTAAACACCCTACCACCAATGAAATTTTTGATTTTGCTACAATTATCCAAGCCAAGTTACAAGAGAGCCTAATAAAGGCAAAGGACGAAAGAATTCCATTGGATTTCAAGCAATATTCTTTGATGTGCCATCTCATTTTGTATCACAACAGGTCAACATGGTCACTAAAGTTAAACATCAGAATGCTAGATCCACAGACAGGGTTACCATGACCTGTTCAGAGATGGACACGAGTATGGGATAAGGGCTCTCACTTTGGAGATTATTGTTTATTATTTGATTGTTTTGTTAAAAGGATTTTGGATATGTTGGGTATACTGATAACAAGGCTACCTGCACATATACTTAAGTTATTGAATAAAAGCCTACAGATCTCCAGATGTATAGTATGCAGAGGGGGCATTTAGCCATAATTTTGGAGACTTCTTTTATGATGACTGCACAATTATAAGGTGTTATGGTTTTGAGAAGGCTCATCATAGGCTACCAATTTATGTATCTCCTAGGCTTTCATTCTTGCAATTCATGTGGCAAATGATGTGGGTAGATAAGGACCAAATCCCAGAAAGAAAGGGGAAGCATCTCCCCAAAGCCACTAGATTCAAAGAATTCACCATTAAATGTGTTAATTTGGAAAAGATCCCGGATATTTTGATCAAAAACTACAGGTTTAAGGTGGCTATAGCCATAAATTATGATCCTGAGGAGTACATAGGGGACTTAAGGCTAAATAAACTCAAAGAAAGAAGCTACCACCATCAATTCTATGAGATAGAAGACCTGTTGAGCAATGCTCTGTAAGGGTGAAGCCATCCAAAGGAAGAAGAAGTGGCAGCTGCTAAAAAAGATAGAGCGGGAGAGAATGGTAGAAGACAAAAACTACAAAGGGCTTCTCGGAGAGGAATTCCAATCTGACTTTGCCAAAATAATCATTATCCTCTAGCATCTTGATGATATAATCAAGAATGACATTTAGAGGAAGGAAGTCAAGGATAAGGGAGAAAAATTTTAGGAGCATCCTCTTGCTGATATCCCCACATTCTCCAAAAAAGGGGTGATTGTCAAAGAGGAAGGGCAACCGAAGTCTTCCAAATCAGCAGCCAAAGATAAAGGGCCAATGGTGGGTGAAATAAGAAGGGTAGAGAGAGGAAAAACAAAGATCTTAGATTTTGTAGACATCCCTGAGACTGACGACCCCAATGTGCCCCCTCATTTCCCTCCTAGAGATTTGTTCAGTGAGGATGAAGCAGCAGAGTAGCTGGATGACATGGACAGAGCTTTGGTTCCTAGTGTCATCCCTACACATGAGGTGGATGATGAAAGAATGGTTGCCTCAAGGGAGTTCATGCCCGATGACAATTTTGTGAACTCCGTTGAATTCAAATCTTTTTGGCTCAAAGAGAAATTGAGAAATGTGGTTGAGGGGGGAGAAATAAATTTAGACCCCGATAATATTCAATGTAGTCCTAAGGAGGTGAGAGAATTGATTGCCAAAAGTGGCATGCTTCTAGTCCCATGATAGGACCATAGAAAAAAAAAATTGTTAGACCAAGTAATCAGGTAAAATGACATGAGATATGTTAAAGAATATGAAAACTATGGGTCCAGGATAAATGTAGATACCAAAGCCTTTGCAATTTGGGCTAGAGGACCAAATTTCAACCAGCCAATTGTTCCATTTGGATTGGAAGAACAAAGGGGGAAAGAAATTTTGATGACATCCACTAACACCATTGCAGGAGAGGTTGTCTCTCTGACTTCCCATGTAGCCCAATTTGCTCAAATAGTGGTACAGGACTTAGAAGCAAAACACATTACTCTCAAGGACAGTTTGGCCCATCTTAATCATAGTTATCATTTATTATTCATTGAAAATTGTAAATTGAAAGAAAAATTGATTAAAGTTGAGACAGGGACCTCAGAAGGAATAAGGCCTGAAGAATTAGGAAAAGGCCACTAAGGAGGTACAAGAAGCCAAAGAGGAAGCTTCAAATAATTACTATGAGATCAGAAAGGTTTCAATTTTGACGGTAGTCGACAAACTGGTGAACAAATTAGAGGAGGTCCATGCTAATTTTTCTTCTCCAACCAAAATCGACAGTGATTTGGATTCCATTTTTTCATTCTTTCAACCTATTAGGGCCACTTGGTTTTCAAAGGGGCAATAATTGAAGGAGATTCTTTTGGCATCTCAAAATAAAGGGAGTGAGGAAAAAGAAATTAAAGTAACATGGAAAAATTTAATCAATTGATTAAGGATCTCCCAAACATTGAGAAGGAAATGAAAGCAATGAGTGATAGGTTTGAGTCACTCAAGGGTCTACAACGGTAGGACATCCCATCAATTTTGACACCGATGCAACACATTAAGGA
The DNA here is from genome assembly GCF_030272615.1 of Cryptomeria japonica. NCBI lineage: Eukaryota > Viridiplantae > Streptophyta > Pinopsida > Cupressales > Cupressaceae > Cryptomeria > Cryptomeria japonica. Next base: position 209,298,384 of record NC_081405.1, on the reverse strand, counting down.
CTTGAACTCTTGGTGTGTAGATTTTGAAAAGGCTATAGTAGGAGTCCTTAAAGCATTGGAATCTAATCCAAATCAGGAAGCTTTATGTGGTACAATTTTGGACAGGATCATGGATGTAGATGCGTTGTATCATAAATTTGTTGTGTATGCAGTAGGGGTCCCACCTCAAGCGACTAAGACTGTAATGAATAGGTTGCAGGACCTATCAACATTTGATTAGCCAATTAGCAAGATGGATGGATGGATGGTACAGTGAATTTGTGTTGTCCTCCAACAAGGATTAGAGGAGGAAGAGGAAGACTAGTCGCTATTATTACCTTTTTGTTCCCCTCTGATTTTGGAATGACAATGCTATTTTGGGAAAGTTGCTAACAACTTTCACCCGCCATCATCCTAGTTTCCAAGATATCAGCAGTTGGCACTCTCAGCCCACTTTTTGGACCTGACAGGATACAACACACAAGGACCACCAGGAACAGTCAGCTGTAGGCCTGCAATAGGGGACAAGGACTTCTCAACAACAAGGAATGAGTGACTCAACGAGAGAAGGGCACGCCTACAAGGAAACTTTTTTATTGTACTTCTTCCTAGTTAGGGTTTCATTTTGTCTACTCATTGGCATGGAGATTGTTTTGCTCCCTTGTGTTATAAAAGGGAATTCAAGGCCTTGAGTACTGTTCTAAGTTTTTTGTGATCATATGTACTAGGAGAAGAGATTAATAGAAAGGCAAAGTTATCACATAAAGTTGCACTACAATTTTGTGAATGTACTTATTGTACTCTAAAGATCAATAAGAATACATTTTATGTTTTGATCTCATACTGTTGGTTCATGTGTTATATGAGTTTTAAAAACTAAGAGTGTTTTAAGCTTGTCTTCTCAAAGTGAGAATGTGTATGTTTTGATAGGTTTCATTTGCAGCAAATGAATTAAATTCTATAAGGATTATAGTAACATAGTATGAGTTAGTATGAGATGAGTTGAGAGTGTGTTTTTCAAGTTGAATATTTATGTAAGGCATTTATGTTCAAAGATCTAAATCTTAAAAGCTAAAGTGCACATTGTTGTGAGTGTAGTGACGTTGCTCTGACTCTGTAATCCCTAAGAGATAAGCACTGGTCATGTTTCCCAAGTTTCAAAATCAATCATTAAAATATATTTGCTTACAGTATAACGATTAGTTTAGGAGTAGCATAGATTAGAACTAGTTTCAATGTACCAGAAGATGACATAAGCTAAGGTCTAAGAGAAGAGTACGACTTTTTTCATTCTTTCCTTGGTATATTTTCATTGAAACATCTGCTTAAAGTACGTTGTCTTGTCAAAAGAGTGAGAATATAAAAGTAGCATTGTTATAGGGATACCCATCTAGGTTTTACAGAGTAGAAAGTTGTAGTCAGGGCACTACACTTTGTTCATTGGCCAAATCCAATCCTATTGCTTAACCATGAGTCGGTGGCTATTTCTCTAGAGTATAGGAACCTATTGATTTCAACACCAACAAACATGACGTGTTAATAACTCAACGAGTCAATAACATGACATGTCAATAACTCAACGAATCAAAAACATGACGAGTCAATAACATGACGTGTCAATAACTCAACGAGTCAAAAACATGAGGAGTCAATAACATGACATGTCAATAACTCGATGAGTCAATAACATGATGAGTCAATAACATGACAGGTCAATAACATGAAGTGTCAATAACTCGACGAGTCAATAACATGATGAGTCAATAACATTACATAGGTGTTAAAATTGCTTGGGTGTTACAAACAGATTGCACGTGGGTTTGAAGAGATTTGATGATTGTTATGTCTCTTAGTCAAAGAAAGAGCAGTGTTGAGAGGGTTTGGTGTCAACGTGTGTCGGATGATCATTGTGTGTGGATGCTCTACATCATGATGTAATATAAAAAGGCAGTAAAAATATCCATGAAAGATGTTTAAATTCCCATAATACGATAAAACATTCAAAATGTATAAATCAACTCAATCTGATGCATTGAATATTGTAATCGTTCAAGGTGTTTAAATGAACTCAATCAGGTTTGTAACTAGTGAAGATGTGTAAATGTAATCTATCATATTTCTTTTTAACAACAATTGAAAATTTTCAAATCAAAACAATCTGTTTTATTGAAAATAAGCATACAGAAAACCAGTTAAGGAGTTCAAAAGAACTCAATCTGATTTATTCAAAATTACCGTTGAATATGTTTGAATGAAATCAATATGTGATGTTGAAAATAACCATTCATTTTGTTTAAATTAACTTCAATGTGATTTACTTAGAATAACCATACATGATACAGTAAACATGGGATTCATTGAAATATAACATTCTCATTTCAATTCAAATGTATTTTTATTTTTTGGCAAATAGTTTGCATCATTTCTGACGTCTTATTGAAGAGAAGCCAGCCATATAATCTAGATAATTTTTATAGAAGAACAAGCCTCTTATGAAGGCAAACGATAACTAATTAACAAAATTTTTTAGTCCCCCACTCCTCGCCGTAACAGGAGGCATGCCCTTTTCATCAACTTTATCGCTTGCTAGACCAGCTGCCTCCTTGAACCTCTGTTTCCAATGTTCAATGTTTTTCGCACATGCATCCAACATGTTATTAAACTGGTCAACTAAAAATTTGTTTTGTTTCATTATCACCTCACACGCTACCTCCACTTTCTCTGTCAGCATCTGTTGTTTATGCACTTCCATCTCCAACTCGACATTCTTATCGGTCAACTCCATGATATTCTTTGTGAGTTCAATGCATCTCCTTTCCAGATCAGTAACTAGTTTTTTCATCCTTTCACTTTCAGCCTCAGTAATTTGAACCTTATCCATTAGCAGTTGTACATGCAAGGCATCAAACTTCAGATTGGCCATGCAATGAGAGCTCCAATGATCCTTCGACTCTAGCGAGGGGGTGTTTCTTTTGTTGTTGTCTTCCCTAAACTATGAGAGGTGAGAACATTGGAGGCCCCATGCTTGGGAGTTTCTTTTGTTGTCGTCTTCCCTTTCCCGTCAGAGGTGAAAACAACCAAGGCCCCGAACTTGGGTGAACTCTTTGCAAGTTTTCCATCCATGTCAAGATGTGTTTCAGTGACCTTTCTTTTGCCTACCCTTGTTTTTCCCATTGTCATCCCTACAAACATTAACAAAAGAAGGCATATTAGTATACAGCAAAGAAAGAAAATGTAAAAGACAATGAAAGATGCATGAAGGAAAAGTGTGACGAACATGAAATGACCAAGTTTGTCTTCCATTTTTTACTGAAAATGAGAAACTGCAATTTTGAACTAAAGATGTGATGCTCAGTGGCCCAACCATAGGGGTTGCAGCTACTCTACCTCCAAAATCTTAAAATCGTACATTGTGGTATTGGCATTTCACAAAATCGTAGCACTTGCACACAAAATCAACTGGCAATAACGCACGAAAAGGTCAATAACACGATGTATGATTTTAAAATTTTGGATCCAGAATAGCTGTCAAGGGGAGGGGGCAGTGGGTGCCATGGTACCTTGCAATTGGGAATGCACTTCTGTAGAAACTGACTCCATTGCTCATTGTTCCTCCACCTGTTGTTTTCAATCAACTCATTAAACATCATTTTCAAGAAAGTTTTGTGTTGGTCTCAATATTTTGTGTGTTTATATTGTTAATTTAAATTATTAATTCATTTCAGATGGTATGTTAAAAAACAGTCAATAAGAAAAGTTTATTCAATGGAAATAACTTACAACGGAAATAGGACATGGAAAATATGGCAGTAACATATATGAAAACAGATTATAGCAACATGGAGAAATTTGTCAAGTACAATAAATTAAGAAAAAGGCTATGTTGCATTATATTACAAGGCAGATTAGGATGATGCACCACAGTATCCCCTAGTATGCATTACAATATACACACAAACAATGAAAAAATGCACAAATAATTATTCGCATGTACGCACAAACAAAGAATAAATGCAGAAATAATTGTTCACAGATACACACAATGTTTAAACAAATTTCAGCTTCCAAGCAGCTGAGATAGGGTGCAAATGGATTATGAAGAGTATTCTTCCACTAGAGTGTCTAGATATAATTATTATTGTCTATTGGTTGAGCTTTCAAGCTTCTATTTTGAGTCCCATAAGGGGGATAGACATAGCACAAATATATTTATCGCCTCCTCTACCTATTTTGTGCAAGGAAGTTGACACTAGAGTAGAAGACTTGACGCTTCTTCGGGTTCTTATGTAAGTTAGGAGGGGTGATACCAAGTGTTCGTAGCCTCGCACTTGTCTATCTGATCAGAGGATTGCATTAAATATCCTGATTTTATAGCTCAGCAGTTTCGACAACTATAACCTACCATATAAAAAGCGACATCAAATGACTACTACCAATATTGTTGCATTCAAAAAAGTTAACTAATCGCATGAGAGAACAAAGGAAAGGATCTTGCAATCTTCCTGCAGATGGGACACGAATGAGGTCTTTTATATCTCACACCTCCCATGACTTAAGGGAGTCCAATAATGACTCAGAGAAGGAATGTGGATAAGGCAGCGAGGCATTGCCATCAAAGACATCCACGATTCGGACTTTAGCACAACCTCGTTGGAGCGGATTGCCATGACATCGCACACCCCTCCCAAACCCATCAACAATACCTTTATAAACAACTTTCCCATCAAGTTGAAGGTGCACTTCATCTCCAACGGCAAGAGTGTGCCCATCTTCATTGATGCAGTCTTCCTCGTCTTGCACAATTGACTACATGAGTAATGTATCCATGTGCTAACGTAAATGACATTAGTGTATAGTTGGCCATCAACATAACTAAATCAATTCATGTCAATGCAATAGAGCAATACCGAAATAGGTGGCTGACACACATTATCCCCTTCATCCCCATCGGGGTCTGCAGTTGCAAAGTCATTTTCATTTCTCGTGGAATGTTTCTTCCCATCAACGTTTCCTTCTGCGGTAGTATGCTGCAAAAGAGCACACATTCAAAAGGAGTGTAACTACAGAATTAAAAACCATATGAACCCATATGATGCAAAATTGGCTACAAAACTACCCATCAAGAACATGAAAATCTAAAAACACAATATTTTTCAAAAATTAGAGATCCTTGATCGAGATGGGTAGATTTAACAACAGCTTATTTTTTTTTGGAAAATTTTCGAGAAAGTGAATAACAAGAGATTTATAACTCCTTTTGCAATTGGTTTAGCCGTGTAAAACTACCTGTATTACCTGTTGATGTTTGTTGGTATCCTCCAATGTATGCCCCACATCAGGAGACTGCCCTGCATTCTTCTCATCTCTGGGTGCACTCAACTTTTTGTTCATCGTCTTCTTTTGTTGCTTCTTCCTAATGGACATCCAAGGTTTGCGGGATACTTTTTATGGCCCACTACATATAGTGTCAGCCATAGCTCCGGACAACTGCAGGCTCCCTCCACTAACCCCATCAACATCAACATAAGATCAAAGGGATGGAACAATCAACGTAGAAGCCTATGGAGTAGAAAGAATAATATGAAATGCAAACACATATATGAACAGACATTCACCTTTGATGAAAAATATTTGACCTCAATTGAAGTCAAACTTTTTTTCATGCCAGACTTCGTCTTCTTTTTCCCACCCAATAAAGAAGGTGCACGGTCATTGAGTTGCACATTTGTTGCAGGCAGAGCATACAATCCCATATGCACTTCAATATCGCCTCCCCTGTTATAAACCACCTGCCCAATAGCCTAGGATAGCTCAATTAAGCGTACTTTGGAAAATTACATACATTATAGTGAAGTATAAAATAAAACAATCACTAGGAATTACCTCTCTTCCAAGTTTATTTCTTTCCATTAATTGTAAAACCTTCTTCAATCTCTCCTCCCTCAATGGACTGCTATTGTACACCCGCATTGCTTCGTTTATCTCTTCCTTCCCTTCGGCGGGAAGCTCATCAAATGTTTCCATCTCATAATCTCTACACACCTGATTAGTGACACGCTTGTTTTGCAAATTGTACTGTAATGTCATATGGTACTCGACATCACTGACCTTCTTATTCACGTATCTTTGTGTTGTCTCTATGTGGTGTTGGCTACGTTTATTGGTAGCGCGCAGTGCACGGTCGCGTCTTAGGGCCTCCAATAACGGGAGGTTGTGCACTGACAATCTATGCAAATTCAACCTCCCCAGATCCCAAAATTTTAAGGCTTCCATTATACGAACATTTGCCGAAGAGACAAAAGTAGAACAACCTGCCATCAACATATTCTCTTTTGTGTTGGACTTTTGCTGCACAGACCATACACAACAAAACATCACGTTCAATTTTGTTGGAATAAAGTATTATAAAGATTATACGAACTATAATAACAAATAGTACATAGCCTCGTAATCGCTATGGACGTCCTCTTTTTCACTATCACCACAATGCTCAACCATATTTTTGCACTCCTCTACATTCCCAGTGGCCTCATCTTCCCCACCAACAAACACGTTATCATGTTGTTGTTGAATAAAAAAGCAAACATCAGCAGTTCTTTTAACTCCATAAAGTAGTCTATTTTTTCCACTTATGAAGTCCCACTTCCAGTAATCACAACACACACATGTGGAAATAAATTGTAATACAAACACGAGACATGATTACTGATATGGCCATGTAGTCAGTTTGAAGACCGCCTGTCGATGGCTTCAAAATTGAACGGCCAACTAGTGCCTGCTTCAGATTTGAAGCCCCAGCTCCCTCCTGAGTATACAAATTCGACCTCCCAATCACAAGACTTAAAAAGGATGACAAAATCAATAAAAAGTACATGTTGTCTCATCGATTGAATATGTTGCACTTACATGCAAGAAGGTGTCATGGCACAACCAACCGAGCAACGCGGCCAACTCTTGGTGTGTCATCTAGTTTAGAGAGAGGTGAAGCAGTAGCAGTAACTTCTTTGAACTTAGCGTTGAACGCATGTGACATCTTTGATCTGAAAAAGGAACAAAGATCCAATTTATATCAAAAGACACTATCAATTGTAGACATCTAAGAATGTCATGTTCACATAAATAAATATTTTATTTATTTAATTATTTTATCCTAAGTGTTGTAATTATCATAAATTTTAAATGGCTTGTCCTTTCCAGCAGTGTGGCTTTTAGCTATTTTAAAGAAACGAGGTTACATTTATTGGTCTGTCTAGCCAGAGCTGAGTTGACAACACAGAGATGGTTCTAAATATGTTGGCATTCTAAGCCCCGCTCACATAGAAGCTTGTAATCAAGTGTTTTAGATTTGGGATTAGGTTTTCAGAGCTTCGGACAAAGTGTTGCAAAGATTTTTCCTGGATTCCCGGTATGTTCTAGATGTTCATCAGTGTTATATAAAGAACAGGTTGGAGAGGATGGGAGCATACAATTTTTTATAGTGCAGAAGTCGAAGAGAGGGCATAGAAGACGGTGAACTTTGTAGGGCTCAGTTGCCAGAATTGTGAGGAGCTTCTGGAAGTCTAGATCAGAGACCTTTTTGTCACAGAAGAATATATATATGATGCAATCTGTGACATGGTGGAACTCATGATGAACGTAGATAGCCGTTTTTGTGATGAGTTTATATATGAGGTTGTGTTGATTCCTCTGGTGGACATATTAGAATCAAGGGAAAGGTGTGTCGAGCTAATGGAGGGATTCATGAAAGAAGTTAACGGAGATGTTGTGGCGGAAGCCATTTTTGAGTTGTGGGAAGGGTTTAAAGAGTCTCCTAAAAGTATACTTCAACCCTAAAAAATTGTTTCTCCTCAGATTCGGATGAAGGTAGTGAATCAGGTGGGTCTGAAGAAGGCAACGAGGAGGATTTAGAGGATAGCAAGAAAGAGAGGGTAAGAAGAGAGAAGAGGGAAAAGGGGGTTGAGAGGGAGAGGATAACAAATTTTGGGGAGGAGGCATGGGAAGTGTTCAGATGTGCAATGATGAATGACAACCTCAATCCTTTCCGTAGGCTCAAGAACTTAGAGGATTGGTGGATTTCAGAGGCATCTACAGAAATTTCTCTTCAATTTGGGTGAGTATGTCGCGTTGATCCTCCAGTTCATGAGAGGTTAGGAACTGTTTTGATGCAGACGTTCATGTGGGCTTTAAAATATAGCGGCTAAGGCTTGAATGCAAAGTATTGATGATAGGATTTGTAAATTGTGCTATGTAAGTGTGTCTTGGAAGGTTGTGTAGTGAATGATAGTGAGGTTGATTGTGTGTTTAAGTATGTTTGTTTCTGGTTATGGAGGGATGGCAGGTATTTTAAACTACTAGTATGAGTCAAGTTGAAATATGTAATCTCTTTTTTGAAGCAATATAGGGAGCTATCCCCATCATAGATAGCACTTATCTCAAAATATATATATTATAAATTTTAATTTATATAATTGATTCATTTTTCCTCTTCTAAGCCTTTCATCATTCAAATTAATATTTTATTTTATTTCAATCATCATTTCCGTAAATGAAATAAATATTTTATTTATGAAATCGCTCCCCCTTCCTCTATTAATAACTAATTTTTTATTTGCACAATTAAATCGTTTACTTTTTAGTCTATGACACATGACATTTATCTCTTAATATTCGTTTGCCCAACCCCTTCATTATTTTATTATTTCTTCTACATGTCAGCGTATTATTTAATCATTTTGTATGTGTACCCTTTAATCCTAGCCAACCGTCTTAATTCTATCCCTCCATTTTCTAAAAGGTCTTGTATATAACAAGATTATTTCATCTTCGTCAATCCTAATACGCAATTTAGCAATCTGCCAATCTAGCATTGGAGCCTACTCTATGCATTCTAGCATATTTTTTTTACATCCATCATATTTCATAGATTCAGTGACCATATAGTCTTGTGCATGTTCTTTTGAAAGCATCATTTTTTGAACACAAGGTCTTCGGTGATATAAGTGCAATGGAGTAGATTTTACTATATGCGTGTATAGCTTAGTTCATTTGGCTTGGCATTGTGTGGATATTGCAAGTTCTCTATTGACGATGATCAAGTAAGTCCATATCTTGTCTCCTAAATTTTCAGATATATTTTTCTCTAGACACCTCAATAATACTACACGTTGAAGACAAAGGTCGGAATGGTGGACCCGAAATGGCAACACAATCAGTTATTCGCACATTGTGAAATGGGGCCTGCAGATGCCAATGTTATATATGACCAGCAAGTGATGACCCTCCTAAGTATTTGTATGCCTACCACTCGAGATCATCGTTAACATCAATAAAGAATGGTTTTGTTTCATTTGCAACAAATAATGGATTGTGATCCATCAAGCATCTTCTCAAAAAGGGTGCATGTGATGTCCCCATCCAAATTATAATACAGTCACTATACTTTGTTAATGATCGATATAAAAGCATACAAAACACTAATAATCATTCTATCACAATATACTGCATAGTGACTCAGTTCCTCCCTCGTTGACGCTAATTTTTTTTAGTTGATAAATAGTTGGATAGGCCAGCACCTTGTACTGTTGTGTAGGAAAAATTTACAGGATCAGAGGTGTCTATATGCTGCTAAAACCTCTGTTAAAGAAAAAATGCCCATAGACTCCTCATGTAGGTTGTATCTTGTAGATTATAAACTTCTACCAGAGGTGTCTATGTACCATTATCCCTCTATCACATACATGGTAAAAATAAACAGCAAGAAACCATAGCATTTCACCTTCTCAAAGTGAGCATAAGGAACAAAAACAGAGCCAATATGTTCCATATCTAATATTAACCGCTTAAAGTACAAAGATTACAAAAAACTTTCTAAAACCAAACAACAAGAAACGGTAATAGATCTAAACACATGGAAAGAGAGGGCTAGCATCATTCTTCGTTGTCGGAGGAGTCATATATAGCTTCATGCACCATTTGTGCAGCATGAGCTTTCGCGATCACCGCGCAATCTATTCCGCAGTTCACATGAGCCGGACCAACAACAATTTCTTCAATGACCCTCATGTTCTCAGGCATCCACATTTCACCTATGCCCAAATCCCAATTGTTTCCCTCCTCAATTTGACCATCCTCGGTCACACTAATATCTTGCCTCCCCTGAAGATTTTTATCATGAACAAATTGCCCCATGTCAAAGAAATCCGGGTGAGTCATACAGTTTGCCACAGAAAGCAAGAAATTCAAATTGCGTTGTCTTTCCAGCCTGTTCTGGTTGAAAGCCTCCAGTTCCATGGTCTGAATTAACTGGAACTTCCTAACTTCATTCGCTCCCTCACACAACATGTAATACTAATTAGTCATGGGGATACGTTTCTGATCATCAATGTTGTCCAACACTGAGTCAATTTCCCCCAAAAAATAGTGGCAAAAAAGCTTCAGGCACAATAGCTTCGTTTTGGGTTTCCCAAACCCCATTTCGATGCACAAACCCAAAAACATAGAGGTGATATTCGTGTTCACTCGGTATCTATGCTTGGCACAGAGAAATTCCTAGCCTAGTACCTTTTTAACGGCATGAAGAACTAGAGGATGATTTGACTCCAGAACTATCAACAAACGCTTGACCGAAATATTCCCAAGAAAAGACATTTGTGGCTCTGTGGATTCCAACAGAACAGGAGTGTCCATCGCAACAGGGTCGAAACTCTAAAAACATTATTTGACACTAATTAATGTCAATAAAGAGCACCAATTCATTATTGGAAAGACATGTCTCTTTCAAAATAAGTATCTATTCTAAAGATTATGTCTCTTACTTGCTATGGGGATATTATTAATACCCTGGTATGAATGATTCAGTGTAGAAAAATGGAGAACAAGGATGATAGACAGATGAGGAGGGCTCGAATAGCATGCATATAATATCCCCTCATCTCCCACCGCACTCCACATATCGTTTCAAATCGATATTGGAATGTCCAAAACACATGGTACTCTTCCGTTGAGGAACATTGCTAATCTATATTTACGCAAACAGTCAGATGAATGTAAACTCTCTTATCTAGATGAATATCATATATACGAACAGTTGTTGCAATTCACACATCATCTGCAGGAATTCAGATATAAGGTTCGTGTAACTAACATTGGTTTCATGAGGCTAATTTCCATAAATAATATTTCTACGGATTTCAAAATGGGGAATAATATCTTATTATTTAAGATGCACATGTACAAAAAAGACTATAAGGCAACACACAACTACATTGATCATTTTCTTTGTTCACTAACGCGTTAAGCTAAGGACCATCAATATTACTTGATAAAATACATGAATTTTATTCAAACGTTTCTACCGAATGAAAGAATAATGTGCATCAATATATATTAAAAAAAAGCCTCTTATAAGAAATTACACAAGCCCTGAACATTATTAACAAGGAGATAGTACAGTGCAAGTAACATCAAAGCACGTAGAGGGAGCAAAAACCTGGAAATTTTGGACGTTTATGTGGACTTCTCAATCGTCCTTCGAAATGAACAACCTGCATGGATAACTAGTGTTAGTGGTAGTCTATAGTGGGAAGTAAATGCAATTCAAGACACATAGAATGAACCTACATGTTCAAAGCTGAAATTGCATTTAACATAAACAATATAAACTAACACTAAGTAATGCATGTCACCAAAAGTATATGTATCAGTTAGCCATAGTGCCAGAGCTATGACAAAGATAGCGTACAAATGTGTTTAGTATAAGTGCTTAAAACATAATACAAATCTAATGTGTCCTAATAAGCTAGCAGTGAAAAAGACATATTATTAGTCCATGAACAATGAATACAACAAATAATAAAAAAAGTAAACACGGACATAACAAGACCACAACTATCTCTATGCAACCCATCTTGGGTTTTCCTTCCCCACTTGCAATGCAGCCAATCCTTTGCCCCTGCAATCATGCAAGCTTGTAAATTGACAATCTATCCACATTCAACTTCACCAGATCCCATAATTTACAGACTCCTCAATTTCCAGTCCCAACCCTGACGGTTTGCAAAAGACCGATTGTGTGTTATATGCACCCAAAAATCCGACGACCTGACATACGGTGTGGACGTTTTTTATGTCGAGTCCACATCATCAGGGCCCATGCGATGCCCACATCGTCACTGCCCATGCGATAGACATTCTTGCCTTCCAATTTAATGGCTTTGCATGTTATTGACCACACAACATGAAGAGATAAACATTAAATGTGTTGTTATTGAACTAACCCTAACAAAGTCAAGTCTCCAAGTTATTGTCCCCAATTACCTGTGTGTTATACTACGATATCAGTCGTGGGAGACAGTTGTCTCCCACTACTTTCCCGCTCACCCAACAAAGCACTATGCGGTCTCCTGGTGGTTTGACTGATTGCGTGTTATACACCCCTCCAAACCAGGCAACACGACATGTTGTGTGGACGTCCTTTCCAACGAGTCCACGTCATCACAGCACGTGCATGGGCCCACCTGCAATTGGGCATGGGTATGCATGTATGTTACGCATGTCATTGGTATGACACTAACGTTTTGGAGCCTGGATAGCTACGTCGTCTGGGACTAAAGTGGCTCCAAAACCGCACATCAATAACACAAAAAATTAATAATGTGCAAATTTTGAAAAAAGTACAAATCGTTAATTGTGATCAGCAGAATTAGCTGACAGCAACTTCGATTTTTTAAATAATTTTAAAAAACTCAATAACATGAGTTTTATAACACCATTTTCAACCTAATTTTGCTGATCACAATCAACCATCTCAAATCTTTTGACAAATTTCAGGTTATAGACTCTTCCTACCTTTTTCGGGCCAGTTTAGCCAAGGAGTGCCTGGAATAAGTGGTAAGAAAATTCGTGTTATTGACTTTTCCAAAAATCTCAGATAGTTGTTTGTTATAGGAAGAACAAGATGTTTTTAATGTTCCTAGTCATCCAATGATGCATATGTCTTTGTCTATGTGTCTGTGTTTGTGTCTATGTCATTCTCTATATATATAACATGCAACATATAATTGCCTATGTATATATGTATGTTAATGTCTGTGCGTGTCCATGTGCATGACATATAGAGAGAGAATGACATGCATAACTGGCTGAGTAGAGAAACGAAACACTAAAAATATGAGTACCAATTGATTGAACACATAGGGAAACACATAGGCAATGGTAAACACGCATTATACGAGCAGCGACGACAGCAAGGGCAAACGTGCATTATACGAGCGGTGGCGACAACAAGGGTAGACATAGGTGTGTGCATGATATATATAGACAGGGGCTAAAAGACATATAATCACACAAATATACACACATACATATGCATAATTGTATGACTACAGAAATAGAACACTAAAAAACATGACACATTACAACAAGGTTACTAGGTAGACTAAATCATTTTTCATGTCAAGCCTTGGGTTTACTAAGTAGGCTATTAATATGGGCACTGGCTATCCTAGCGAAATTTTGCACCGCCTGGCCCTTTGTGTCGTCTACCACCCTCTGTCCCCACTACTGTCTTTTATGCTTGAAGGGACATCTCCTGCCTAAAAAATATCACCACTCACTCCTTTGTCCATCACAACTGCCACCTTCACCGCACCCCCACAGGAGCTCAGCCTAGAAAAGGAGAAAAAGAGAAAGTGTTATCGGAGTGCGGTGCGATTTTTTAATGTTTCAAATAATTGATTTTAATATATTTTTTATTTATTATATTTTTTAATTTTTCAAAAAGTTATATTTGTAATGTAATATATATAATAAATTAATAATCAATTATATATTTAAATTTTTTTGAATAATAAATTATATGTTTAAATTTTTAAAAATTTATTTATTTTTTATTTTTTAAGCAATAATTAAAGAATTTTAATAAGTATAGTTAGTTTTTAATTTATATATTTAATTTTTTTTAATCATAGTCTATATATTTAATTATTTTTAAAGATCCTTGTTATATATTCTACCCATAAGCTTATTGAATTTACATATTTATATTTTTTAATAATAATTTATATGCTTAATTTTTTTAAATATTTTTATTATTTTAATAATTATTGTAGACATATAAAAATGACCATATTCCTAAATGAATATTTTGTGTTCATTCTTCTATTTAATTAAATCCAATTTAATTAAATCACCCACATTCCTCTATTTAATTAAGTAAATTATTCAATTTATTTAATTGAATAATTCATTTTATTTAATTAAAACCCTTCTCTCTACTTTCTAATTAAATTCACATTTTACTAAATAATTTACCCCAATTAAATAAATCTAATTTATTTAAAATCCCCAACTTACAACCAAATTGAAATAAAGCAATTTATTTTAATTAATTCTATTTTCCCTCACCCACTTGCATTTTCCTACATCTCCCACTTGCATCATAAACCCTATTCCTAAATTCTTCTAGAATCCATCTAATCCTAAACAATTAACCCAAACCCATCAATTATCCCCTTTCCCTAAATTTGAGGAGGTCACTTCTCAAATTTGGAGTAAAGTCTTCAAAATGCAGTAAAGCCTTTATGCCCCCAAATTTGGAAGGACTCTTACAAATTTGTCCCCAAAGTCTTCAAGCCATTAATGGTTAACTAACCCTTAGTGGCATGGTTAGAAACTTTTTGCCTAGCTTAACCTCCATCTAACCCAAAGGTCTCATCAAGCATTTATTGCTTTGATCATGGTTATTCCTTTAACCTTTGCACAAGAGTTTACCCCTTGGATAAAAGCTTTATCCAATGGATAACCCTAACCTAACCTTAACCCTTACCCCCTAGGGTAACCATGAGGTATTCTCAAGCATTTAATGCTTCTTACATCTCCTCTCAACCAGCCTTATGTTGACAATTGTCACCGTTTCATTGGTGAAAATTGAAAACATGGATTGACAACTTTCAATCTTGACCCTTTATTAACTCTTTCAATCCTGGTCATCCATTTCTCTATTTTTGCTATAAATAGAGCTCTCCTTCCTCCATTTTGGGGATCCATGAATCTAAGAAATCTATTATCTAAAACCCATGCAAGCTTTTGTATCTCATTTATGCTCAATTTTAGCACATCTAGTCTCTCTTTGCAAAAAGAATTAATCCAATAAACATTTTAGACTACTTCCTTTATCATTAGCTTAAATCATATAACTAGTATATCATGTTAGGATAGTATTACTACTAATCTTGTCATCTTGTAATCTAGTTTATTGCATTTGTAAGATCATGCATAGATAGGATGCATTCTCATGTTAAAATCAATCAAAAGCATCCATCATTCTTGCATTTGTCATCCCTAAGCCACTTTGCTCAGTGATCTGAGAGCAAAGGCATTGGCTTGATGGACCTTGTGAGATAGAGAACTATGGAACCATCCTTGGGAAGTTGAGTCATTCTTCATGACTCCATAATTTGCACCAAGAAGTCATGTGGTTGTGTGGACAAGCCTCTTTGAGCTACATTTTTCACATTTTAAGCTTCATCAACCCGCTTTTCCCGCATACAATAATTATATTCTTAATATTGAAATTAGTATTATGTGATTAATTGACATCACTAATTAAATAAATATTTCAAATTAATAATGTTTATAGCTAAGATTAAAATTTATCTTTTATGTATATAGTATATATACATTAAGCATATAGGTTTTAGGGTCTAGGCTTGATGGATGGGATTTAGGATTGAGGGAATAGGGTATATGGTTTAGCGTTGATGGTATGGGTTTTATTGTTGAAAGAATATGGTTTATGGTTGATTATATAGGGTTAATGTTGAGGGTATATGGTTTATAGTTGATTGTATAGGGTTGATGGTTTAACATATAGGTTTTAGGACCTAGGATTCAACGTTCAGGGTTTAGCATATAGACTTCAGGGTCTAAGTTTGAGGGATGAAGTTTAAGGTTGAGGCTATACAATATAATGTTTGAAAGTACAAAGTTTATGGTTGAGGGTTTAGCATACAAATCTATATTTTTTTTTGAATTAATTAAAATAATACATTAAGTAGTAATTTTTTGGAATATTTACACATCATTATAATAACTCAGGGTTGAGGGTTTAGTATATAGGTTTTAGGGCCTAGGTTTGAGGGATGAAGTTTAAGGTTGAGGTTATAGGATATAGATTTTAAGGTTTAAGATATAGAGTTTAGGGTTGAGGGTTTAACATATAGGTTTTAAGGCCTAGGTTTGAGGGAAGGAATTTACGATTGAGGTTATAGGGTAAATATTTTAATGTTTTTGAGATATAGAGTTTAGGGTTGAGGGTTTAGCATATAGGCTTTTGGATTAATATGTTTTTTGGATTAATTAAAATAATATAGTAAGTAATAATTTTTCTAAAATATTTATACATCATTGTAATAATTGTCATTAGGATAGGAAGAGAGCAATAGTGATCTAAGTTAATTTTATTGTTTATGTTCTAATAATAAATTTAGTTTAAGACTATATGCTTAATATATACCATATACATTAGAAAAGATAAATATAAATCTTAGCTATAAACACTATTAATTTTTTAAAAAAAAATTCAATAAAAGTGGATTATTCCACTAAACTTTTTTATTAATATTTTTTATTTTTTACACAGGATTCAAAGAGCATACCAGAGGAACTATTAATTTGAAATATTGATTTAATGAATGATGTCGATTAATCAAGAATACTAATTTCAATATTAATATATAATAATTATTAAAAAAATAAGCACATAAATTTTGATTAATTTTTTGTTAAAAATGTAAATTCAATAAGATTATGGTTAGAATATATAAAATGGATCTTTAAAAATAATTAAATATATAAATTATGATTAAAAAAATTTAAATATATAATTTCAAAGCTAACTATATTTATTAAAAAATTCTTATTATTATTTTAAAAAATAAAAATAAATAATTTAATTTAAACATATAACTTATTATTCAAAAAAATTTAAATATATAATTGATTATTAATTTATTATATATATATATATATTACATAATAAATATAACTTTAAAAAACATTAAAAAAAATCTAATAAATAAAAAATCATAAAATATATTAAAATAAATTATTTGAAACATAAAAAATCGCACTGCAGTCCCGCAACACTTTCTCCTTTTCTGGGTTGAGCCTCGCGGGGGGGCGTGAAGGACGGCAGTCGTGAAGGACAAAGGAGTCGTTGGCGGGAGTTTTTAGGCAGAAGACGCCCTTTCAAGAATAAAGGACACATGGAGAGCCAAGCGATGCAAATTTTCACCAACAAGGACAATTGTGCATTATACAAGCGGCGGCGATAGCAAGGGCAGACATGGGTGTGTGCATGACATATATAGACAAAAACTGAAAGACATACAATCACACAAATATACAAACATACATATGCATAATTGTATGACTAGAGAAATAGAACACTAAAAAACATGACACATTACAACAAGGTTAATAGGTAGACATCATTTTTCATGTCAAGCTTTAGGGTTTACTAAGTAGGTTGTTAATATGAAAGTAACTCGTTTGTACCGATAAGGGATTATGTTGCATAGGTGAGGAGGTCAGAAAGTTTGATATTGATGTGTATATATGCATGTTTATGTGTGTGAGTGCATGATATATAGAGAGAAAGAATGACAGACACATAAACATATATGCACACAGACATATGCATCAACACGATTTTTTATGTGGCATTTTGTTTCTTAAGTAGCAAAAATTAAAGAACATAACTTTCATAACCAACACAAGGATTGAAGAGGAATGTTTCATTTATGTATATACGTATGTTTGTGTGTGTGCATGATATATAGAGAGTGAATGACAAACACAGAAACACATATACACAAACATATGCATAGTTAGCTGGCTAGAGGAACGTAACACTTACAAAAATGAGACATTGCAACAATTTCAAAGTTATACAAAGCCAATATAACAAATAAAACAACATGTTGGGCCCTATCATCCAACCTTTCGACAAATAAAACAACATTGTTATGTTTGGTTGGCACAAGGAAACAACAAACACTTTCAAAAAAAATCAATTTTATCATACTAAAAACGACAAAAATGAGATTTCATCTTTCACAACTCCGCTCACTATGGAAAACTAGCACATGTGATTAGCCAAATATACACACCTTTATACTCTTCTTCACCCAATCACCAGACAAACATGCACACTTGGCTTCCTCACACCTCCACTTCAATGCTGCAAATTACAAACAAAATTCACAATGAACAAAGTAAATGCTAGTAAACAAAAGAATGTCATGTTATCCATTCGAGTTTCAACCACTTTCACAAAACATGAAATACACTATGAACACGGTAAAGTAAATGCTAAAAAAAAAAATGTCGTGTTATGTCTAATGGTTTAAACTATTTCACACAACTTGAGTGTTACTTGAAAAGATTTCATACAACTTGAATAATACTCATGTTATCTGTAAGGGTTTGAACTTACCGCTGTCACCAAACCCAAATCGCCAATCTTGACACCTCCTACCCAAACCTTCACTACAATACCTCCTCCCTGCACATGAAAACACTTCGTCCTCACCTTCACAAATACTTCCACTGGATACACATGTCCCTCGCTCCATGATTCAACGGCTTCCTGATTCAATCAAGGACAACATTCAACCTGAATGATCGAAATGATCTCGAAATCCCTTGCGACGCACTATTCGCGTCGCGGATGCAGCATGCATACAAAAATAATCCGAAAATTTTAAACGAAGTGTTATTAACACTTTCTACCGGTTGGACATTGTATTTTTTTAATATAGTTTTTCAGCATACGTGACGTAGCCCCGTAACCGCGAGGTTTAAATTTTAGCTACATGTCTGTAACCACGAGAAGGGCCAGTGCAGTGGTACCCACGTGGAAGCTTTTCCGTCGAAACAAAAACAGCAACATCGTCAACATCATGGGACCCCAATTTCCGTCTACGTCAACAGTGGATCCCAAGTAGTAGGCTTATGAGATTCTGTCCAGACGGCTGCAATGTACTATTGTATCATGCAGGGGCATAACGTTTTGGAACTCGAATAGCTACAGCCTCTAAAGTATCAGTTGGTGAACAAATTTAGAAAAAATACAAGGCATTCACCAAGAAAAAACTCAAAATGACTGGAGTAGGAAACTGGCGTAATCTACACCTCCCTAATTCGGAAAACATTTTTAATCGAACACAAAGCATTCACCAAGAAACTCAAATGTGAGTAGCGTTGGAAAGAGGTGTAAACCCGTTACAAGGGTTCAGTTGCTTCCTCTAATTATTCCCAAGTTTGCGTCCAACATAATGCAAGAGCTCCCAGGTTTTAGAAGATCCCAGAAAAGGAGAGTTCAATCTCAGAATATTATTTCATATGATCGAAAGTGATCCGAAAGCCAAGCCACGTGATAAAGACTCAATCTCAGAATATTATCTCATATGATCCTAAAGCCAACATAATGCAAAAGCTCCCAGCTTTTAGAAGATTCTAAAAAAGAATTCAATCTCAGAACATTATCTCATATGATCCAAAAGCCGTGTGCCTAAGACTCAATCTCAGAATATTATCTCCTAAAGCCATGTGACTTAAGACTCAAAAGTTAGGAAATTACAGTAGAAACAAGAATACAAAGCAGTCCAAACAAGCATTTGAAAAAATTCTTATGCCATAGCTATAAAATTGATATATTCCATTGAAAACATGAAATGCTCCTCAACCGAAATCAAACATTTCCGAGGAGGATTTGAACCTCCATCTCCTCTGAGCTAGAGGTGTGTTTCCTTTACACCATCAGAAACCCGCAAAACTAAGATTATATTGCATATAAAAGATTAAAGGCACGCTTTCCAAAAAGATCGAAGACATTCTTCCAATCCTACCTCAAACCTTCCATAAAAATTAGATCCGATTTATTATATTTTTAAATTTTATCCCTACCCTATTAAATTTAGATGTAATATCTGCAGTTTATGAATGAACAAACGCTCTCTTAGAATCGGCTGGAGAGTTCAATGGGTTCAGTGAATCGTAACACTGGCTTGGATCCATTCCTTTGCTGATTTGCTGATAACTAGGGTAATAAGACTTGGACTATAAAACCAACTCAATCACAAAACATTAAGAAACCTAACAGCCAATCTAAATAACTTATAAGGCCATCCATTATGAAGTCATCTTACTTAGTAAAATATATCTGCAGATCATATTAAAAAAAAAAAAATTTGCTCTAAAGGTGATATCCCATGCAATATCTGATTTACCGCACTGCACCAATCTCCAGTTGCAGTTGGAAGACCAGTAGGAGGAACCCAGCCAATCTTATAACATCATACAACCTTACTCTAAATCTGAATATAATTTTCAGATACCCATTAAGAAATCATGTTGGCTTATACTTACAAATACTTAAAAATGCATATTGTACAAGTGATCATCTTACAGCACCAATCTCAGAACTTGTACAGCTAGACAAAAATCAAATCGTTTTTGGTCACCTGAAGGGCTGCACAGAACGTGAGGTTATAAAAAATTAGCACCCTCTTTTAGGCAAGAGTAACATGAGAAATCTAGCTCGTCATATGCAGATGACAAATAACACAAACTGCTTCAGAAAATGGCGCTAAAAAGAAAGCACACTGCCGTAGATGAATTTTAGATTTCTTAAAGGAAAATTGTCGCATACAATTTTACTTCACCTCGCATAAAATTAAAAATTCACTCAATTTTTCCAACTGGTAAAATCATTTGTTCATCTAATATTTGGAGACATTTCCCAACGGTTAGCAAAATTTGCCACATTTCAAGAATTGTTTTGGGAACGGTGGGACAAGGGGCAGAGTGAGAATAGAGCCAACCGCCTCTGTAACACTCCGAAAACATCTTGAGACATCCCTCGAGTGTTCCGGGGACAGCTAACCATCTCCAATCTTCCACCGCTCACAAAATTTTAAGAAAAAGCAAAGCATGTATTATATTATCAAATTTTTGACTTGTTCCATAAATGATCAAGTATGTGAATTCTATGATCAAAATCTTAAGGTATTCCTTAAATTCTATGTTTCCATTCCGATAATTATGCATGTAAATAATTTCAACTCTCATGTTAACTCTGTAGTTGTGTTTTAAAGATTTTATAATGTAAATATGTGTGAACTCTGTAGTTATGTTTTAAAGATTTTATAATGTAAATATGAAAATGATGAATACTTTATCAATGTTATCATATGAATATTTGAAATTTTCTTAATCTCTCAAAATGCACTCACAATTCCTACATCCCTCTGTCTCGAAAACTTGGTAGAATGTAAAAATGAAATGTAACCAACAATATTAAGCAACCACTTGTACACATGAAAAATTGTTTAGCCAATATGATACAATAAACATTAAGTGGACCATACAAAATCATAAAAGATGAGTTCTTATAAACCACTACTCAATGTGAAATTTAACATAACCTGAAAAACCAAAACATAACTTTCTCTCAAGGACAAATTTGTAAACTTTGGCTCACATTTACGAGTCTAACCTAATCCATTGATTGAAGCCTATTTAATCTAAATATTTCTTACAACATAGATCAACATAAAAGAAAGCTACACCAACTAGTTTTATATATAAATATAAGTCATGTACGGCTCATTACACAAAACCAATAAACATAAATAAGTGTCCATTTAAACCATGATAAAGACTCCTAAAAATCTGATCCCATTTCTCACAAGAGGGAATCCTATCCTGTGTTTCCCACAAAGGCCACATGGGGCTCCTTGCACAAAGACCAATAAACAAGTATCTATTTCTACTATGAGAGGGACTCTTATCTTGCAATGCCCACAAAGGCACTTATTAAAGGCGTCAACTATTAGAAGAAAAAAACCTAAAATCCAATCCCATTTCTAACATGAGAGGGATTCATCCTACATTTTTCAAAAAAAACCATATAAGGCTCCTTACATAAAGATCAATAACATAAAGAAGTATCCACCTCTACCATGGGAGGGACAAAGGCCACATAAAAGCATCAACCAATAAAAGAACAAAACCAAGAATCTAGTCCAACTTTTAACATGGGAGGGATTCTTATCGTGTATTGCCTAAAAAGGCCACATAGTGCTCCTTGCACAAAGACCAAGTTAAATATAAAAAGGCACCCATTTTCACCATGAGGATGACTTTATCCTACACCACCAACTGAGACCATGTATGGCTCCATGCACAAAGATCAAGGTAAACATGAAGAGGTATAAGCTTATCTCAATAGTCAACTATTATCAACTTTCTCGAGTGCACAAAATTTGCAACAGCCAAGATAAACAACATAGACCATAACCACAATTGGAGTAATAAACCAATAATTATCAATCTTTCATAAAACTAACAATGTCAAAGCACATCAATTTACTCCTTGAATATTGTTGAGCTTAAATATTAATTGCAATCAATCCCCTTTACTCCTTGAATATTGTTGAGCTTAAATATTAATTGCAATCAATCCCCTCATTGAGCACCTTGTAAGGCTCAAGGAGGGAATTGGTTACCAAATTCTGCCGTTTCTCACATATCTTACAAATGCTATATAGCAAGATGTTCTAAAAGTTTCTAGAATCATTAGCAAATAAAAGTCAATGTAATAGTAAACACATTTATTATATTAACATAAGCCAAGTCTCTCGTTGAGCAATAGCATTATTAGACCCACCATGAGAAATTGACTTAAAGAGTTAAGAAGTTGTATGTTCCTCATCCATGAATCCATATATATAATTTTATTTCCATTTTCATAAAAAAATCAGCAAAAAGTTACAAATATGATCAAAAAATTGTAAAAACATAAATGTTCAAATATAAAACAAAACAATACTCGAACAAAATTTGAATGTCAATACATTTTCAAGAAAATATTGAGATAAACAAATACATAAAAAAAAGTTAAAAAATCGACAGAGTTGCAAATATGATCAAATAATTGTACAAACATAAATGTTCAAATAACAAAAAAACAATAGTCGAACAAAATTTAAATGTCATACATTTTTTTTTTTAAAAATAACGAAGAAAAATTCTACTTCCCCCAAACAAAAGTGTCATACATTTTGGAAGATTACGCAAATAATTGTACAAACATAAATGTTCAAATATCAAAAAACAATAATCGAACAAAATATAAATGTCAAAAAATTTAAAAGATTTAAGAATCTTCACTAAAAAATTAATAATGAAGAAAAATTCTACTTCCCAAAAAGACAAGTGTCATACATTTTGGAAGATTAAGATCTTTCACTAATTTTTTTCAAAGCAAAAAATAATAATAATGAAGAGAAATTATACTTCACAAAAAAGTGGCATACAACTCAAGAGACCTCATTTAAGGAGAGAATTGTTAAGGAGAGACAAGGGAATCTGCATGTCCCTACTCCTAGCTACAAACATATACTGTCATACTATGAAGGGCAAGAAGAGCCCATTGAAACATCTCACACTAATAGAGATAGTACCTCTTAACTTGAATAACATACATAAAAAAACATTTTTTGTTGTGTAATTTTGTTGTGTACATACTTATGGTTGTTCAGTTACAAAGTTGGGAATCAAATGTCAACTACTCTTTAATTAAATAATATCACATCCTTATGCATGATGACAACAATTACTGTAGAGACAATTTCTAAAGGCCTCAAGGGGTGGCCTAATCCCACTAATACACCAATGGCTAAAATGGACCAATTATTGACCATTATCAAGAACACCAAGCCAAACTTAGAAATGTTGAGCAACGTTTTGATTCAAATTAACAAGAACGATGAAGAAACTCAAAATAGGAACACTTTTAATAGGCATGGAAAAAGTGCACAAAGCGAAGTTCGAGAAGAATATAAACTCAAATGAAAAATCAATTGGTTTTTGAACTCTCTTACAATATAAAAAGAGTCACACAACCCAAATTTGACGAGACACCACTGAAGCATAGTTGATTGAAATGTTGAAGTATTTTGATATTCAAAATTAAACAACTAAGGCAATGTGAGGAGCTTCTCAGTTGTCTGCAGAAGGCACAACTTGTTGGAAGAACAAGAAAGTTGAGTTGGGCCTAAAACCTACAAGTTTAACCTAGCTCAAATACAATATGTAATAAACACAATTCTACTACTATGAAATAGTAACTAAATTTCAATTACAAATATAAAAAAGCTAATTGTTATGAAATGATTACTAAATTTCGATTACAAATATTAAAAAAAGCTAACTAATATGCTTTAAAAAATTCACATTGAAATTACTTTCTTTCATGAATGGATAATGTACATAAATCATTAAATATTTGGATATACATATTTGAAATGTATCTAACAAGTACAATTCATGAACAACTTCATCTTTCAATTTGTATATTGAAACACAAGATATAAATGAAATAAAATCTACTTCAATTATGATTGAATGATTATGTCACAAGACTTGACACTATTACATGAAAAAGAGCATCACTCAAGTGTTCTTCCTCCAACCATAGACCTAACAATCCCTACACACCTTCCTATTGAAAGTGGTCTACCCCTTATGAGGAGGCAAGCACAAGAATCGATCAAGATTATCATCTAAACTTTGGTGTTTATGCTCTAAATCACACTCTAGTCGGTCACACAACTATAGACCCAAACTAACTATGCATGCCCCATAGACTAAATTGTGTAATTGAACATAATGAACTGACTAGATGCAAGCAGACCTTGGCACCACCTTAGCAAAAAAATTGAAGTTAAACATTTCCATAAAGAATAATCAACTGCACACCCACCCCTATTCGACTTGAGTACCACAAGCTTCCTACAATTGTAACACTAAATCTCACCAACTTGGTTAACAAGAAACATCAAGTCAAAGACCACAAAGTTCCGATAGTTGTAACCCCAAATTTCATCAAATTGGTTAACAAGAAACATCAAGTCTAGGTCTCCTCACTTATCGCCCTTGGTAACTGCCTTTGTTTCAATTCAAGAGTACATTAAATTAATGTGAACCCACTTCTTGTTTGACTATAAGATACTTGACCAAAATCTCAGTGTATATCGTGTTACCCAAATTTCTATATTGTTCTTCGCTTCTTCTCGATTACTAATAATTAAATTCTTGACCTTGGTTTGATAACTTTTGATCCATGTCTTCTACAAATTTCCCGACCTATGAAAGATTTCATTTTGTACCACTTATGGGGTTGCATCCAAGACAAGCTTACCTTAAAAAATGGCATAGATAGCACCAAAACGCAAGTACCATTTCCTATCAACGTATGCATTAAGGAACATACTATTCAAAGAAATAATGGTTAATTCATTTCGTAGCACTTGCTGGGTTGCATCCAAGACGATGCCTATCTTAAGAAATGGCATGCATAGCACCCAAAGATGCGCACCATGAGCACAAATTTCCCAACCTATGAAAGAAGTTATGAGAGAGATTTCGTTTATTACCGCAACACACAACAACAATTATCCATTTTCATAATCAATAAAACCCGGAAAGCCAAAATGAGAGGAAGATTGCCGAGAGAGAGTTTTGAAGAAACCAGACCGGCAAGGTAGTTAAAAAAAGCCAAAATGAGAGGAAGATTGCCGAGAGAGAGTTGAAGAAACCAGAACGGCAAAGTAGTTAAAAAGTACTTCCAAGTAATGTGACAATACAAACGAGCTATATAATTTTCATTGTTGTCAAAAGCTACGTCGAGACGCTCATTTTCTGGTCTCCTTTTCCACACAAATTTCATTCAGACTATCATGTTATACTATTTAGATTTGTATTTGAAGTCACAAATACTTAGCACACCGGTCCAAATTTTAAGGCCGTAATTAAAAACATACCGAACTCCGAAACAAATACCGTAAATAAGAAAATTATCATATTTAACATGTCAT
This sequence comes from Cryptomeria japonica, assembly GCF_030272615.1. Classification (NCBI taxonomy): domain Eukaryota; kingdom Viridiplantae; phylum Streptophyta; class Pinopsida; order Cupressales; family Cupressaceae; genus Cryptomeria; species Cryptomeria japonica. The sequence goes on along the minus strand of NC_081405.1, from coordinate 209,272,462 downwards.
AGACGCTTGCTGATATCATCCAAAAAAGGACGACCATATTCCTCATGAACAGCAGGCTGCTCCAGCAGCAGCCAATATTCCTTGGAAGCTTCTCCAGTCAGGTCCCGCAGGCTAGAAAAGTAGCATGAATCCCGAATGCATTCAACATGGATATATCTCGTTCAAGGATATACTATTTCCTTAACATCGCAGCTAATCCAACCAAAGATTCGCCTCAATTGCATTAGCCTCCTGTCGGTTTTGATGAATAATCCCAGACATACAGAGTATATGAATGTTTTCATAAAACATCATTGAAACGCCCTCTACATAGAGAAAATGTTCTTTCACGTCCTTGTAAAAGGACAGAATAGGACACCATTTGACAAATGGCACCATTTCAAGACATAAAAGGTTTTTACAAGTCCTTGTAAAAAGATAGAATTTGAGAAATGACACTGTTTCAAGACATGGATACCACCATATGGCAATCCAAACGAGTGACACTGTTTCAAGACATGGATACCACCATATGGCAATCCAAACGAGCAAAATATACAATAATGTTTCACTGTATAATACCCCAAAAGCACAGAGATGTCTCTGTATTCCAATTTGTATCTAGAATAATATACAACAGCATATGTAATTGCCAACCTTATACTTGTGATTTATTTTGACAAAATTGAGATGTAAAATATTAAGTGTGCTGTACACATCCGTCATGAATAAAGGTGTAAAAAGTGATTATTATTCATAATAATTCTTAAAAATGAAGGGAATTCAGATAGAAATGATAAGTTAAGCCATATCACTATAAAAAGATGCGAATATTCATCCTCTGACAAGCAACTTTCAAGCTTAAAAAATAGCAGTGTCAAAAGTTCAGCGGTTGTCATCAAATGTCAGCTCTTTTCTTCAACAGGTTTTAAACAAGCAATGTCATATTCATTATGGCATATTACAGTGCATGAGCAAAATAACCGGATCATAAATCGTACAATTAATTTTCAAAATAAAGTATACGAAGGGATGGTATGGCGGATTTCTAAATGTTTATCATGAGCAATAAGAACCAATGGTATGGCGGTTTTCCGAATTTTTATTATGAGCAATAAGAACCAAGTATATGACATGTATATACTATTAAAGAAATAGAAAACGTGAAAGGTACTGAGGAATTGTTTGTGCTATAAATAGTTATACCGTCATTGAATAGCTTGATCCTAATAATGATTTAAACCCTTCAGAAATTTTAGAAATAAATGGGCGTAGGGTTTGTTCAACGTCGACATACCTGTCAGTCTGCAAAATCAGGGGAGAAGAACGGCTTTCGTGCAAAATCGGGGGAAAACGAGGGCTTGCTTTCAGTTCGTTGCGTCAGTTGTGTGATTTCTTTGTTATCAGCTTTTGTTGCTTAAAACGAAGAGAAATCCAAGATCCACGCCATCAAACAAGGAAGAACAACATCTACACATCGCACAACACAACCAAGCAACACAAATCCCCGGCCTAAAAAGCGGCTGGGGGACTAGGGAGGTCATCCTCCCCAAACGCAAAAAAAACGTATTTATATTAATATGGTATGGCCTGCCCGCAAGCGCACCTGCGAAGGCAACGCCATGAAAATCCAGCGCTTCTAAGGAAATAATTACAGACAATAAGTGTAACCCCAACCACGATTATTTTACAACGGCGTACGCTAAACCATCCATGCTTCCCTACGAGTCCCTTCAGATTTCACAGATATGAAACATAGTCAAAAATCCGCGGCCATCGATGATCCCCACCAAACGCGAAGCCTTCAACGCTCCAATCGCCACATCACCCACAAAAATTACATATCCAGCGAAAACAACCACTACAGAAATCACATCTCTAGCAAAGAATCGAACGAGGATAGACAACCAACAGTCCTCAACGAGGGTTTGGGAAGCCCTGAGCCTGAAATATATAGAACATTGGGGAAAAACGAACGGTTACGATTATCCCTGGACAATGGCGGTATCATCTACGGATGAGGATTTGACGCGTCATGACGCGCCTGTTTTTTTCAAGTGTTTGTCGGCCCGAACAGGTCGGAGGCGGTAATGGATTGGCATAAAGATAGAGGAAGCATCCAAGACGAGGAAAATATATATTTATTTCAAGTGTTCTTGCTTACCTGCTAAGCAAATGAAGACTTTGGGATTCTCCGAGTTCCCATATTCTCACCAAACCTACTACAGTGTACAGTTTCATTTTTTGGGAATATATTCCATGCTTAGGCCAATAATATAGGTATGTCTACGCTTATTTGGTTACCTGGTACAGCTCACAGGTATAAAACACGGTAACGTCTATCCATAGATTGATGCACTTTTATTATTAATAAAAATTCAAAATCATCTTATATTTGGAATTTAATGCACAACTTCATCGTGACAAAATTTGGGTCCTAATTTAGGGGAAAGGACCCAGTAGTTGTGCACCCTAACTTCGCGCTTCTTAAAATCCTATTTGGAAATTTCAAATCACTCCGATTTTTTTACAACAGCTTACTTGGCAAGTCCCCTGCTTATAACTAAGGTTTCAGGGCCACATCATCAAATATGATGCCACATCAGCATGCTTTTTGCCAAGGTGTCCAAAACAGCCCCAAAAAAAAGTGAGACCAATAGGTGTGCAAAAGAGACCCCAATAGTTGTGCAGCTGATATGGCATCACCTGATTGGTTACTTTTTACACTATTAGTACATTTCTTAACAACTATTGGTACATTTCCTAACAACTGTTGGTACATTTCCTAACAAAAATTGATATTTTTTGTTTCAAACAAAAGGGTTTATTTGTTCAATTTTTGGAACAAAAGGTATCAACAACCCTCACAACAATTGGTACATGCTCAACTACTAAGTCCTTTCCTATATAATAGGGAAAGGAGCTTATACGTGTGCGGAGTCTTATGGTATAGGGGTCGTTAAGGGCCATGTCAAGCTATTGTCTATCCAACACTCAGATTTATTATTTCTTGTTTTTTAAATAATTAAAAATTAAAATACAAGGAGTTTTTTTTTTCAACTAATTATTAAATACAGTTAATGGTAAATTTTGGGTGTTGGGTAGACGTTGTCGAAGTCCAAGAGGTGTACCTTATCACCGAGTATGTGTCCTCTCTTTATCCAATAATCAATTATTAAAACCCAATTATAAATCAAATTTAATTTGTACACATTCCAGTTAATATTTGGTTTTAATATAAATATTAATAGAAAACATTAAGTACAAAACAAAGTGGTCAAATAGGTACGACTAAATCAATCACTAGATTTATGTAATAGTGACAGCTTTTATCGTGCACATCAGTGGGCCCTATGCAGAACTTATAAATGCCCACATAAACAAAATTTAAGCAGACCAATTACTGTCATTTGAGGCGCACCACCCTACTTATAAACCAAAGTATCAAAAATAGATTGCCAAGTGAAAGACCATCGACACAAAACAAGCCCACCATAAGTAACTACACCATGCAACTAAGACCATGTATGCCTACTGTAATGCCCCGCCAGGAAATCCCGAAGGGATAAAGCTAAAACATACAAATGGAGTGCAATAAATTTTTTTTTTAAAGTTACACAACATTAAGATACAACAAGATATCAAAGTTCAGATTGCACAGCGGAAGACATCAACTAACACCTAAAGAGTTTCCCAACGTGATTACTTAATTACACATTTAACTTAACTCACACTAATAAATCCAATAAGTTGATTATCTTATAACAAGATAATTCTTAAACAAGGATACTTTCTTTCAAATAGATGAAAATATAGATCACAATATAAGGTTCATCCATTAAGATTTACCTATGCCCTTCATTCAAACTTTTCATTAAAAGATAAGCCATGCATCTAATTTAATAACACACTTTAATTTCATCACAAACTAATGAGTTCTTTCCATGCATATTTAATTTCATTATCAATAACTAAATGCATTCTATTGCTCTAATCTACAATCTACTATGATCCCATTTCAGCATTTAAAAGACGACTGCATACATGCATTTAAGATTAATTTCTTCTAACCCACTTATACATTCTATCAAAATGTCATCCATACATGCTATCACTAAACATGAAACACAAGAACAAAAGCATCGCATAACACCAAGATGATCTCGGAGTTCACCCCTAAAGGGCTACATCTCTGGGTCTGCTCAACTGCAAGACTCCTCTGATAATTAATAAAGTTAAGAATACATGAGGTTCTCATTATTTACAATCTTGCCATCAAGGCGAAACATAACCAATATACAAACGACCACATTGGTCAATAAATACGTAAACGATCCCTGAAAAGGAAAGGATCCAACTGAACATAATCGAAGCTAATACAAAGGTCTTGATAGGGAGCTTGATAGGGAAGCCCGGTCCAGTCAATATTGCTTATTCCGGTGTTTATCAGTGGTGGTATACAATTGGCTTACGCACTAATGAAGATCTTTATACTGGAGCTCTTTTCTTGCTATTTCTTTCTGCTCTCTTTTTAACAACGGGTTGGTTGCATCTACATTTAGCTATTGCATTTGTGTTTTTCATGGCTGAATGGTTAAAGCACCCAACTCATAATTGGGAAGTCGCGGGTTCAATTCATGTTGGATGTACTACAATAAAAAGTTATTGTGCTCTACTCACAATAACTTTTAGATGAAAGAGCAAGGTTATCTCGATTCAATTAAGTGTCGAGATTAGATTATCTACGTCCATGTTTTTGTAATTCTTTTCAATTTAAAATAGAACAGAATTACAAATATTTTATTTACACACGTTTGAACAACTTTTTCTCATAATGAAAATGTATATTTATGGTACAAAATGAACTTCTAATTTAACGACCAAGTTGATTTTGTAATTAGAAGTTCATCTGATAATTTAAGCCTATTCCCTGCAATTTTAAGAATATGAGGGCAATTCTTACTTTTTTCAGTAAGTAGAAGATTTATAGAAATAAATTTCTAAAATAATGTATCCTGGGCAATTGCAACAATTGGATTCATTACTATTCCCAGTAAAGTAGATGCCATTACACATACAATCATACTAAATTCGATAGAATTTTTTGAGATTGAAGAAGATAATCTATAATTTTGCACGTAGGGAGTTATTTCTTTGTTTCTTTCAGTCATTAATAACTTAATTATTTTTAGATAATAATATATTGAAATAACACTCATAAAGAGCCCTATCGAAACTAATAAATAGGAACCTGCGTGCCATCCACACCAGAATAGATAAAGTTTTCCAAAAAAACCTGCTAATGGAGGAATACCTCCTAGAGATAGCAGACATAAAGATAAAGACAAAGCTGAAAAAGGGCCTTTCATATATAATCCTATTTGATCGGGTACACAGAGTATGTTTTGATATAACATTTTACTGTAGATGTGATAAAGAATAAAAAAAGATCAATAAAGGGAATCGAGTCTTTCTGACTCCTAATCAATATGTTCTTTCCAAAAAATAAGCCGAAAAAATCCAAGAAGTTTTTATTGCATAGCTCCATTTGTATCATTTTGAGTTCTCTTCTCTACTTGGCAGGGCCCCAAAAAGGCGCCCCTACCGAGCAGAGAACTCGACAAGTACTAACCAATATCTTGTCGCCTTCTTCATTTATTTATTATGAATGTAGGTTTTTCACCGAACATGAACTTCTTTGTTCAATGCATTGGGAAAAATACTAAACTAATTCAAAAAAAATCTGAAAAATATTTATGCACTAGGTATTGATGTCTTCTTTCTAACAAAAAAAATAAAATTGAATTTTGATATATAGAGAACAAGTTATGTGTTCAAACATACACCTATATCTAAATTATAATTAGTCGGACTTCAAAACTTAATAAAATGAAAAATATTCAACATATCACTATCAAACCAATTGCATGCCCTCTGTATTGATGTTTCAAACCAAAATTCAAAAAAATTAAATTTTATCATTTATAGAAAAAAAGTTATGAGTTTCAGGATGCACATCACTCTTAAAAAATGTTGTTTTCTATAAAAAACTACTTTTTGAGAGAGATGGAAAAATCAATAAAATATTCTTCAAAAAAATATTTTTAGAATCTACAAACAAGATCTAACAAATCACTAGTTTACATCATCTTCAAATTATTAACGGTTTAAAAATTATAGGTGTTGGAAAGTGAAGTGTTTTTTTTTAAATGTTCATCTAAGTGTCAAAGTTGGTTAAAAAGTGGGAACCAGTATTGTGAGTTCACCTAGTAAGGTAATGTTCACCTTTGAGTGCTCATAAACTTGGTTGAGGTCTTCAACCTTTAACTTGCTCAAATTCGCTAATCAAGGCTCAACTACCCCAAATGAGGCTGCACATGGTTTAGGAGTCCCAAGAAACATTTGTTGGACTGTTTGAAATGTCTTCATAATGTTTCATAAGCCTCCAAGCTCCATTTTTCCATCGGGTTCATGCTTTCTACAAAAACTATCATTTTGTTGGGTGTTATGCAGGGCTACTAGCCCGTGGAGGCCTAATCGGCCTTGTTTTTCTCCCTCCAGTCAACGATGGCATTTTTAACCACTAAGCAAGTTTGGGATGTCGTTTTAGGAGTGTATGCTCAAGGATTTTGGGGGTTTAGCCCACTGTTAGTGCAGTTTTCAGACTGTCCACATTTTATGGCATAAATGGAGGGTTTTGTAGGGTTTAGAGCAAGCAATGTTTGGAAGTCTCTCCCACTCCACTCTTCAAGCCTCCTCCATGGTATAGGACCTCTTCCCCATCTCAAGGAGCCTTCCTCTATCTTTTCCCTACAAACAATATGTCAAACACTTGGCTAACAAGTGGGAAAACAATAAAATGTCTCAGTCACTGTCATTTTTTTGCCCTTTTACCAGTTAAACTGCTGCCCTCTCTTTAGACCTGCATAAAGGAGAAGTTGTATAGGAAGAAGACCTCAAAGAGGTTTACAAAATGCTAGTAACACTCCTATTACATTGCCTTCAAGATACAAGGCATGGTTTATGCTCTTCAAGCATTCCTTGGCATTTTGCCACATACAATTTTGTGAAAACAGTGAACTCATTGTTTGACTATAAAATGAGAAAGTCTTAAGGAGGAGTAAGCTAAAATCGCCATCTAGGGAGATGTTCAATCCCCTTGGACAAATGATAGGCCCTTGTTACATTCATTTGCTCACTCAAATTACTTTTGAGTACAAACTTTGAGTTTTAATCAAGCTACTAGCCAAAAGACAAACACTTGCCTAGTATCCACTCAATTGCACCTTCAAATCATTCTTCTGGCACAAAAAGAAAGATATGTACATTATATACACATGGATCAACTTGGTAGAATCCATAGGAGGGATCCCAAACCTGGATCAACCAAGTCAATGCATTTTACAACTCCAAACCCTTGGCAGGGTAGCAAGCTCACAGTTATGAAATAATTTTACACAAACCAATTTCCAAAGTAAACCAGTACAACAGTCACTTGGAAAGCATTGAATGACTAATATAAATACTTTACAGAAGGTATAGTGCAGATACCAATGCTACAGTACGGATTGCCCTTCAAAAGGAACAAAAAACAGTCATAAAAGCCAAAAAAAACTTGTTTTCTATTGAGTTACTCTTGCAAATCCAATCACCAACCCCTTCTAAGGCAAAGGGAGGCCTTATATAGTTTCTCCAGTTGGTTTCCACGCCCTTTTACGGACAAGAGCCTTCAATAATTACATTTTTCAAGAAAATGACAATTTTGACAACTTTCTCAAACCAAATGACAACTTTTCTTGCTCCAAGATGCATTTTTCACAATCTAACCTCAACAACTTGTCTAAACCACTTAGACATGCTTAAAAACACTAAACAGACATGTTACAATGCTCTTGAAGCCATTAGGAGACCTTTTTGGCCATTTTTCACATTTTGGCCAAAAATTGTCAACTCAAGGCCTGAAATGCAAGATTTGATCTCTCATGCCCAAAATGAGATCAAAACAACCTAAAACAACAAAAACAACCTAACACAAGACTTTACAAACATAAAAGCATAAAATACCCAAAAATGGGAGTTTGACTCAACTAGGTGCTCGTGCACCAGGTCCACTAGAGCATCCACAAAATTGAGTCATCATAACCCAAGGTCTAGCATGAAATCAGGTTCTCACAAGGGCATAAGCAACATGACGACTCCACAAAAGGTGCTCCTATCAAGACAACACGACAACACACTAGCGAACATAGGGACAAGTCTCATCACACAACCTGGTATGGTTACCATGGCAGGTCTTCATAGGTTCCGGTCTCATACAGTGGGTTACTCTGGCAACCTAATCCGAACCTCCAGCCCATCCAAGCCTCACGTGGACCCACACATCCTTTCGTGAAGACAAGGATGATGGTTTGCCATTTCAGGCCTTCTCACTGCATGTTGAGTCTATGTTAGCACTCAGGCACAATTATCTTGCTTAGTGATTCATTAACTAACTCTCTAATATTCTATTAGGTTATCACTTATTTAGACACACTTCTGATGGGTTAACCAACAACCACTTTGGGCGCGGCCCCCAAGCGAAAGCCACTTTCCCATACGACACTATACCATACTCAACGAACTCATAAACTAAGAAAAATGCATGGTTAAGCAAATGAAGTTCAAAAAAGAGGAAACGACCATTTGGTCAAACACGACTTCATAAGAGGTGCACTGACTGACGGTACTCTAACCAAAGACCTGACCAACTATGGTCAACCACGAATCATCATTCGACACCTGCATAAAGGATATGACCAATACAACACCACAACAAAATAACAGTCAACTCGAGACCGAGGATAGAAAAAGGTACCCAAATCAACCATACAATAGAGTCCAATCAAACAAAGCAAGGCTTGCCATTACTTAAGCAAAAGCGAATACAGAAATTAAACTCGCATAGGCAATAACCAGAAGAGACAGTCTTTTCCCATGTTGATTTAAACATTAAATGTAGATCAAGTTTTCTAAATGATCTAAGTTTCCAAGGAATAAAATTTGAACAAAATCACCATTACATAGTAATTTCAATGTCAAAATTGCCATTATAAGATCATGTCTCTATTCCAATACATAAAAACAAAACATTAATAAATGCATTTTCTCATCTAATATCCATATTTTATTAACAGAGACTATCATGAAATTTCAACTATATCTATCAATCTTCCAATTCCCCAATCAACATATTATTTTAATTTCACAAATTTCCTACTAACATATGAGTTAATTTCCAAGAATTAACAAATAATATAATATTTGATTTTATTCTTTTTCAATTTCCAAATACTATATTATTTCCTTGCAAATATATAAAAAATGCAAATTAACCAATAATTAATATATATATTAATTACTCATTAATTAATTATATACATTAATTAATAATTTAATAAATAAAATCTAACATTAAAACTTTATTAGACATTATCATTTAAATAATATTAAATTATTATATATTTTTTTGATTAAAAAAAATATATTAAAAAAACACTTTTTTTAAAAAAAATTATATATATATGGGGAAAGGGTACCCACGTGGACTCTCCCCTCCCCCCCACTCCTTGGTAGCTCATGCTACCCATGGTAGCGCTGCTACCAAAAGGTAGCAATTCACTACCATTGGTAGCGTTGCTACCTTTTGGTAGCAGTCCGCTACCATTGGTAGCGCTGCTACCAATTGGTAGCAGCCGCAACCTTTGGTAGCGAGCTACCTCCCGCATGGTGGGGGTTTGAGCCCTGCCACGTGGGTATTTGGTTTTTATTTTTTTATTTTTTTAAAAATAGTTACTGTAAAAAACACACAATAAGAAAAAAATACAGTCTCCCAGAGACTTTAAATTTTTATTTATTTTTCTTTCTCATTCTTCAGAAAACTATAAGTTTTCTTAAATTTACATTTTCTTTTTTTTTAAAGCCCTGATCCAAGGAAGGGAAAGATTTCTTAAAAACAAACACCAGATGGGCAAAATAAGAAGGATTAACATCCATTATCCAAACCCTTCTACCAAACTTGTCTAAAACAACTAATTTCTCCAATTAAAACTTAAATCAAGAACCTCCAATGGAGATTTTAACAAAGCTTATTGGGAACAACCAAAATTCAATATGGAGATTGGAAAGGAAGCAAGGAGAATTTAATTTCCGAAATTAATCTACAACTTCTTTCATTTCCCCAAATAAATGAGATTATTTACATTCACAACCAAATTACTACAAAGACACCAAAAACAATCTTTTAAAAACAAAGAAACCAATGAAGTTAACCAGAGGCCTACCTGGTTAAGCAATCCTGACAAGATTGAAGAAGAGCCCAATTCTCCAGCTCAAGAAAATCCTTCTCCTCCCAAAACCCCCAAATTTTTCCATCCAAAAATATTTTCCAAAAAAAATCAATCTCCCATATTTTTCCAAAAACCTAGGTTAAATCGGAGAAGTTTGACCCAAGAAAGCCAAACGAACAGACGACCCACAAACCCAGCCAAAGGGAAAATTGACGGATGACTGACGACGCTCACTTGCGCACAACTATGGTCAAACGAGGGTCTCACGACCACCTAATCCAACTCTAAGGATTAAATAGGTACACTCAAACCCATGAATTTAGGTGGAGACGAACCTCGCACCCATGCGACATTGTACCTAAAGTCTCCTGCAACCAAGAGTCATACATGCATACATATATAAACTTAATGAAAGCGTTAGCCCGAGATAATAACACGAAGTAGGAGAATTAATAGCTTGCATACAAATTGGTGTGAAACCCACATTAACATGTATGCACTAAAATCAAAACATCTGACTATGATCATTATATTATGATAAACTAACCAAGGTCAAACCGAGATTAGAAATTGATTAGGGTAGGGGTACTACACCTACAATTAGATGACCAAGTCCACACATTTTTGGGCCCTTTGTCCCATCTGTCCAGCTCTACAGCACACCAACTGGTCACCTCAATGCACATCTATTGGTCACTTCACCACCTCTCCCACCTACATCCACAACAAAAAATTATAAGGCTGCCATTTTCCATTAAAAAACAATCAACTCGGACATAAATGGCAAAATCAAATTGGCATTACAAATTCAATGAACATTCAAAATTTGAAATGGCAAAAGTATAGACATTAAAGAGGCCACACGAATAAGTAATACACTTAAATCATAGAAAAGGCAATGAAATCATATCATTTGAGTCACAAAGAAGACACAAAAGGCATTGAAGAGGAGTAAGAAGACACAAAAGGCATCAAATAATTGGAAGAAGACACAACAAGCATCTAGATATTTATCTTGTTCCAATTTATAACTGGTCTTATTGTTAAACCCTTTCTTTCTCCTTTATGTTCTGAAGGAAATGCTCTTTCTTTTCTTTCCTTAAGGAGATGTTCTACTTATTGTTTCCTTGATGTTCCAATATTGCCCTATTTTCTTTTTTAAAGTTTGTCCACCAGTTTTCTAGTCTTAGTTTGGTAAACCCTTCTTACTGTTTTACAATCTTCATGAATTGTTCTCTCTGTTATTTCCTTCAAGTTGATATCCCTTAAACCCTTATTGTTTTACATCATCTAGGTTTATTTAGTTCCAATACGTCCTTACTACTCCATTTTGTTTTTTATTTACTAAACCCTTACTGTTTTACATCCTCATGGTTTATTTAGTTCCCTTCATCCATTACTTACTATTTCACATTCTTAACTAATTATAGTCTTTGTATTCTTACTTACTCATGGTTTATTTAGTCCCTTAAACCCCCACTATTTCAAGGAAATGTCCTTTATATTGTTATTTTCAGTTTTCTAAACCCTTACTGTTTTCAAGTTTTAATGTTCATTCTTGTATCTTCATTCCATGTTCTATTGTTTCTTTCAAGTTCATTTCCTTTACAGTTTTAAAAACCCTTACTATTTTACATCCTCATGATTTATTTACATCCTTCATCACTTTTTGTTTCACGCCCTTAACAAATTACAATCTTCATTTTCTTACTTAGTCATGGTTTATTTAATCCCTTAAACACTCACTGTTTCAACGAAATGTCCTTTCTATTTTTTCTTTCATGTTCATTTTATTTTCAGCTTCTAAATCCCTATGGTTTTCTTTTTTTGATGTTCATTCCAATATGTTCATTTGATGTTCTATTATTTCCTTCTTGTTCATTTCCTTTACAGTTTTAAAAACCCTTTTGTTTTGCATCCTCGTCGTTTATTTACTTCTTTCATCCATTTATGTTTCACGTCCTTAACACATTACTGTCTTTATTTTCTTACTTAGTCAAGGAAATGTCCCTTCCTTACTTTCTTCATCCCCTACTTATTGTTTGACATCCTTCACAATTTACATCATCCATGCATCACTGACAATAAAAAAAATAGTATGGGAACCATACTTCTTCTAGTCAAGCTTCGTTGTCATTATACACAAGTTGTCATCCTTGAATTTTAAAATGCATACCGAATACTCATAATTGTTAATATTGATTAGCAACCATGAGTGTAAATGTGTCATTTCAGAGTTACCCATAGTCTACCATACTGATTCTACTTACTGTCTATAGATGAGGAAGTGAGATCGGATGACGAAGGCTTGAAAGAAAAGAGCATCGACAAGGTTGCCTAGTCATAAAAGAGGAGTCACATTCCCCCAAGGTACTAAAAATGCAAACCCAATTGCGACAAATCCACAGCCAATAGCACCAGCAACAGAGGATACTACAACTCAGAGGCCACAAAAAGTTACATTGGTATAAAAGTAGTGATCTGCAAATGACATGGAAGGAGAAATGAAAGATGTTAAGCAAAACAACATGTTAGTTCTAGGGTAGCATAAAAAATTGATGCATCCCAATAGCCACACTCTCAAAATGGTTAGGTGGTCTCATAACCACCTCCAAGAAAGGTCCTCCAACAATCCTCACCAGACATGAAGAGGATCTGATTATTGAATGGTTCAAAGAGATGGCAGTAGTTGGTCATGGACTAGAAATTGTCAACTTGAAGGCAGAGGCCACTCAAATTTGTGAAACTAGACCCAACCCTTTCAAGAACAAGCTTCGTGGGAAGTTTTGCTGGTCAGGTTTTAAGGCCTGACATCCAAAACTCACCTTGCGAGTAGCTGAAGGGATTGACACAGACAAGGCACTGAACCTTAGACCTACAATTATCTTTGCTTTCTACAAGATAAAGTATCCAAAGCATATTTTTCAAATCCATACGGTCCTACTCACATATGGAATTTCGATGAAATATGTGTCCAAGCGATAAGAAATGGGGCCATGAGGGTGCTAGCTAGAAGAGGAAGTAGAAGTGTCTCTTACTGAAGCAGCCATGACAGGAGAGTCCTGAAAGAGAATTGTCCAGACCGTGCAGCAAGATCAACATAATAGAAACAACAACACATAATAGAGAGGATGCCAAATCGAGCTTTGATTAAATCATGAATTCAATTGCAACTGGCTGACAACTTCTAGTTACAAATAGACCAACGGGCCTGAAAACATATCATACAATATGAAACTCAAGAGATGTTCAATTTTGATCTATATTTATCTGATCATCATCTACTATCTCTAACTACTCATCTAGGATCAAATACATCAATATATAGCATCAGGAACACATCCGAGTTGGCTAAAGAAAGAATACAATCCCCAAAGCGGGAAAGTGTAACATGCAAATAGGTCGGCCCCAAGCATGAAGAAAATCCTCTAGAAAAGAATCGAAATGCAATGTGGACCAAAAGGAAGGTTGGCCAAGCATATGGGAACATTGTCTGAAGTGCCAATTGGCTCCGCAAGTCAAGGAAATGCTCCACAAGATAAGGAAACACCATCTAGTCGTTAAGGTTCAAACTAGTTTGGAAACTGAGAACTGTCAGACATTCTAGAAGCAATATCCCGTCAAAAAGAGATCCAAATGAGCTGAGATCCAGGATCAAGGTACAAGAACATGTCTACAAGATAAATCCAACTCCGCACTGAAAATGAGCAGCTTGGAGGGGTCCGAAGAGAAACACATAAACTAAACTAAACAAGAAACAAAACAAAAAGCAAATATTTTTGGTTGATGCAAGATTGCCAATGAACCAAGAATGCTCCCGCATCAGACATCTGAGGTTGTTTGAAAAGTGAGTCCCTCACTTTGGTGGGGCTAGAGGAAAACCATGACGGTCAACCTCTGCCTAAGAAATCCAAGAAGAATCTTCCACTAGTCTATCCTTCCACTTCACAAGATAGAATCTATACTTCCTTCTTCGTGTGCTCTTGCCAACTCTGTTGTCCAAAATCTCCTTGATCTCATCTAGTTTCTTCTTTGGAAACTGCCTTTTTAAATTTTGTCCATTGTCATCATTGAATTTTGCCTCATGATACTGATAGAGATCTGTAGTATTGAATATAGGTGATATACCCAACGTATCTGGTAACTCAACTTTATATGTAAATGTTATTTGAATTAAACTTCTTCAAGATCTTATAAGGTCCAAATTTTCTCATCTTTGACTTATTGTATGTTCCAACTACAAATCTCCCCTTCCTCAGATACACCAACACCTCGTCTCCAACTTCAAATTCCTTGTCTCCCATTCTCGGTTGCCTTCTCCTTATACTTTTGGTTCATATCTTCTAAATATCGTTTTACCTCTTCTAAATGTTGTTTCACCTGAGTTGATGAACAACAAATACCCTAACTGGTACTGAGAGGGGGGGGTGAATCAGTACATACAAAAAATTCTCAAAAACTTATCAAGTTAAAACAATGCTAACTGGTTGTCTTCATTACTGAACTTAACCATGGCAATATCGGTTAAACACGGTAAGACTTCAGACAACTTAAACCAGTAAAATTGAATACTTCAAATATCATTCAACACTTGATAACTACTTCACCCATATACATATGCACATGTTGTGTCAGTGATACCAAGACCATTAGCTCTGCATGCATATTCACCTAAACAAAGAATACTCAATCATCACATGAAAATTGCACAACTCACGACACACAGATTTTTCATGTGGAAACCCAAATGGGAAAAACCATGGTGGGGATGAATACCCACAAGCTTGTTTTGAACTCATTTGAAGTCCGCTCTGTTAGGATCCTAGTCTGGTTAAAGACTTTACAATAAGGTTCTGCTAGGAACCAATCCTGTTAAAGATCACCCGGTTAAGGGATGGCTATATACCCTATTAAAGGTTGAAACCCTGTTAAAGGCTACCTCGCTAGAGGATTTAAAGAACTCAATGAACTTGAGTCACCTGGTTAGAGGATTTACAACAATCCTGTTAAAGCTACCCGGCAAAGGGATTTTCCTTCTATTGAAATGGTTAGAAGACAACAGGTAAAACTCTAATCTGATAACAACACTACATGCTAAGGCAGATCCTTTTCAGTTCCTCTACTCTGCAATCACACTCTGTAGTTTTCACTCACTGGTCTAGCAAGTATCTCATCACTCAGATACACACACAAATTTTGCCAACAATAACAATATCAAAACTCATCTACCTTATAGACAAGAATTAGGTTGGTAACATAAACCCTAAACCCTAAGTATTTTAGGTTTACAATTTCAAGCGATCCAAATTTGACCGTCCAAACACATTACATAGAATGAAACGATCTAAATAGATCTCAAGTCACTCTGCATTGTCCGATCTTCACCGCATCTGGAAAATGGTAACCCATCACATGCTCTTCATACACCACTTAGAAAATCACACTGTCCCGAGGTAGGTATTCAATGCATTCGATCTCCACACGCAAAATACTCAAGGAAATCCTTCACGTGCACACAGGTGACGTGGTATCCTGATCCTTATCCTTAACGTTCACAAAACACCATCGGTTGCACTGCATAGATCATACCAGAAACCCTAAAATTGAACAGAGACTACCAACCGGTAGTTATACTTAGTGAACCCCAACATCGGTCCACTCCATCCCGGTTGACCAAAACCGCTTCCACTCTTCATACCAATGTACCTGCTTGAGCACATATTAACATCAATGACAACATACTTTATCACCTCTTCATCATATGCCAACATTAGTATGTAATGATTTCATATGGTCTACAAACTCCTCTACTTCAACACTTCTTTTATCTCCATGGTTAATGTTTCTCAACTTTGATATACCTTTAGGATTCATTTTGGTACCAATCTTGAATGGTGTTTTTCCAGTACTTCGGTTCACCGAATTATTGCATGCAAATTCTGCTTGTGTAAGAATCAAATCCCAACAATCGGGTTTATCTCCAACCAAACATCTCAACAAATTTCATAAACTCTTGTTCAGTACCTCTATCTGTCCATTTGTCTGTGGGTGAAATTTAGAACTTAACTTCAATTTAGTCTTCAGCTTCCTCCAAAGTTTCTTCCAAAAGTAACCAACAAACTAATTAGTGTCCCGATCTAAAACAATACTTCTAGGTAATCCATGCAATCTCACAACTTCCTTGAAATATAGGTCTTCTACATGGACTGCATCTGTTATCTTCTTACAGTGTATGAAATGTGTCATCTTTGAGAATCTATCTACTACCGCAAATATAGAATCATTCCCTCTTAGTGTCTTAGGCAATCCTAGTATGAAATCCATGCTTATGTCTTCCCAAGGTCTCTCTAGTACTACCAAAGGTTTATACAATCCTACATTCTGACTTCCACATTTTGCAACTTGATAAATTTTGTAATTTTGAATGAATTTCATTACATCCTTATGAATCTGAGGCTAAAATTAATTCTCACTTATCAAAGTCATTGTCTTGTCAATGCCAAAATATCTCGCTAGTCCTCCACTATGCTTCTCCTTTATCAAATTATCTCTCATAGAACTCTGGGGTACACACAATTGATTTCCTCTAAATAACATCCCATCCTGAATGAAATAATCCAACCATTTTCTCTGGTCCATCATAATAGGTTCTTTACAAGATTTCCAAGGTTCAACAAAATCAGGGTCTTCCTCATACAAGGTCTTCACCTCATCAAACCCCAGCACTTCAATTCTCATTTTGGTCAACAAATTTCTTCTCCCACTCAAAGTGTCAACAACTCTATTTGATTTTCCACTCCTATGTTTCAAAACAAAAGTATAGCTCTGCATGAACTCAACCCATCTCATGTGCCTCAAATTCAACTTACCTTGACTATTCAAATACTACAATGATGAGCTATATACAACACAAAATCCTTAGGCAATAAATAATGTCCCTTCTTCAATGCTTGAATTATGGCATAGAACTCTTGATCATATACTGAATATCTTCTCCTTACATCATTCAACTTTTCACTAAAGTAGGATACTGGTCTTCTTTCCTGACTTAAAACTGCTTCAATTGCATTCCCACTTGCATCATAATCTACTTGATGCAAGTAGATTATGATGTCCATCTAGTAGGGCTAACACAGGCTACTTTGTCACTTTCTGCTTCAACAACTCAAAACTTCTATTTGCTCCAGATGTCCATCTAAAATCCTTCTGATCTCCTCTCATTGTATTAGTCATAGGGCTACAAACTAAACTAAAACTCCTAATGAACTTCTGGTAGAAGCTAGCCAATCCATGAAATGATCTTACCTCTCTAATGATTTCTAGTGTAGGCCATTCAACAATTGCTTTTACTTTCTCTGGGTCTATCTTCAATCCATCTGCAAATATCACAAATCTAAAATAGACTAATTTCTCCTTCATGAAACTATACTTAAGGTTTATCAACAATTTCTCCTCTCTCAACCTCTGTAAAACTTGTCTCAAATGCAACAAATGCTCCTTTTGTCTTATTGAAAATCAAAATGCCATCCAAATACACAATCACAAACTTATCCAGGAACCTCTTCAATACCTCGTTCATCAACCTCATGAAAGTACTTGGTGCATTAATTAGTCCAAAAGGTGTCACCAACCATTCATAAAGTCCTTCATTTGTCTTGAATGCAGTCTTCCACTCGTCCCCTTCTCTGATACTAATATGATGATATCTACTCTTCAAGTCAATCTTTATTAAATATTTGGCTCCACTCAAACAATCCATTTTGTCATCCATCCTAGGCAAAGGAAACATGTACTTCATTTTGATCCAGTTTATTGCTCTTGAGTCAGTACACATTCTCCACTCTCCATCTTTCTTAGGTGCTAACACAACAAGGATTGCACAAGGACTCAAGCTCTCTCTAATCAAACATTTCCTCAACAACTCTTGTACTTGTCTATTCTGTTCTTCATTCTTTGTCAGTGTCATCCGGTGTGTAGCTTTATTGGGATAACTAGCTCCAAGAATCAAATCCGTATAATGACTGATACTCCTCATAGGTGGCAATCCATCAGGTACGTTATCTGAAATTATGTCTTCATATTATGTTAGCAACTTCTTTATCTCTTCCGGTTTCAAATTAGACTTCTTAGGGATTAAGGCATAGCACACATTCTTACTCCTCAAACCATCCAAAAATTTATATCCATCAACCAAACAAATTCACATTTGTATAAATCTCACTCTTATGAATCTCTTCCAGAGGCAACAAAGTTTGTTTCTTCCCATTTGCAACAATATTATATATGTTCTTTCTCCCATTATGCAATGCTTGTCTATCATACTGCCATGGTCTTCCTAATAGGATATGGCATACGTCCATAGGCATAATATCACATAGAACTTCATCATCATAGGATCCAATCTTAAATTTTACCCAACATTGTTCACTCACCAGAACCTTATGGCCATCCTGAATCCACACTATCTGGTAGGGTTTAGGGTGTTTTATCTTCTGCAACTTCAACTTGTTCACCAACTCCTCTGAACTACCACTATCAATTATGACTTTACAACACTTACCTTCAACCTTATACCCTATCCAAAACAAATTCTTTCTCTGCAACAGTTTGTGGTCTATTTCATTCTGACATAGGGTTCTCCTTATCATCAAGGTTTCTCCATCCTCGAGTTTCTTAAGGGATCCAGTAGACTCTTCCTCAGCAAAATTAGTTCTCCCACTATTCTTTGTTATCCTATTTGAATTACCTTGTTTACATTCAAAATCTCGGTGTCCCTCTTCTCTGCACTTAAAGAAATTTCCTCCAAACTTCCTCTTTTCATCCCTCTTATAACCCTCATTACGGTAGCCACCTTGTCTACTGTTCGGATAAAAGTTTCTATCATCTCTCCAATGTGAATTATTGTCTTTTCTTTCTTCCTTTCCCTTGTTCTTCTCTACAAAAGATAAACATTTTTCTTATTTTAAATCTTCCTCCTCTTCCTCTCTGTCTCTACTCATGTCTCTTGTTCAACTTTTCCTCAACTTTTAAGGCATATTGAAAAGCCTCTTCCACTCTCTGCAACTTCATTAAACTGATCTCCTCCTATATAGACATCTGTGAGCCATTGATATACCTCACAATCTATTCAACCTTATCCTCGGTATGTCTAGATCTAATGTTCAACTTATGGAATTCTTCGGTATACTCCCTCACGCTAGACTCCTTTTGCTTCAAATTTTGCAAATTCTAGAACAAACTCACATGATAATCTGTAGGTAAGAACTTCGCTTTCAACTTACTCACCATCCTATCCCAAGATTTAATTTTCTCCTTGCCTCTTCTCTGTCTATCCATCTGCAAATTCTCCCACCACAACAATGCGTGTCCTTTCAACTTTGTGCAAGCATACTTCACCTTCTTGTCTTCACTTGTGTTTTCAAAATTGAAATATTTCTCCATCTTTATGATCCAATCTATCAATTCATTTGAATCCAACTTGCCATCATAGTCTGGTGGGTTAAAATATAGTTTATTATTTGCTCTTGTCAAGACTCTTATGAACCTCTCTTCATTTGAATCGATCGTCGATGCATTCACTCCTACTTCTCCCACTCCCACTTCTTCTTCTTCGTCTTCACTCACATCCTCAATATGTCGACCTCTTCTTTGGGCAATTTCAATAGCTTACAATCGGGATACAATTTGTCTCAACATATCCATCACCACCCGATCTACATATCTTCGTGCTCCACCTCTAACATTTCCTCTCTGTGCCATTTAGACAAGTCCTCTACAACTGTAAGCTAGATCCGCAATCTTCCACCCTACAACAAGTTTCAAAAAGACACAATCTTCCCAGATGAATAACCTTCGCTCTAATACCAATTGACACAACCATGGTAGGAAGGTCCTCAAAGAGAACTGTCTGGACCATGTAGGAAGATCAACACAGTAGAAACAACAATGCATAATAGAGAGGATGCCATATCGGGCTTTGATTAAATCATGAATTCAATTACAATTGGTCGACAACTTTTGGTTACAAATAGACCAACGAGCCTGAAAAAATATCATACAATCCAAAACCTAAGAGATGTTCAAATTTGATTTATATCTATTCTATCATCATCTACTATCTCTAACTTCTCATCTAAGATTAAATACATCAATATATAGAATCCAAAACACATTTGGGTCGGCCAAAGAAAGAATGAAATCCCCAAGGCGAGAAAGTGTAACATGCAAATAGGTCAGCCCCAAGCATGAAGAAAATCCCCTGGAAAAGAACTAAAATGCAATGCAAACCAAAAGGAAGGTTGGTTGAGCATATGGGAACATCATCTGAAGTTCCAATTAGCTTAGAAAGTCAAGGAAATGCTTTGCAAGTCCAGAAACTGAGAACTGCTAGACATTCTGGAAGCGAAATCTTGTCGAAAAGAGATCCAAACGAGTTGAGATCCAGCATCAAGGTACAAGAACATATCTACAAGATAAATCCAACTCTGCACTGAAAACGAGCAACTTGGAGGGGTCTAGAGAGAAACGTAGAAACTAAACTGAACAAAAAACAAAACAAAAAGAAAATAATGTGGTTGATGCAAGATTGCCAATGAACCAAGGACGCTCCTACATCACTTACATTATTCTTAAGAGTAGAGAATGGATCACCATTCTATGTTATGTTAATGTTGTTGCCCAAAGCATTCCATACTTCTACTTGTTTAAGGGTAAGAGGAAGTTACAAAATTACATCTCTAATTGCAAACCACACACTTGCATGGTAGCCCAACCACATGTGTGGATGACAAAGGAACTCTTCCTTGATTGGATACACCATTTTACATGCTCTGTGATAAGTTGATGCTTTGACATGTTTTTTATCATGACTCTTAGGTTTTTTGGCATCTTTTGGGTTGCATTGTGATAGTAAAGTATTGTGAATTGACTATATGTAATCCATGTTTTAAATTTCAACTTATGAAATCATGTTTGAACTTTGTCGGTTAATTCCTGCAACCATGCCAATTTATTCTTGCAGCCAAGTGATTTGTCCCTGTGATATGCGGATTATTTAGGATAATGTCATATGTGAGTTAATGAATGTATTAATTGAGTAAGATACATATGCATGTCCTTGTATGTTGTTTTTGTTTTAGTGCAGATAATAATCGATGTTGCGGTGGATGATTTTCTTTCGTGCTTAAGGACTGGAGAATCACGTTCGAATAACTGGAGATCAAACTGAAGGGGATCCGAGCAAGCGCAATGTATGGCATAATCAGAGCAGTTATACTTCACCATGGGAGTTTAACTCTAGTGCATATTGAATTTGCAAAATATCGCTTTGGTGTGCAAAGATTGTGGTTTGGTTTCAGATCCACGGTTCCTGTAGCCAAGCTCTCAGTTATCTCCTTCATCTAACAATCATCCGCCTCTTCTTTTGGGCGTGATTTGAGTTGTCCATTGTAGTTGATCTTTTCTTTATAATAAGCTCTTCCTTCTTTCTTAGAGTTAGACAAGATAGAAAGGAATTGAGCAGAGTTTTAACAAGCATTTTGAATTTTCTCTTTTAGAATATGTAATCATTTTCAGAAAGAAATGAATAAAGAATATGTTGTTGTGATCTGTTAAAAGTATTTTGCTAGAATTTTGATATCACTCATCCAAGGGGGCCCACTTGGTGAGTGATCATGTGTTTATGATCATTGAAGTTAGTTTTTACTTAGTTGCAGTAGA
Source organism: Cryptomeria japonica (assembly GCF_030272615.1). Classification (NCBI taxonomy): domain Eukaryota; kingdom Viridiplantae; phylum Streptophyta; class Pinopsida; order Cupressales; family Cupressaceae; genus Cryptomeria; species Cryptomeria japonica. The sequence goes on along the minus strand of NC_081405.1, from coordinate 209,250,440 downwards.
AGTTCATGACTAGATTGTTCCTGCAACCACTGGAAATAGTTCCGCTGACTGTTCCTGCAGCTAAGACAGAACAGTGTGATTTCTGTTATTTTCATTAGATCATTCCAACATTGTTTTGTGAAACTTTCATGTAGCCTTTTATGATTTCCATTCTTGCCTTTCCTTTCTACATAATGTCAGTTACTGCAGTAATGCAGAATAATCATTTAAGGAGCTTAGTGCATATATATTGCAGACCCATTTCAAGTTTTACGTTCTTGGATTAATAACTAAATGAACACCAGCCATGAAAATAGTAAACTCTACCACATGAATGTCCAAACTTCTGATTGAGATTTCAATTAGAGATATTATTATCATTATTGTTGGGGTAGACATTTTTAGTGCCGTTGTCGGGGATGGTGTCAAGCTAAGAACCTTTTATGATTATTTTAGTTTCCAGTTAATTGTTTGAAATTTCATGAATCTGCATGCATAATAGAAGAAGAGATGCCAAAGGTAGATTTCTGCCCACTCATCCTACTCATGCAGAAGATAATTTTCCAGATATAAATCCTTTTGCTGAACTTTACCAAGCCCCACAGAATTTGAATCACCCTGAGTCCGAGTTTCCAAAAGGTAGCCTTCAGTTCCTTTTTGGTTCACAAGAAGAAGAATTCCCTATAACAACAACCCCCACAAGTCCAATGCAAGGGAATCCTCCTCCTGGTGGGAATAATCCACCACCACCAGGTCCAACGTTTGAGTTTCCCATCTTTGACCAGCATGATAATGCTAACCTCAAGAACATTCCAGCATCTTCACTTCCTAAATTCTATGGGTTGGTGATAGTTTGATGTTCTGTGTAGGATTTTTGACTATACTACAACTGCCCATAAACTCAAAAAATTTCCAGCCACTTTGAAGGAGTCATCCTTGAGATGGTTTATGAGCTTGGGTAGTAGCACAATCAACACATGGGATGAGATGAAACGGTTGTTTCTTGCAAAATACAAAGATTATTGTAGAGGTATTGATCGTCATGGGGATGATATCTTTAGAATGACACAAACTAGAGATGAAAGTCTTGAGGATTATCTGGAAAGGTTCCTATTTGGTGTCAAGAAGTCCAAGTATAGTACTCTCAATGAAGATTCCCTCAAACTGATATTTTTGAGGGGCATCAGTGATGAATGCACCAATTCCTTAGATCTTATGGGAGGAGGTGACATTATACAATCTACTTGGGTTGAAATAGGACAAATTTGCAAGAAGTATTCCAGATCTACTTCTAAGAAGAATAGGAGATTTAAGCCAAGGGCACCATCATCAACATCTGGAACTGGAGTTTCTAGACTGGAACTGAGCCATCTATTAAAAGATTTCAAGGAGGACATTATAAACAATATGGAAACTCAGTTGGATACATTGGTAGCTAAGAAGAAGCATGAGGAAGCTGATGCATTTCTTGTAGAATTTTGTCCTCATTGTAAGTAGTGGAAGAAAGATTGCAGATGTAAGATGGTTGCAAATGTTGAAGTACCTGATTTCAAACTAATTCAAGGTGAGGATGAACAAGTCTTCTATGTTGCTCAAAGAAGACCAAATTTTTAAAGACAAGGTATGCCACCCGATCCACTTTCCTTTTTTGGTTATAGTGGTAATTCTTATGCACCAAATAACCAATGACAACCACATTATTCTCAAAATTTTGGTAACTATCCACATTGGTATGGGTCACAAGGCCAAGGACAACAATTTGCTAGTAAATTCCCCCAGTGGCAGCAGCCACAGGGAAACTGGTATCCACCTCAGGGTCAAGGGAACCAGTTTCAAGGGAATTGGCAACCTACCTCTCAATGGAGGGGAAAACCATCATGGCCATCCCAATCTTCTGGATATCAGTCCCCTGCTTAGCAGCCACAACCTCCTGCTTTAATCCCTCCTCTTGTAGCTACAACTGCACCTCCTAAGCCAACGCAATTGCCTAATCCAAATATCAAATTTTAGCAGCAACAACAACAAGCTTATTCAGCTGATGCTAATCAATACCCAACCTATTCTTTATCACTAGATGATATTCACCTCCGATCTGGGACAACTCTACCTAATCCCTCTCATCCGGTTATTACTGAGGTACAAGAAGAGCAACCAATCTCTGATCCTAAAGATACAATACCTCAAAATCAAATATTACCACCATTTCCCCATAGACTGAAAGACAATGAAGTTTCTATTGAACAACAATAAAGCTTTGATATTCTTGATCAACTGAAGCACATTTGTGTTAAAATTTCATTGTTGCAAGCAATAAAGGATGTCCCTATATATGGTAAGGCATTGAGAGAAGCATGCCTAAAGAAACCAGGCAGAAAGAAAAAGGATCCACAAACAGTTCATGCTATGGGTCAATTGGCTGATATTATGTTAGGAAAAATTGTCATTCCAAAGTATTCTAATCCAGGTAGCCCTGTTGTGAGTATAGTCATCAATGGCAGTCAAATAAAAAATGTTTTAGTTGATCTAGGGGCAACCATTAATGTAATGACAAGGGAAGTAATGAAACATCTAGAGATCCATAGTTTAAGGGCTACACCCATAGTTCTCCAACTTGCTGATGGCTCTGCAGTAAGACCTGATGGTATCATAGAAGATATAGTAGTTATTCTAGATTCCTAGGAATATCCTACAGACTTTATGATTTTATCTCTAAAAGCAACATTGGGGGGATATCCAGTCATTTTGGGTAGACCATGGCTTGCCACAGCTGATGCATATATTGGGTGTAGATCAGGAGACATGACTATTTCAGATGGCAGTTCCACAAAAACATTAGTCTTGTATTCCCCAGCACAACCTCATCTTAAGCAGCAGCAGGCTGTTTGGCCTATCTTGGGAGAGGAATTTGAAGAAATTGACTCTATTAATCACCTTATGATGATTAATCAAGGCCCACTCATGCAGTTATATGATGAAGAATCAATTCTTTATAAGGTCCTGATAAATGAATTAATAGAAGATCAAGAATTGCAGGAATTGGTTCTGAATATTGTAGGTTTGGACTTTCCTGCAGCCACTGATATCTTGCATACCTTGTTGCAGCAAGAATTGTCTTATTCTCATTTTTTTGATATAAATCAGATTGATCTTACTATCAAGGTAGAGGTGGAATTGAATAAATATCTGAACATCAATAAGAATATATCAGATACTCAAAAGGATAGTCTAGTGGACTTGTTGAAACTCCATAGAAATGCTTTTGCATGGGATTACAAGGATATGAATGGAATTGATCCAGCAGTTTGTACTCATCATATTTACATAAAGGATGAGTGTTGCCCCCACAAACAACCTCAAGGAAGAGTCAACCCTGCCTTGAAGGAGATAGTTAAAGAAGAATTACAGAAATTGTTGAAAGCTAGGTTTATCTATCCTATCTCTGATAGTCAATGGATATCACCTTTGGTGATAGTTCCTAAAAAGGGAGGCAAATGGAGAGTGTGTTGATTATAGAGCCTTGAACTTAGCCACAATGAAGGATCATTTTCCACTGCCATTTGTGGATCAGGTATTGGATTCTCTTGCTGGTAAGAGATATTTTTCATTCCTGGATGGTTTTAGTGGCTATAATCAGATACAAATAGCTCCTAAGGATCAGGAGAAGACAACATTTACTTGCCCATGGGGCACATATGCATATTTTGTTCTTCCTTTTGGGTTGTGTAATGTTCCAGCCACTTTTCAAAGGGCAGTGATTAGTATTTTTTCTGATATTTCTCAAGATATTATGGAAATTTACATGGATGACTTTACAACTTATGGCTCTGAATTTGATCAAGCATTGGGTAATTTAAAGAAAGTTTTGCAATAGTGTGAAGACTACAACTTGTCTTGAAATAGTGAGAAGTGTTTCATTATGATGGAAGAAGAAATAGTCCTTGGCCATCATATATTTGTACAAGGCATACAAGTGGATCCAACAAAGATTGAGGTTATTCAACATATTAATGACCCTGTGAAGCAGAAAGATGTGAGAAGTTTTCTTGGTCGTGCTGGATACTACAGAAGATTTATCAAAGATTTCAGCAAAATTGCAAGTCCCTTATATTCATTGCTTACTAAGGATGCAGAATTTAAATGGACCTCAGCATGCAATGAAGCTTTTTTAAAGCTTAAGCATGCTTTGACTCAAGCACTAGTTCTAAAAGGACCAAATTGGTCTCTACCATCCAAATCCATACTGATGCATTTGATTATGCCATAGGAGCAGTGCTGAGACAAAAAGTTAACAAGTTGGAAAATGCAATATATTATATCAGTAAGAATTTGCAGGGACCTGAATTGAATTATACAGTTACTGAAAAGGAAATGCTAGCTGTCATATATGCCCTTAACAAGTTTAGACACTATATTACAAGGTATCCCATATTTGTGCATACAGATCATACTGCAATTAGATATCTCATGAATAAGCCATCAATCACTGATAGATTAGCTCGCTGGTTATTGTTGATGCAGGAATTTGATATCACAGTTGTTGATAAGCCAAAGAAGTCTAATGTGGTTGTAGATTATCTTTCACGTCTTCAATTTTAGGAAGATTCTACAATGATAGATGACACTTTTTCGGATGAGCATTTGTTTCTCATACAGGCTCATACTCCTTGATATGCTGATATTGCCAACTATTTAGCTGCAGCTAAGATGTCAATTTCTTTTTCTCCTAAGGAAAGAAGGTTGCTAGTTGAGAAAAGTTTTAACTTTTCATGGATTGTTGATTGTCTATTTTATACTGGACTTGACCAAGTCATGCAAAGATGTGTCAGAGAAGATGAAACATATGACATCCTGCATGCATGTCATGATGAGCCGTGTGGAGGTCATTTTGCTGCCAAAAGGACAGTAATGAAAATACTCAATACCGGATACTATTGGCCTACATTACACAAGGATGTAGCTCAGTACACAAGGAAATGTGATAGATGTCAGTGAATGGGCAGACCTACAAAATCTGATGAGATGCCACTATATCCTCAAATATCTGTTACACCATTTGACAAGTGGGGATTAGATTTTGTTGGCCCCATTGATCCACCTTCTAATGGCAAATCTTATATCTTGGTATGTACAGACTATGTAACAAAATGGGTAGAAGCTAGAGCTATGAAACATGCAAGAGATAATAAGGTGGCTGAGTTTCTCTATGAAGAGATATTTACAAGGTATGGAGTACCAAGGGAAATTGTCTCAGATCAGGGACCTCAATTTACATCAACATTGATAAAAGCTTTGGTTAATGAATACAATATAAGACACATGAAATCTACTCCATATCATCCACAGTCTAATGGACAAGTAGAAGTTACCAATAGAGAGCTTGAGGCTATTCTTACAAAAACAATGTCTATCCACAAGAAAAATTGGTCTCATCAACTTTCAGAGGCAATTTGGGCATATAGAACAACATGGAAAATACCAATTGGATTCACACCTTTTGAGATGGTTTATGGCAAAACAACAATGATGCCTATTGAATTTGAGCATAAAACCTTGAGAACAACTCTACAACTGAATATGACATTGTCTGAAGCATAGAAAGAACGCATTCAGTAGTTAAATGCTCTTGATGAATGGAGGAAGATAGTTGTTCAACAAACATAATTGATTCAAAACCAAAGAGCAAGATGGCATGATAAATATATCAGAGAAAAAAAATTCAAAGTTGGTGACTGAGCACTCCTATATGATTCCAGATATAAAGATGCTATGGGAAAACTCCAAACAAGGTGGTTAGGTCCTTATAAGGTAGAAGAAGTTTTTCAGAATGGAGCAGTCTGTTTGTCCACAATAGATCTTGTTCGATTTAAACTCTTAGTGAATGGACACCGCCTATGAATTTATCACAAGCCAACTACTAGAGAAGAGTTCCTGCAGCAGTTTGCTCCACAAAGTGAAATAAAAGTTCCTGCAGCAACTGCCAATGATGTAGTATCAATTCATGAGCTTCCTATTGCACTTGAGCAGATTGATAAAGTTGATGTTCCTACAGCCTTTGCAGTGAACTTATTTACCATATCATAATAAAATATTTCCATGGGAATATTGTTCTCCGTACATAAAGCTCCATCCACTACATTCTATCCCACTTTCTTACCTATCACTTCATTTCATTTTGCCATCATTTTCGCCCAATTGCAGGTACTTGTATATTGTACTTTATTTTAATTATGCATTTATTAGTTCATTATGATTTTATCTTGTTTAAATCCACTCCAAACCCGAAATCTCGTTAGCCTGTGTGGACACGTGCTAGGTTAAGTTGGGGGGTACTTTGTGGTCCTTTTTCCAATGAGATTTATTATCAATTTTTTGATACCCCGAATTGATTTCCTAACTAACATTACTTATGATGATGATTACACGCAAGTGAATAATAAAGTCTGCTGCCAAAATTAAGATATGTATGTAGATTTTAGTTTTTTTGCAAAACTGTCAAACATTTTGGTGAAGCTGCGGAAGTATCAGAGTAAAAGATGGGCGGTGATTTAATTCACCATGAGCCAATGGTCCATTAAGGGTTGCTGTAGGATGTTGTCTGTGAGCATTATTTCCGAAACCATCGCTGGTTGGAATATTTCTTGAAAATCAGGGATTACAACGACAAAATTGCTACAGAATTCATGCATTCCTTTGATGAAGGAGAAGCTACAGTTAAAGGGTTGAGGTTAACTGCTATGGAGCAGTGAATTACAGAGGTCATAGGGTTGCTGTAGGAAGGAGAACTCTTTCCAGAATCAAAAGACCCAAGGAGTGCTAGGGCAGAGTTCACAATTTCCACTGACAGACCCTTAATGGTGGATAGACAAGGGACTAGAAGGGTTTCTTTACTAGCACATTGGCCTTAGGTAGCTTTGTATGTTATGAAATATATTACATGTGAAGGGCGGTATTCAAATCTGCATTCACCTCATTTTAAGTTACATAGTCATCTGCGTCATGGCCAGCGAGTTAATGTCCCTAATTTCTTATACCATCTCATTTCTATAAGTGCTAAGGAGACTCGAAAGTATGGAAATCGCTCTGTTAGCCATCATGGACTAGTTAAGTTGCTTGTACAGTGGTCCCTGAGAGATGTTTCACAAATGGAATGGGGTGTATTTGAGGATATTTTGCAATTTAGGGTTGATGATGCCCCTGTTGCGAATAATCCACCGGCTCAAGAAGAGATTGTTGCAGAAGATCCTTCTGGTGAAGATGAGGGTTTGCTTGTTGCTGAAGGAGCCGCAATTATTATGGAAGAAAATATTGAAGCAGAGTCAATTGAAGAACAACCCTCTACTTCTCTTCAAATAGATTCACCCATTTTGTAAAGGGAAGGAAAAGAGTTGGAAAATGATGAATCAGATGAAGAATTTGTTATCCGACCACAGGTAACTCAGATTCCTCCTACAGCCAAGAGGCGTCAAATAAAAACAAAAACTCCTGCGGCTATTTCAAAAGTGTATGTAAGGAGAACAAGAAGGAGGACACAAAAGACTCAACCTGTGAGTAATCTAGCAGAGGTTATTGCAGTAGAAACTTCAGAAGAAGAAGATGCTGCAGAGAAAGTAATTCAAGAAAACCCTATGGAGGAAGAAGATGCCACAGAGAAATCAATGCAAGAACACCCTGTGGAAGAAGAAATTTAAGAAAACCCTGCAGAAGAAGAAATCCAAGAAGAAATTCAGGAAGAGGTCGTAATGGATAAGCTAGCAAATCTTGCTTCTGTGGCATTGCAATGTTAAGAGATTGTTGATGATGTTCTACAACAACCTGAAGAAAATGTGGGAGATATGTCAACCCAGAATGAGGAGTTTATTGAAGAAATTTCATGGTCTAAGGTAGATCCTATTAGACCTCCTTCATCCCTTAGTAGTTTATCTATTACTTTAACATTTTTTAGGCAATGGGAAATAGAGAAGGATAGGTTGCAGGGGATAATTAATAAGCAACAAAAAGAGATTGAAAAGAGAGATAATAGAATTGAGGAATTAGAAGCTAAGGTAGAAGTGATTTATGGTATGATTCCTGAGTTGATGCAGTGTAGCGCACCCCCAAGAGTTTATGTAGTACATTTTGAAGAGTGGTATCTGAACTTCAGACTAAACCGCATTGTTAGGGACCTTAATCCATCCTTGGAAACACCTGAGGAATTCTATCATGCTTATCAAACCTCTCCACATGTTGTGAGGAATTTGTTATGTGAATTATATTTACATAACTATGTTATACCCCAAGACAGAGAATGGAATCATTTATTGTATATTGGGGATATCCATCTCAGAGCTTTAATGTCATGGATCCAAAATGAGATTATCATAGGGCCACAAGCTAGGGAGTTTGAAAAAGTAGAGCTTGACTATCCATTACCATTGAGAAGGGGATCAAAAGCACCAAGGGTTCTTTATTATGATTGGCAAAAGTTGCTAATAAGAGATGATGTTAGTAAGATAGTACTTCCAATGAGAGAGGAAGTCTATCAAGCGTATGAGCATTTGGTTCAAACCCACAGGACAACCACACTAGAAGGGTTAACTCGACGCTGGAATAATCTACCAGATCATTTAAAACTGGGAGAACCTTATTCATTACAGAATTTTCATGCAACCATACAAAGAGCCTCCAGATACATATAGTTAGGCAGGGAGAAAGCCAACAACTGGTTGCCATTGATCTTTCAGCCTTCGATCCTTATGTGGTCACTTTTGGCATGCCAACCAACAGAACAAAATTATGATGCAGTTGCAGAAGAAACAACTAGATGGTCCAGGTTAAGAAAAATGAAAGGATTTTATTAGAATTTGCCTTCCAAGGGAATAGGGCAGGACACTATTGGTGATTTTAGAGTTTCTGCAAAAATAAAAAAATTTCCTTTTGCTGCAAGAGCAGCAAACCCTTAAAGTTGGGGGGCATGATAAGTTGATGCTTTGACATGTTTTTTATCATGACTCTTAGGTTTTTGACATCTTTTGGGTTGCATTGTGATAGTAAAGTATTGTGAATTGACTATATGTAATCCATGTTTTAAATCTGAACTTATAAAATTATGTTTGAACTTTGTCGGTTAATTCCTGTAGCCATGCCAATTTATTCCTGCAGCCAAATTATTTGTCCTTGTGATATGCAGATTATTTAGGATAATGTCATATGTGAGTTGATGAATGTATTAATTGAGTAAGATACATATACATGTCCTTGTATGTTGTTTTTGTTTTAGTGCAGATTATAATTGATGCTGCGGTGGATGATTTTCTTTCGCACCTAAGGACTGGAGAATCACGTTCAGGTAACTGGAGATCAAACTGAAGGGGATCCGAGCAAGCGCAATGTATGGCATAATCAGAGTAGTTATACTTCACCATGGGAGTTTAACTCTAGTGCGTATTGAATTCGCAAAATATCACTTTGGCGTGCAAAGACTGTGGTTTGGTTTTAGATCCACAGTTCCTACAGCCAAGCTCTTAGTTATCTCCTTCATCTGACAATCATCCGCCTCTTCTTCTGGGCGTGATTTGAGTTGTCCATTGTGGTTGATCTTTTCTTTATAATAAGCTCTTCCTTATTGCTTAGAGTTAGACAAGATAGAAAGGAATTGAGCAGAGTTTTGACAAGCATTCTGAATTTTCTCTTTTAGAATATGTAATCATTTTCAGGAAGAAATGAATAAAGAATATGTTGTTGTGATCTGTTAAAAGTATTTTGCTGGAAGTTTGATATCACTCATCCAAGGGGGCCCACTTGGTGAGTGATCCTATGTTTATGATCATTGAAGTTATTTTTTACTTAGTTGCAGTAGAAGTTCATGACTGGATTGTTCTTGCAGCCACTGGAAAATAGATCCGCTAACTGTTCCTACAGCCAAGACAGAACAGTGTGATTTCTGTTATTTTCATTAGATCATTCCAACATTGTTTTGTGAAGCTTTCATGTAGCCTTTTATGATTTCCATTCTTACCTTTCCTTTTTGCATAATGTTAGTTACTACAGTAATGCAAAATAATCATTTAAGGAGCTTAGTGAATATATATTGCAGACCCATTTCAAGTTTTATGTTCCTGGATTGATAACTAAATGAACACCAGCCATGAAAATAGTAAACTCTACCATATGAATGTCCAAAATTTGGATTGAGATTTCAATTAGAGATATTATTATCATTATTGTTGGGGTAGACACTCTGTTCCAGGGGGTGTTTCGATCACCAACAATAACTTGTTGATTTTCTATGGTCATGGCAATCATGTCGCACTCATAACCATCTAGGAGGCAAGGATGTTAGGCATTGATCTACTAACATTGTCCACTCACACATCTCATAAACTTTAGCCCCACGATGTCAGTGTGTTTTCTCCTTTCAAAACATACTTCAAACATGAACGAGCATCATGGCTAGCAAGATGTCCCAATGTAGAAATTGGGAGGGCAAAACTAGCTGAACTAGGCAACAAATCCTTGACAAAAGCAATGACAGTCTCAAACACTGTAGCAGGATTCAAGAGGACGGGGATATGGCCCCTCAATCCCGATGCACTCATTCAAGACATGAAACCCAACAACACATTTGAAATTAATGATGGCGAGGATGCTTCTACGGTGCAAAAAATACTTAGCCTATCATGAGTTATTGTTTCAATAGAAGAGGTTGTAGAAAACATTTCTCAGAATAATCAAACTGATTCAAATGCACAAATGAACTCTAATAATCTACCTCAACACATGGTCGAAATCTAGGTTGACAATAGTGGCGACAATCTTAGTCTTCCCTCCGAGCCAATACCATTGGAATGGGTATTAGAAGGGGAAATGAATATAGGTATTGACATAAAGGGCCATGAAGAACAAGGACTTTTACTTTCCCATCACCACCACTCACCCTCCCATCGAAGCTGGTGCATTACTATTTTGATTGTGCAATATCTAATTTTGCATTTGATGCAATATCTAATTTTGCATTTGATGCAAAATGTACATAAGAAACATAAGTAGGTGGCAATGATGTGGAGGCCAACATAGGATCCCAAGAAAATGACACTTGAGCTTCTCAATCAGAACCAATAATCAACAAATTCTTAAAAATGCTCATGCACACTATCAACCAAAAATGGTGAAAGGGGGCTAAAAATGGTACTTCGTTCAACCGCCAATCTCTGCTATTAACATTGCATGATTACATGAATCTTTTAATGGAACATGAGCAAAGGAAGAAAGAGCTCGAGGAGATCAAAGTCCCAAAGAAAAAATAGAGTAAGGAGAATAAGGTAGCTCATCTTTTGGCAAAGGAACATGACAAAATAGAAAGGGAAATGGCATGTCAAGAAAAGAAAAAACAAAGAGAATAGAAGAAGAGGGACAAGGATGATAGAAAAGAGAAAGAGAGGGAACTAAAGGAACAAGGGGCTAAGGAAAGGGTCATCCAAGATAAGGCAAGGGATTTGGCAAGGAAAAGGCGGTTAACCAATACATCCATTCCAACCACTTCCTTGCCTAAAAACCATGGAATAATGTGGGATATGATCAACATAAACTCCCTAACTTTACACATGCGTTCACCCCTTCAATTATTTTCTCCTATGAGTTTTGTTTCAAGCATCCCACCACCAATTATGAGAAATGCAACGCAACTCCAAGTCAAGTAACTAGCAGTGGATATGGCAGTCCAACCGCAAGTCAAGCAGCTAGCACTCAACTACCAACATCAAGGGTTGATAACATAGTTCCTACTACATCCTCAAGGATCCAAACTGCATCACCCACTACTTTTCCTATTTGGTAAAACTGAAATTGGGATGGATCCATAATTGAACCAACAATGGACAATGTCATAGTTTGTTTGTTTTTGTTTTTTAATTTATACCACTTGTAAAGCGGAAAATCGAACCCTAGGTGTTCTCCCCCACTCCAAGGAGAAAGGGGGTCACTAGGATTGACGGTTTTCACTTAGGAGGGACTTTACATTCAAAAGAGGGGTTGAAACCCACAAGATCCAATCCCACACAATGCAGGATTGGATTCTAAATGAGTTTCAAGGGTTGTGACATAAAGGATACCCTCTTTTGTAAAGAATGTAGATAGAAGATTGAACTAGGAATGTATGTAGAAGCAAGAAAGATTCCCTTATAAATAGAGATAGGGATACAGGATGAAGCTGCGGACCTGGAATTAGCAGTAAAATGTCGAGATGATGTTGTTCTGCAAATTTGGGTGAAAGTTGACGGGACCATGGCGCCTGACGTGCACACGGTCCTTCGAAAAATCCGCGAAACGAAGGGGGATCTGTTCGTCTCTGCACAAGGATTCCAGATCTTCAATTACAGTCGCGTACCTGCAACCTACACATAGAAAAGAGAGGACGATTGGGGGGTTAGGGATTAGGGGTTTGCCTTTAGGTCAAACCCCGGTTTTGGAATTAACCAAGAAATGAGAATGCTGTAAATGTAAATGTTTGTAATGTAAACAAGTACTGATACCTTGTTGTAAGAATGTTTGTATTCTTACATGCAAAGGTGTAATGTATGTTATATGTTGTATGTTGTAAGTGATCTCCTCTTCAATGGTTGAATCCTTGTCTTGAATGCAACACTTAGCCTTGAATGGAGACTTAGAATGCTCAATTGCTTGAAGGAATGCTTGAATGCTTGAATGTTTGAATGTTTGCCTAGCGCTTCCGCCTCTTGTACACATATGTACTTCCTTCTTTCTTGCCTCCCCAAATGGAAGGGGAAATGTAGTTTATATACTTGTCAATTAGGGCTGATAGACTGATTTTTTCGACCTTGGGCCGACCAGGAAACAATATTTTCCAATTTGCAAACTTAAAGACCCGAAGCCCCAAAAGAGACCGGGCCCAAAATAGGGCCAGGGACAAGGGCGCTGGGCGCCATGGTCCCACCTCCAGGGACAGCAGGGTGCAAGGAGGATCAGGCCAGGGTGCTGAAAAATGCAGTTTTTGATGTCATAAGCAAGTTTCGGGGTCTCCATTCAGGTTCAGTGTTGCATCGCCATCGTGAAGACCCAAATGCAGTCGAAATTGCAAGTGTCACAATTTTAGGACGCTACATTTAGCCCTCACTTTAGCGGGAGTATAAGCGTACGCCCATACTTCCGGTAAAGTACAAGGAAACAACATTGAAAAACTTTCACCACGTCAAGAAGGCAAGATATACCAAGCCCCCAGTGGACTAAGGATCTTACGACTTTGATTGACAAAGTAAAAGGGAAGATCACGAGGGAGAACCATGACTGTCAGTAGTAAGGTTCCCTCACTATGAGTCATGCAAGAAAGATATCAAAAATTTTCAAGGCAAAGCTAAATTTGTCAAGAAATTTTCAAGTATCTTGAAGAGATCTGAACAGGGTGTATGCCCCCCTACGTTAAAGCGATCGCACATGCCTCATCGGGGGTGATTGCTTTAAGGTAGTGATACACATAAGAAATGAGAAGGGAAAGGAGCACGTTATCACAAGGATTTAGCCCCCAAGTGTGAGATAAGCCCAAGGATAATAGACACAAAACACAAAGCACGAGGTGACTTTGCTTTCCTTAGGGTCAGTATGCTATATGATCATTCATGTATATCATATGTATGTATGCATAATTGTTCTTCATTCCCCAATCGAGGAAGGTCACCTAGAAGAAGGGAACACATGTGTCTTTTGAGTCAACATGAGAGAGACCAAAAGAGATCTCAATGCTTTGCATCATCCTCAAGCAGACAACACTAAGGACAACAAATAGAAGAATGAGAATAACACATAGAAGAAGTAACAAAAGAGAGGAGGAAAGAGTCTGCTATGCTAATGAAACTAGTCTAGCACGTCATCTACCCCCCGATCTTGCTGATCAATGTTTTGGGAAGGAAGGGAACACGCCAGAGGAGGAACATCCAACACAGCAGATGAAACTATCACAAGATCCAAACAAGGGCTATGTTCATGTTCCAAGCCACGTTGTTCTTGTCTAGGAGCTAGGATAAGTGCTTTAGAAAATTCGTTAGATAAATGGTTATCAACATCAACATATTCATGTTCACTATCAGAATGAAAAGAAGTAACATTTTCATCATAAATAACATTTTCATCTATATCATCATCAAGATTTATAAAAATAGGATCTTTAACTCGCATAGGATCAAGACCATCATGCATCTTATGTTTAGGAGATTTTGGCTCAATTTCTGGCTGAGGAGAAAATGGAATAATGCTAGCTGAAGGTGTTTTTGGGGATTGCAAAGTTTGAGAAGCAGCTGCCTGAGCTCTAAGACGATGTTTCCGTCGGCGTTCACGTGCAGAACGATTTCGTCTAGTCTTAGTATGAAGTTGAGAAGATTGAGGAGGAGGAATGTTCTCATCCTTATCACTTGGGTGTTTAGGTTGTGGTCTCTTAGGTTGGATAATAGGAGAAGAGAAAGGTCTCTTCTCTCTATAAAAAGAAGGAGGAGGAACTGCTCCATATAAAGGAAGAATATTTGGTTTAGGAAGGAGACCAAGTCCATCATGACGAGGAGGTATAGGTATACTTTTAGAAAGTTTATTAGGCATAGACATAGTCACATCCATAGGGATGGGTTGGGAATCTTCTTGAGGAAAGACATTAGTTTTATCTTTCAAAGGAAGAACTTCCTTCTCAAGAATGATAGGAATATCAAGTTTGGATGTTCTAGGTTCACTTAGAGATAGGATCATATCTTTTTTCCACTTTTGATAAGATTTGAAAAGATGATCACTTCGCGGTGGAAGAGATTGGAATTGTTTAGGCCAAAAGTAATCAATAGGAACGCTAGAAGTTCTTTTAGCTAGTTTAAAGAGACTATGATTGACAGTAACAACTTCACCATTATGGGGAAATTTCAAACACTTGTGAATAGGAGAAGCAATAGCTTTCATGGAAGATAGCCAAGGATAGCCTAGCTTCACACGAAATTGTTCGGACGATGGAATGATAGCAAAGTTCACATCAAGGGATTTGTTATGGACCTCAATAGGTAATGTAATAGAACCAATTGCAGGAGAAGAAAATGCATCAAATAATTTCACAACCACATTTGTTTCGTCATAGATCACTTGAGTCAATTGCAAAGTAAAAAGAAATTCTTCAGTAATGATATTAACCATGCAAGAAGGATCAATAAGCACTCCACGGCAAGGTGTATTCTTGACTTTTGCAACTATATATAAAGGACCATCAGGTGCCCTGATAGTTTCACTAGAATCAAATGTGATGGAAGGTTCTTTAGGGATTTTCTACTGCTCTACAAAGTTAATCACATTCGGAGTCATAGACACAAAATCATCAGGTGAGACAGAGGAATCATTAGTATCAACCGCATTAGAGGTATGAGAAGGTAACAGATCAGTAAAAATCTGAAGATTTTGGTTAGGAGGAGCTACAGATGTATTGCCTTTATCATTCACACCAGAAACAGAGATAGTATTATTATCAATCAAATCTTGAATTTTACCCTTTAAAGCAAAACATTTTTCAGTATCATGCCCAGGTTGATGATGAAATTGACAAAAAGATTTGTTATCAAAATAGGGTGAATTAATTTTTGTAGGATCTATTTTCCTTATAGGAGGGAGAGTAAGCACATTTTGTTCCAATAATTTATTCATAATACTATGCAATGATTCATTCAAAGGAGTAAACTTTCTTTCTTTCTTGAAAAACTTAGAAATAGGAGGCACACCTGATGCTGCATTCACATTGTTGTTGATGATGTTTGCATTGAATTTAATGGACTCTCTGTTCGGTTTAAACTTCCCAAATGGTTGTTGACTACTATCACCCTTATCACTCGGAGCCATAGGATTTGCTTGTTCCATTTGACTCATAGTCAGTTGATAATTGTGAAGAGTTGCACACAACTGTTGGAAAGAAGTAAACTCAGAAAACAAGAGTTTTTCTCTAATATCTTTTTGTAAATTAGAAATAAAGATTCTTTGAATATCATTGCCAGGCATTGGAAAAGAAATTTGAGCATACAAATGCTTATATCTACCAATTAAATCAGTCACTTTTTCTTTAACACCTTGTTTACAATGCATTAAATCAATCAAAGTAACTTTAGGACTTATATTGTTTTGAAATTGTTGAATGAAAGCATTTGCAAGTTGTTGGAAAGATGTAATAGAATAGGAAGGCAACGAGCAATACCATTGTAGAGCCTTGTCTCTTAATGTTCTAGTAAACAATTTTGCAAGCAATCTTTGGTCATGAGCAAAATCGGTACATATTGTTTGAAAAGTCTTAACATGTGTTAGAGGATCACCCTTACCATTATAAAGCTCCAATTGCGGAATTTCAACATGCTTAGGGGGAATAGCTCGAACAATGTCAAGAGAAAGTGGGCTTGCAACATCAAATGTGGGCACACTAAACTTAGATTGATTCATAGAGGCAATTTGTTGCTATAAAGAAGAGACAGTTTGTGCAAGATTGTTAATGGTCGCTTCAGTCGAAGAGTTCATATTAGATGTGTTAGATTGAGATGGAGGTTTTATGTTATTGAAAGAAGGTATTGATTGAGAGTAAGGTGGCGGGACACTATGATAGTTAGTCATAGGAGATGATTGGAAAGGAGGAACACTACAAGGAGGAATGGAATGGTTAAATGAATTGCCTCCTTGCACCAGGTTCATTTGTGGAGATATAATAGGGACACTCATTGAAGGAATGAATGAAGAAGTCGGATTGAATGAAGGAAGAGGGTTAATTGAAGAAGAGGGATTGCCCCCATGACTGGTGATCATAGGTGGAATGTCTTGTATTGAAGTAGTCATTATGTTTGATGTAAAAGTAGGTATACTAGCAATAGAAGTTGCCAAAGGGATAGAATGATTGATTTGAGTAGGAGGTTGTGTATAACCCAAAGTTTCGGCACAACTCTTCATAGGCATCACATTTGAATCCACAATGTGTGCAATACCACGCAAAATGTCAATTCCATTCTTATCACTTTGAAGCATACATTTTAGACCCTCAATTAAAGGAAGAGCTTGACTATCGGGGTATTCTTGAGACATCCATTGTCGAAAATCATCAAATTGGTTATCCAATTTCGAAAGTTGTTCTTCAGAAACCTCATGGAGAGCTTCTTCATCATTAAGAGGATTAGAGGAATTACCCATGTCCTCGTTAAATAGGCCATTCAAATTAGGTTCCATCTCCTCAGTAATTAAACCTTGGAAAGACTTAATTCTAAGGCTTCGTCTAACGGGAATAGTGTAAGTAGGGCTTATTGTTGTAAAACTCATGCACTAAAGAAAGAGGGAAAATTTTGAATTTTAGATGTAGCAAATTTCAATAAAATCAGCCAATCTCCTAGATTTAAGCTGTTAAATACAATCAGGACAATCTCCCGAAATTTCGGAAAAACTGTCCAGGACCGTGGCGAACGGAGTGCACACGGTCCTCGCAACTTTTTTTGAAATTTTCAGGGATGAAAGTTATGATGATTTTAAAGCTAACCTGAAAAAATTGAGTGATTTTACGATCTGTAGATAGGCCAAATTAAAGTTGCAATCTCGAAATTGAACCCTACCAAGATTGTTGAAAAAATGCAAAATTTGAATTTTGAAAAAGAGAGGGAAACTGAAATTTTGAATTTTATGATTTTAGAGGGAATACCAAAAGTAATGCCGGTTTTGAAATTTAAAAATTGACTCAATTTCACGCAAAATTCAATTTTGAAAGTGGAAATCAAGGTTGTTGTAATTAAACATTTAATTTCAAAAGTCACAAACTGCAAAAATTTGAATAAAGCACTGAAATTTCGAATGAATGCCAACACACTTTTCAGATTTAGGATAGTAAGAAACACAATTTTGACATGAATTTCAATTTCAACAATTTTTGAATGATTAGAAGCCTTAATCCAAGCAATCGCTAGACCAACTTTGACTGTAATTTTGAAAGTGTTGGAATTGATGAAATCGGCCAAAATTCTGGATTTTAGCAGAAAAATACAGTAAGATCTAGCTCCCGAAATTTTGGAAAAAATGTCGGGGACAATGGCGCCCGGGGTGCACACGGTCCTCGCAACTTTTTTCCAAATTTTCAGGGATGAGAGATATTATGATTTTGTTGCGGAATCCAAAGTTACAGCCGATTTGGAAGTGTTTTAATTAGTGAAATCATCAGTCAAAGGCTGAATCAAGAGGGTTTTAAAAATTAGGGTTTTGACACTTAACCACTTAATTTTCAAAATTAAAGCACAGATATGATTTGACAATTTGCAGTAGAAGGGTAGATCTGAAACAAGCATTAACAATTAAACATTTCGCAAGCTCAATTATTAAAAAGCAAATTTTAGGGTTTTTATGCAATTAACCTCTAAAATTTGCAAAAGATCAAACATGAAAATGTAATTAAGGAAGCAATTTTTTTAGATCTAACCATGAATAATCAGAATTAGGATGTTCACGTCGGGTTCACCAAAATGTAAAGCGGAAAATCGAACCCTAGGTGTTCTCCCCCACTCCAAGGAGAAAGGGGTTCACTAGGATTGACGGTTTTCACTTAGGAGGGACTTTACATTCAAAAGAGGGGTTGAAACCCACAAGATCCAATCCCACACAATGCAGGATTGGATTCTAAATGAGTTTCAAGGGTTGTGACATCAAGGATACCCTCTTTTGTAAAGAATGTAGATAGAAGATTGAACTAGGAATGTATGTAGAAGCAAGAAAGATTCGCTTATAAACAGAGATAGGGATACAGGATGAAGCTGCGGACCTGGAATTAGCAGTAAAATGTCGAGATGATGCTGTTCTATAAATTTGGGTGAAAGTTGACGGGACGATGGCGCCCGGCGTGCACACGGTCCTTCGAAAAATCCGCGAAACGAAGGGGGATCTGTTCGTCTCTGCACAAGGATTCCAGATCTTCAATTACAGCCGCGTACCTGCAACCTACACACAGAAAAGAGAGGATGATTGGGGGGTTAGGGATTAGGGGTTTGCCTTTAGGTCAAACCCCGGTTTTGGAATTAACCAAGAAATGAGAATGCTGTAAATGTAAATGTTTGTAATGTAAACAAGTACTGATACCTTGTTGTAAGAATGTTTGTATTCTTACATGCGAAGGTGTAATGTATGTTATATGTTGTATGTTGTAAGTGAGCTCCTCTTCAATGGTTGAATCCTTGTCTTGAATGCAACACTTAGCCTTGAATGGAGACTTAGAATGCTCAATTGCTTGAAGGAATGCTTGAATGCTTGAATGTTTGAATGTTTGCCTAGTGCTTCCGCCTCTTGTACACATATGTCCTTCCTTCTTTCTTGCCTCCCCAAATGGAAGGGGAAATGTAGTTTATATACTTGTCAATTAGGGCTGATAGACTAATTTTTCCGACCTTGGGTCGACCAGGAAACAATATTTTCCAATTTGCAAACTTAAAGACCCGAAGCCCCAAAAGAGACCGGGCCCAAAATAGGGCCAGGGACCAGGGCGCTGGGCGCCATGGTCCTGGGGGACCAGGGCGCTGGGCGCCCTCGTCCTGAAGGACCAGGGCACTCACTGGGCGCCATGGTCCCACCTCCAGGGACAGCAGGGTGCAAGGAGGATTAGGCCAGGGTGCTGAAAAATGCAGTTTTTGATGTCATAAGCAAGTTTCGGGGTCTCCATTCAGGTTCAGTGTTGTGTCACCATCGTGAAGACCCAAATGCAGTCGAAATTGCAAGTGTCGCAATTTTAGGACGCTACACCACTAACAATGGACAATTGATCCATTCTTATTTTTGTTAGTTTTTTTTAATTTGTACTATCAGATGTGAATTGCATTATGTGTTATCAATACTGCAATACTACAATTATGTGTTATCAATATTACAACAATGCAAATTTTATGTTTTATTAATACTGTAATAATGCAATTATGTGCTCTGAATATTGCAGTAGTGCAATAATGTGTTATCAATTTTGTAATAGTGCAATAACGTGTTATCAATATTGTAATAGTGCAATAATGTGTTATCAATATTGTAATAGTGCAATAATGTGTTATCAATATTGCAATAATGCAATTATGTGTTATTATTATTGCAATAGTATAATAATGTGTTATCAATATTGCAATAATGCATGGCCACCTTATTCACCAACTTCACTGCATTTAGTGATCACTGTCACCCTACATTCCCTTTGCTTGCTCACATTAACTTTGTGTTGCTTCTCCTTATTGCCACTACATAGCTTGGCTTTTTCGATCACAAAATCATTGAATGCTCCTACCTCGATGCCTTTTGATGCCAACTTTCCTTCAATTTTCTCTTACTTCTTCTCGAGTCTTTGACATATTATAGACCATAACGTATTCACCCAGCACCTCAGAAAATGCTCCCTTCGGTTACCAGTCTCCCTTCAACCTCGAGGATGGCTACAACTCTCTCTTCCACCTTGGAGATACCAATGACCCTCGTTCTTGGGCAATTGACATCCACAATGAATCAATAGTGTAATGAGAACACACAACCATTTGATGGCCCTTTAGTGTTGATTTGTGTTGTAGAGCTCACCCATTCACTTTGAATGGTTGAGTGCAGGATAATTCAATAGAAAAAGGGTTTCAAATAGCATCATGCCCTCATTGTTAAGATCTAATATCAGGGTGGACTGCGATTTTCTATAAGAATTTGAATATCTATAAGTATAATAGAAATCAATTTTGTGGGCATGTTTAGGAAACAAAATGGTATGAAACATGTAAAATGTAAATATGATTGGAAATGCTATGAAACATAATGATATGAAATCTGTAGATATCATTGAGCTACCACAATGACCATTTGTACACAACATTGAACACCAAGATGAAGACACGAGATAGGATGCACATGTACACAACACAACCAACAACATAAACTAAATAAACCACGAGGATTTAAATAAACTAAATAAACAAATATGGATGTATATGTATATGTATAATATATATAGATGCACATACATA
Source organism: Cryptomeria japonica (assembly GCF_030272615.1). Lineage (NCBI taxonomy): Eukaryota > Viridiplantae > Streptophyta > Pinopsida > Cupressales > Cupressaceae > Cryptomeria > Cryptomeria japonica. The sequence continues at coordinate 209,229,474 of NC_081405.1, read as the reverse complement.
TACATGTGCATGGATATACATGTACATGCATATACATGTGCATGCACATATATACATACATATAAATATATATGCATAAGAAACTAAAAAAAACATGGTGATGTAGAGTAGTAAGGGTTTCACAAATTATGAATGTTTACATACACCCCCCATAATGAGGATTGCAAAAGAGACACTACATTTTGTGAAAGCTTTTACAGTACTAAATTATGTTTCATATTATCTACAAATCAGTTTGAATTGGTAGAATGCAACATAATTTCAAAATACTCTAAAAGGTTTTGTATGATGTAAGGATGTAAAACATAATTTTACACAATACAACATAACTAAATACTAAATCATATCCGAAATATTTAAATATCACAAGCTACCACAATGAGCACTTGTACACAACATTGAACACCAAGATGAAAAAATGGGATATGATGCACATGTACACAACACAACCAACAAAATATGTAAGAATTTGATAATTGTTGTCTAAGTTAATTTGAAATGAGATAGGATGCACAACACAAAACTTACAAAATCCAAAACATACATATACTCTGGAACTCTGGGGGTCCGGGGTTCCGAGACATATATATCTATATACATATATATACATATATCTCTATACATATACATATATCTATATACATATATATACATATATATACATATATGTATATATACATATGTATACATATGTATATACATACATACATACATACATACATACATACATACATACATACATATATATATATATATATATATATATATATATATATATATATACGTGTTGGCATTATAACAGACAAAGAGAGATTGTTGGCATTTCAATAAGGATATTGAGAAGGTTGTTGATGATTATGGATATAACTGCTAAAGGATGTTTACTATCTTAATATTATTATTTTGTCATTGATGTCAAAAAATTGATTTTCTAATTTAGTATGATGTTGCCATATATTAAGAAGTATGATTTGATGAGTATACAGATGTCGGTAAAAGACACAGAAAGAATGTGATAAATAAGGGGAGGAATAAGTTATTCAATGGGCAACTATTACCGAGTTAGACAATGATGAGATCATTATGTTTAGATTGTTTTGATATCCTACATATGTTATTGATTGTAAGGTTAATACTATACTATGTTACCGAGCAAAGAACCTAGCCGGTAAACCCTAAGGAACCTAGTCGGTAAACCCTAAGGTTATTGCTATCGGTTAATGAAGGCAGAATGTCTACCGAGTGAAGTTTAGTATTTACCGAGTTGCAACTGAGCTGATGAGCTGGTTATGATTAAATGATTGATATGTCATGAATGAAGTTTGTTAAAGAATCTATGGCAAAGGAAAATCGGCAAGAAGATCTATAGCATAGATTAAACCACAATACCTTAGCAAAAGTTCCAAGAAATGTATGCGAGTTCCAAGGTGGGGTAAAACATTTTCAGATCAAAGGATTCATTGAACCTGGTCAAGTTTGAAGATCTTATGGCTATGATTGATCATGGGATATGTGATCAAGGAGATTAAGCGGTTGACAAATTGTTTATAAATAAGGAACTGTTGATAAACAATGTATGCGGGCAAGTGTATGCACAGGGATGCTACATAGTGATTACCGAGCATAGAAGCTTGAAGACCTGTTTGAATTACAAAGTATAGAGCCCATCAGATGGAGAAGATAAGTCCTATGACTAGATTGTATTGAGCAAATAAGAATCTGCTTTAGCATTTTAGATGTGAAGTTGCAGATAGATTTTTATTATTGTTATTTTGTGAAGTGACAGAAAATCTCTTAACCGAGTGGACTTAACAGTCTTATTTGTAAAACCTTCTAGCAAGGTGACATTCTGATTGAGTGTTTGAAATCCTTTAACAAGGTCACTTTTAACAAGGTGAAGATCCTAACAAATCTAAGGGAAATCCCTTAATCGGGTCACATCTAGTAATGGGTTTGTAATCGTAACAGGATTTGCTTTTAACCGAGCATACTCTAGAAGAGTATATTTCTTAGTGTATCCGAAATCCCACAGTGGGTTTTCCCTATTTGGGTTTCCACGTTAAATCTAGTGTTATGAGTGTTATGATGTTTATATGCTTATGAGTTTGCATGTTTAGCAGTTTTGGTTATATTGCTGAAGTATATGTTACTGAGGTTGAATCTGTTGTTTTTATGGAAGATTAAGTTTGTATGATTCACCCCCCCCTCTCATCTTATTAGCTTGGCATCTGTATTTTACATTAAGTATGAAAACTATCAATTGGTATCAGAGCATTGGACTCCGGAAGAAAAGTTTAAAAGTACTTGAGGAAAAGATCCAAAGATGTATAAGAGGGATGCACCGAAGCTGAACAAGTCAAGTTTCTCTACATGGTAGAAAAGGATGAAGCTGCACCTATCAGGAGTTGGAGAATATGTTGTATATTATCTGGAGAATGATTTCATCACACTGAGCACCTATCCATTGACAATGGAAGAGATAAAGGCAAAGCAAGACCATATTCAAGCAATGATTGAAATAGCATCTGCATTGACTGACTCAGAGTTTAATGATCTAGAAGGCTACAATGATGCAAAGGCAATGTGGGACAAGCTCATATCTATGTATTGTGGAGATGAACATGTTCAAAGAGAAAAAGTGGATAGTCTAAGAGGACAACTTGAATCTATGAGGATGAATGAAGGTGAGAACATAACCTAGTACAGTACAAGAATAAAGGAGATTGTCAATCAAATCAAAGGAGCAGGTGGAACTATTAAAGAAAAGGATATAACAAGTAAGTTGTTAAGAACCCTTCTACCAGCTTATGCAATCCGAGTCTCTGCAATCAATGAATTGAGGTCTATACCCAATATGCTAGTTTCTTTAGATGCTACTATTGGTAAGCTACATGCATTTGAGTTAAGTAACTTTGATTATAGCGGGTCTTCGGTAAATAAAGTTGAATCTGCATTTAGTTCTTTTCATATTGGTAAATCTGATGATTACAATGATAGAATGAGTAAGTACACTAAAGAGGATCATAGTGGAGCAAGTGAAAGAATTCGCAAGAACATGGAAGAAGTACACAAACTATATGAGGAAATCAGAAAGCAAGAAGAGTTTGAAGCACTATTAACTAGAAGGTTGCCGAGAGGCAAAGGTAAGTATAAAGGAAAACTACCTTTGAAATGTTCCAATTGTGATAAGATAGCACATATGGCTTCTAACCATCCTAACAAATATTCTACTGAAAAGAGAGATTACCAAGATGATAGATAGAAAGATAATCATTACAGAGGACGCCGAGACTTCAAGAGAAGAAATAGAAAGTCATGCTTAATAGCCGATGAGGAATCCAATGATGATAAATCAGATGAAACTGATACAAAGGAAGTAGTTTATGTGGCTATCAAAGATGGATCAGATGAAGAAAGGTATGAATAAAAAGCCCTAATATCTCACATAAATACTAATGATTCTTGGATCATAGATAGTGGATGATCACATCACATGATAGGTGATAAACACAAGTTTGTTAGGTTAGAAGATTATGATGGAGGCTATGTAAGATTTGGTAATGATGCACCATGTCCGGTAAAAGGTAAAGGATCCATAACACTTCTTGACAATGCAAGATGCAATGATGTTTATTGGGTTGAAGGTTTGATCAATTGGTTTTGCCATCAATGCCAAAGGGGGAGATTGTTGGCATTATAACAGACAAAGAGAGATTGTTGGCATTTCAATAAGGACATTGAGAAGATGATTATGGATATAACTGCTAAAGGATGTTTACTGTATTAATATTATTATTTTGTCATTGATGTCAAGAAATTGATTTTGTAATTCAGTATGATGTTGCCATATCTTAAGAAGTCTGATTTGATGAGTATAAAGATGTCGGTAAAAGACACAAAAAGAATGTGATAAATAAGGGGAGGAATAAGTTATTCAATGGGCAACTATTACCGAGTTAGACAATGATGAGATCATGATGTTTAGATTGTTTTGATATCCTACATATGTTATTGATTTTATGGTTAATACTATACTATGTTACCGAGCAAAGAACCTAGTCGATAAACCCTAAGGAACCTAGTTGGTAAACCCTAAGGTTATCGCTATCGGTTAATGAAGGCAGAATGTCTACCGAGTGAAGTTTAGTATTTACCGAGTTGCAACCAAGTAATAACATAATGAATTGAATGAATAAAAAGATTATTTAATGAAGGAAGCTGATGAGCTGGTTATGATTATATGATTGATATACCATGAATGAAGTTTGTTAAAGAATCTATGGCAAAGGAAAATCAGCAGGAAGATCTACAATGTAGATTGAACTGCAATACCCTAGCACAAGTTCCAAGAAATGTATGCAAGTTCCAAGGCAGGATATAACGTTTTTAGATCGAAGGATACATTGAACCTGGTCAAGTTTGAAGATCTGATGGCTATGATTGATCATGGGATATGTGATCAAGGAGATTAAGCGGTTGGCAAATTGTTTATAAATAAGGAACTGTTGATAAACAATGTATGTGGGCAAGTGTATGCATAGGGATGCTACATAGTGATTACCGAGCACAGAAGCTTGAAGACCTGTTTGAATAACAAAGTATAGAGCCCAACAGATGGACAAGATAAGTCCTATGACTAGATTGTATTGAGCAAATAAGAATCTACTTTAGCATTTTAGATGTGAAGTTGCAGATAGATTTTTATTACTGTTATTTTATGAAGTGACAGAAATCTCTTAACCGAGTGGACTTAACAGACTTATTTGTAAAACCCTCTAGCAAGGTGACATTCTGATTGAGTGTTTGAAATCCTTTAACAAGGTCACTTCTAACAAGTTGAAGATCCTAACAGATCTAAGGGAAATCCCTTAACCGGGTCACATCTAGCAATGTGTTTATAATCTTTAATAGGATTTGCTTTTAATTGAGCATACTCTAGAAGAGTATACTTCTTAGTGGGTCCGAAATCCCACAGTGGTTTTTCCCTATTTGGGTTTCCACGTTAAATCTAGTGTTATGAGTGTTATGATGTTTATATGCTTATGAGTTTGCATGTTTATCAGTTTTCATTATATTGTTGAAGTATATGTTACCGAGGTTGAATCTGTTGTTTTTATGGAAGATTAAGTTTGTATGATTTACCCCCCCCTCTCATCTTATTAGCTTGGCATCTGTACTTTACATTAACTATCAGAACTATCAATACATATATATATATACATACACATATACATCTATTGTTGAAATGTGGCAACTGATCAACAAAGTACTGTACACTTAGCATGTATCTTTGCTGGGGTTCGGGGGCGGTAGCCCCTGAGAAATTTTTTTTTGGGTATTTTTTTTGTTGATGAAAATCGACATTGTAATAAAACCCTAAAAAGGCTGACTTTGTTTTTGCCCTAAAAATGCATGTTATAAGTGGCTGGGATGCTTAAGGCATTGTAAGGTTGATGTACTATTTTTGTTGGATAACAAGAAAGATTGGATGGCTATGTATGGTGGACGTAACCCATTCTGGGTGAACCACGTTAAATTTTTGTGTTATCCGTGTCCTGTTTTATTTCTTTATCTTTTGTATTTAAATCTGCATATAATTGTTAGTTTATATTTGCTTCGGATTTGCTTGAAACCCTAACAATTGGTATCAAAGCGAGGTTTTCTGTAAATTGGTAGGACTCTTAGATTTGAGTGGGAGCAATGGAGGATTCCAAATTCAAGGTCGAAAAGTTTAACGACCAGAACTATCAGTTATGGCAAATGCAGATGGAGGATTACTTGTATCAAAAGGATTTGTGGCGACCATTGGAAGGAAAGGCAAAGAAAGCGACCACAATGTCATATGAAGAGTGAGACATTTTAGATAGAAAGGCACTGGGATCCATTCGATTGTGCCTTGCATCGTCTGTAGCATTCAATATAACAGAAGCAAAAATGACCATAGATGTGATGGCGACATTGGCAAAGTTGTATGAGAAACCCTCGGCTTCGAATAAGGTATTTCTTATGAAGTATTTGTTTAATTTGAAAATGAGTGAGGGATGATCTGTAGCAGAGCACTTAAATGAATTTAATATAATTAACAGTCAATTGTCTTCGGTAAAAATTACCTTGCAGAAGAGGTTAGGGCTCTCTTGATTTTATGTTCTTTGCTAGAAAGCTGGAATAGCTTGGTTATGGCTGTAAGTAACTTTGTCTTTGGTAAAAATACTTTGGTATTTGATGATATTGTTGGTGTTATCCTAAGCGAGGAAATGCGAAGGAAAAGCACAGGTGAGACTCCAACATCATCGGGTAGTGTTTTGAATGTGGAGAATAAAGGAAGATCAAAGGAAAGAGGAAAAGGCCCTGAAAATGAGAAGTCACGAGGGAAGTCAAAGAAAGGACGCTCTCAATCTAGAGTAAAGAAAGATTGTTGGTACTGCAGAAAGCCTGGTCATCTAAAGAAAGACTGTTGGTCTCGAAAAAACAAAGAAGGAGACAAAAATGAAAATGACAGTAAGGAAGCTAATATTGCAAGTAATACTTTACAAGATGCTTTAATCTTATGTTTGGATAATGTTAATGATTCCTGGGTAATAGATTCTGGGGCTTCATTTCATGCTACACCCCATAGAAAATATTTTCTAGATTGTTCAAGGTGATTTTGGACAGGTATATTTGGGTGATGATGAGCGCTGTCAAATTGTTGGAAAAGTAAAGATAAAGATCAAGTTGCAAAATGGAAATGACCGGTTTTTGCAGGAGGTAAGACATGTTCCTAATTTAAGAAGAAATTTAATTTCTGTAGGGCAACTAGGTAGTGAAGGTTGCATAGTTACCTTCTCAGACAGTATGTGGAAGGTCACTAAAGGATCATTAGTAGCTTAAGGTACGAACGTAGGCACATTATATCTGTGTACTGGTAACACTTACTCTACCCTAGCTACTATAAATAAAGTTACTATAGGGACAACAACAATAGATGTTGCAAGAACAGATTCGATAATGTGGCACCATAGGCTTGGGCACATGAGTGAGAAAGGGATGAAAATCCTTCACTCCAAAAATCTATTGCCAGGACTAAAGAAGATTGATTTAGAGTTCTGTGAAAACTATGTTTATAGTAAACAGAAAAGAGTCAGACTTCTCAAGGTTGGGAAAGAGAAGAAGAGTGAGAAGTTAGAGCTTGTGCATTCAGATGTATGGGGATCAGCTCAGGTATCATCTCTTGGTGGCTCTTGTTATTATGTTATTTTTATTGATGACTCAACCAAAAAAACAAGAGTATATTTATTAAAAAAAAAATCAGATATTTTTGAAACTTTTAAGAAATGGAAAGCTTTGGTTGAGAATGAGATAGGAAAAAAGTTGAAGTGTCTCAGATCGGATAATGGAGGTGAGTATTGCAACAAAGAATTTGAAGATTACTACTCCTTAAATGGGATTCGAAAGTAGAAGACAGTTCCAGGAACTCCACAGGAAAATGGTGTGTTAGAGAGAATGAATAGGACTATCATGGAACGCATGAGGAGCATGAGATTGCATGCTGGATTGCCCTTACATTTTTGGGCAAATGTTGTACATACTGCTGTCTATTTGATAAATAGAGGACCTTCAACCCCTTTGGATGGTGGTATTCCAAAGGAGGCATGGACTGGTAAAAAGGTAAATTATTCTTTTCTGAAAACCTTTGGTTGTGAAGCTTTTGTCCATATTGATAAAGAAAATAGAACCAAGCTTGATGCTAAATCTCAAAAATGTACCTTCATTGGATATGGGATAGATGAATATGGCTATCGGTTATGGGATTTTGAAAATAAGAAAATAATTAGAAGTAGAGATGTTATATTCAATGAGAAGGTCATGTATAAAGAACAGATGCAGGAAAAGAAGCATGAATAGGACAAACAAGAATATGTGGTGTTGGATGAGATTCCTGAAAATGAAATGCCACAGGTACCTGATGCTCAACAACAATAGATTGTCCCACAAACTCCTCCAAATGTTAGATGTTCTACGAGGTCAAGTAGACCCCCTGAAAGATTTTCTCCTTCTTTGTATTCTATTTTATTAACTGATTCTGGTGAACCTGAAGAATATGAAGAAGCAATGCAGGTGGATGCCAAACAACAGTGGGAGCTAGGCATGAAAGAGGAGATGAACTCCTTGATGAAAAATAAGACTTGGGACTTGTAGACACCTAAAATTGTCATGTCTAATTAAATAAATATCTTTATTTATTTGATTATTTTATCCTAATTCTTCTATTAATTAAATAAATCTTTATTTATTTAATTAATTTATTTATCCTCTTCTAGCCTTATTTCTTATTTAAATAAATACTTTTATTTATTTAAATTATCCTTTTCTTAAATTAAATAAATATCTTATTTATTTAATTGATCCCACTTCCTCTATTAATTAAATAAATCTTTATTTATTTAAATAATTCATTAACCTTTTCTACCTATGACACATGTCATTCATCTCTTAATTCATACACTACCTACCCTCTCATTATTTTCTTATTTTCTTTACCTACCCTCTAATCATAGCCGACTATTTATCTTTTACACCTCTCAATCTTATCCCTCTATTTCATATAGTGTCTTCTATATAAGGAGATGCTTCCTTCATTATCAAACCCTTACTAACTCAATTACGCACTTGACTACACTACGCCTTTTGCACTTTCATATGCGATCCTACTTCTAACCACATTTTCGTTCTTTGTTGAGCTCTTGTGCACACATAAAATCTAAGAGGAAATATATCAAACAAAATCAATGGAGATAGGAAGAATGGAGATCCAAACCCTATTGGACATGTGATGGTATAATCTTTGTGATTTCATTTGATTTGCATTGTCTTAGGTAATCCCCATATGTTATGGTGGATCTTTGTTGTTGTTAGGCTAGGGTTTTGTGGTTGAAATCATTTAGTCTTTCAATATTATTGTTCTTATCCATTTTCACCATAAACATTTTGGCATGCCCGATGGGACTCTTGTCCCTTTTGCATTTAACATCTTTTGTTGCAGATTTTGTTTTGAAGCTGCAGATCTAACATTTCCGACAACATTTCAACATTTTCGCGTTTGTGCACTTTCCGATTGCGTTTTTGATTTTTCGTCTCGTCTGTGACATCTGGAACCACGTCTGAGTCTTTGACAATATATATATATTGTAGATTTCAGGAAACGCGTCTGTGTTCCGTAGTCGCATCTGCAAAGTCTTCAAGCGCATCTATGTTAGGGAAACCCGTCTGCGTTCAGGAGCCACATCTGTGTCAGATATAGGCGTACCTGTGTGTTCTTGCAGCGTCTGCGTTTGTGTTCGGTTGTTGCATTTTGTTTCATTGATTTAGTTTTTCATCATTTGGATTTTAGATCTGGTTTATTGTTGAGCTAACATTTTCAGATCTAGCTAACAAAATTGATGCAGCTTGTCTTGAAAGCAAAATCGTTTTGTTGAAGGCCCCTATTTCACAAAGTCTTTTGAATTTAAAATTTACCTAACTTGTGTGCTTGCAGGAAGGGGTGATTATTTCAAACAATCCAAACTACTAATAGATCTTTGTTGCAACACCTTGGCAAGGGTTTTTGATATTTATTATGTGCCTTGTTTTCATAGATTAGCAAACACTTCAATTGGTGCACTAAAATTGAACCATTGTCTTTTGTGTCTTGAGCAATAGGCTCTTTTTGTTTAATCCTTAGAGGGTCTGTCTCCCCATGTGGTCATTGAGACTACTAGTGAGGAGAGAACGACCCAAGTGGTAGCAAAAGAAAAGCCCATCTTCTTCCAAACCACTATAAATAACTGTATCCATGGTGAAAACTATGGATTACATGTGCTGATTAGTTCATACCGACACTACGTCTCCCCATAAACCCATTTGATCAAATTTATTTGATCAATTGTAGGGCATAACCCCTACCGGCTGGGAGCCTTCTGTATTTACAGAGCTGAAAGTGCCGCATGTATGGCCACGTGAGCGGATGCCCTTACTAGCACCTTTTTGTTTTAGAAGCCAAAATCCTTCTAGTTGTTGGGGCAGGAGGTTGGACCTCTGGTAGCGGCCCACACACATACGGTTCTTAGTAGAGATACAAAGTTCACCATGAGGAGTTTTCGTGGGGATTGATGTTTGGTTGCCCCGAGAAGTGACTTCCGAGGGTGGAGCCAGTGGGGTCAAGCATCTAAGTATCCGCTCTGAATAGTGTAGCCTCGGGGGAAACTCCATGTGGGATCAACAACTATTGTATTGGCCAGCCATAAGAATTATGCTTGGCTTATTTTGAACAATCAAACATTTAAGACCAAACATCAAAACATTGTGTCTTCAAGTGTATGCAAATTTTTTTTACATTAAACAACACACTTGTCTTTGAGTCATTTTGAGTCTAAACACTTGCAAATATTGAGTCCTCATCAACACTGTGTCCTCTTGTCACGAAAAATAGTCAAACATTCAGATTTGGTCACAACAAGCAACTTCACAGATTGGAAAAATTACACAAAGTTTGCAAAAACACGTCTATGTCTGACATAATA